>NC_091131.1:115344829-115697329 GCF_040183065.1 Periplaneta americana
AAGGCCGTCTGAATAAATGTCCAGCACGCCAGCTCTGAGGCATGAACTCGACTTTTTGCTACATTACATACAAGGTAATAAATATGATCACTGAATAATAACTGTAGTTGATAAAATTTATGGAAGAAATTCAAGATACCAGTCATCACGACAACCTAGAATTTTCCCTCGTGCCTAAAGTTTTCCTTACCTTAATCAATAGACTTCGTATCCTGTCTGCATCTTAAAAATATGTGGTTGATTAGTCAAAGCCCCTAACTGATGTAGTTGTGGAAGTAGTATTGACAAAAAATTGAAAGTTGCACTACCAATTCTTCTACTATCTACTTAAAAAAATTTGGTATGTTTTAAATTGAATAGTAACGTACATTTTTGATCTTAATACCATAACCAGACTGTTGAGTTTGAAAATCACCAGTATCTGTAATTATTCATATTTTAAAATACACCAATTTAACTATAACCAAATAGGTAACTTCAGTGTTTTTAAATTTTAACAATTTTGAGTGGAGTTAAACTAAATAAATGAAACATGTTTAGAATTTCTAAAAGTAGATAGGCCTATTTGAACTTTAGGCAAGTAACTGACTACTATACGGTAGCATGCGGTAATTTTAACACTAGTGAGACAAGTATTTTAATACAGACTTTCCACTGTTTTCCCAGTTTATTATCAATTGTTTCCCTCCATATGTCGCACGGCAGCAGTCGCAACCGATCAATAAAGTGATTCAAACAATGGCAGGCCTACTTTAAAAAAATTACTGTTTTTGGCTATGAAACGTATACAGTAAATATATTGTTTTAACAACTACTTTTACTGGTACCAATTAAGAATTAAATGTAATTATAAAAAGGTAGATAACCAGGAATCTCTCGATCTGTAGTTCAATGCTCTACCACTGAGCTACACTACCGTCTGCTTTTAATATGATAAAATTTTCACTTTTATAAGAACGGAGAATACAGCAATGGGGAAGTCGGAGGAAAAAGTCTTTATACCAGCATGGGCAAACTGCTATCTAAAAAATAATGTATGACACACATGTTAAAAATCAGTTTATTTTGTTCGCAGGATTGCTCCACTCGGCCTGCGGTCTTGTTTCGTGAATATCCGTTTTTAACACTTGTAACTATTATTTTATTCATAGCCAAGTTAAAGATTTAAATATTCTGAATTATAATCAACTCTGATATAAATCAGATAAGATAGATATACAAGTTAGTATTTTAATTTTCTTTTCGATGGTGGCACTTGGATTGAATTATTTTAAATAGTGACCAAATCTAGATTAGTTCTGATTATAAATAAAGCTCTTAGATTTTATTTAAAATCATTACCAATTAGTGATTATGTCAGGTAAATTAAATAAAAAATCAAGATCTTAAATTATTTCAAATCATGAAAAATCCCGGATAAAGTTAGTTTAGGTAGATAACCTATAAACATTTCAGTTGTTATGATGATAAAATTAGGAATTTAAATGAAGGTGAAGTAGAGAAAGTGTAATCCAAAAATTGTATACCAGTAGTTGAAGTATAATCGGTTTAATGCTGCATCATATATTCAACTGGAATTTTAAAATGAGAAAGAACATATTTCGAAAAGTTCCTTAATAATTAAACTAAAGTAAAGTTGTCAGAGTTTTTGTTTGACTATTACACTTTTACTACGTCATACTACTTTTGACCAATAAAACGGTACGGAACGATGTGTTTCAAGCAATCATCGCTGCTTATGCTACAATTTTAGCACCTCCCTAGCATTTGTTTGTTTTTATCACCTCCTTAGCATTTGTTTCTTTGTTCGCCAACATGAAGTATACTTCCAATAATTGTACCTTTTAAAACGATTCATGTTTATTTCATCATCCTTGATTGAAATTTTTCAATCATTTATCTTCTTTATATTATTTAGATTGTGTTATAGCTTCTGTTATATGAGATTATGGAAAGTCACGTTAGAGATTGTTTAATATACCGGTATATAGATAACTGAAGTGGACTGCAACTGTTTTAATAAAAATGAAACTGAATCAAAAAAGCCTTCTTGACTAGTAATCGACCACAGAGTTCAATGAAGATTGCATAGTTGGCACAACTGATAACAAGAGAACAGCAGATCATAACACTATTGCCATCTAGTGGAATATTCGTAATGATGAGATAGTACGATAATAGGCCTACATTTGAAGACAGTTTAGTATTTTAGTAAGTCAATATTTTATTGTATTAGAGTACTTTATTTCTTCTAATCTTTATATAGGCCTACTTTCTTCTAATCGTGTAATAGTCAATTAAATCCCACTCGAGTTTTGCTTTTCTCTTGATAAATTAAACATCTACTGGGATTACTGTAGATAATTGTACAATATGATTCTTTATTTGAAACAATGTCTGTAAGTCACAGTTTATACGGCATTTGGAGATGCGTAAGCAGCATAATATTATATGATAAACAAAATACATTCACAGTATTAATCTGCTTCTTGGACACTACGTACATGGTGACCAATTCAACGTATTTGACTTCCTTTCTTGTAGAATTAAATATTACCTCCAACCACATAAAATATACAAACTTTTCCCGAAAAGAACAATTAATGTAATAGGCTATATAAAAATTTACAATTATTTTTATTCTTCTTTTTTTCACAAAAAAAGGCAATAAACAACAGGATATTACTTAAAATATCGTTTAAATTTGAACACTGTTTTGAAACATTTACTTTTATACGGCCAGAAGAAATAGAGTTTATTAAACGAATACGTCAGGAATGGTTAGTGCACACTAGATTCTTGGTACAATAATATATACAGTAGTATAGTACGTAGGTACCCAAGTAGAAATTGAAGTTAATTGCAAAGAAAGGAAAATGAATCAATATGGACATGATAGGGACTGTGAAAACTGTTCAATGAGAAATTCAAGAATGAGAAGAACATTGAAATGTACTCAAATATAAATCCCTTAAAGACGCAAGTAGTAAGTAGATAAAATGAAAATTACTGCGTTGAATATTACTTATGTCCCAGCCACTATAGGAATTTGATAAAATATCTTGAAAATGCGTTGGATTTATAGTATTGATTAGTAGAAATTGATGTGATCACTGGGAGACCTGTAAGACCACCCAACACGCCCTAAATATGTATGTACCTTACTTATATATGAAAATCGTCGCGAGTGAATGAAGAATTCGGTCATATTTCGTTAAGGGGAGGCGGAGGTGAATATTTCAAAATCCACAAAATTTATTCGATTTGTTTGAAATTGACCATGGGTACTATGTATGTTATTAGTAATGGACATACCAAGTTTCAACTTTCTAAGTACAATAGTTCTGTAAATATTAATAATTTTATAAAACTTTATATCGTTTAATATAAAATTCTCCATGCACCATATTGTAAGAAATTTTCAATATTTATTTTTATTTGTATGTTCTGAGAAGGTATATAAATAATGATAAATATTAGTTTATTATGGGAATAATATAGTAATTCAGTTATCTTGGTTTTAATTTCATACTTTTAAGGGCACAAAATCAAAAACTAACATCGGAATATCAAAATAAAAATAATAAAAACGGAAAAAACCAAATTTTCATTTTTTCTTCAGTTTTGTTCGAAAATTTCACCTCTGCCTCCCCTTAATGTAACAGTGGGTTTCAATGTCTTCAACATAGTAATACTACTACACATCTAATCTAACCTAACCTCTCTCAGAATACTACATACCTAATCTAACCTAACCTGTCTCATAGTACACACCTAATCAAACCTAACCTAACCTAACCTGTCACATAATACTACACACCTGTAGTAACATTCCTCACATTTAGTATAATTTTGTTTGCATGTATTGCAGGCCCTACTTCTCGTGTCGGTAACCATCTAGTGGAAGTGGATCGTAATTCGAGAAAGAAAATATGGCGACTTTCATAATAATTGCATTTAGTTCATCCAGTATGTTGTGGTTGTGATAAAAGTATTGAAAATTGGTTTGTAGTGCCACGTTGATAGTGGTAAAAGTGACCAAACAAAAGAGGATGCCAATTTGTAACTATTTTTCGAAGTCCAAGTAGGTCTAATTAAAAGTTTTAGTGACAAATGTGATCGAACCTATATCTAATATACCACCAAAAAAAAACACATTATAAATAAGTTTTTCTGTCTAAAAGAACTTGCAACATTATGAATGAAAGCACAAATTATATTTCACTACCGATTCTCAATCTGAAGCAACTGTTATGCTCTCATTTCATATTTTATTAAATCATCAACAATCCCAAATAAAGTTAGTTTTTAAAAAGAAAATAGTGCAGTAAATAGTTTTGTCGTGATCAAATCGAGGATTTAAATTGTTTTAAACCATGAAAACATTTGATCAATCAGATTCAATCTATAAAAATATGCAGTATTTACCGTAACATATTATGGAGTTCAAATTTCAGATAATAATCTTGATAACTCAGGTTAGGCAAACAAAAATATTTTAAATTCTTATCACGAACGACAAATATTTAAATACCAGTAATTTAAATAATAAACTCACATCGAGTGAAGTTGCATAGACAAAATATTTCACAAACAAATCAGCTGTTTAAATAATTTCTTGCAATTTTCGATATTATCCCACACCAAATACGGGAGTAATGTCTGATTTGCGTTCGTTATGGGTTAAATGAGGGAATAGCTGAAACATGAGGCCGAGGTATATAACAAGGTTAGTGGGGTAGTTTAGGGGATAGCCTATTTAAGCGATGTGAGGACGAAGAATGTGAAAGGGTTTCAATGATTTAAGTACTTTTTCTACCCCGTGTGTTGTGTGGGGATATATTGGAGTTTCGCCATAATTTCAAATGATTAATAATTCTACATTAATTAATTAAAACTCTTATTAATCAGTGATATTTATTTTCATTATAACGCTTGTTAAAGTCAAGACACTATACTCGGCTCATATGAGACTAGTTTGGATTTGGAAACCCAATGCTCTGATATCTACACCTGCACCTACTCAATCACAAACTTATTTGAAAACAGAAATTAATGATCCTAAAGTACGCAACTCGTATGAATAATCAGTTTGTGTATGGATATTAAAACAATTGTCAGAATATCAAAATATATAGGCTATGCCAGTTCTTGAAGATTGCGGTTTCACGCATCAGTTAATATACATTAACTTCTATTGAGGACCTCATCATGTTTATCACAAACACTTTCTTCAGCGCAATTGAGAATATCTAATTCATGTGAAAGAAACAAGAATTACATTTTACATAGCACAAATATGTAAAGTTACATACTCGAGAAGTGTACCTACCTTCCATTAAGATGGCTTTGAAGAGCTCACTTGTACGAGAATTTAACTGTGCCCAGTTTGTAACACTAACCTCTTAACTTCGTTTCACATTATCACATATTCAATGTCTAATACCATAAGAAAAACAGAAAAATCACTAATATTATTTAGAAGCGTTACACTTCGAAGACAAATATCAATTTTCTTGTCCAACTAATCACTAATAACATCGTTACCCATCAAGATATAAACGTGTACCTTTCAAATGTTCAAAATCTGTAGCACAAACTATCGTCGCGCTTCCAAGTGATAAACAGTAAAATTGATGTTGCTATGAAAATATTTTCTGCTTAAGCACAATGAAAATGTAATACTCTTTTGATATAAAAATGTACTTACAGAATTAGTTTTCATTCTTACCTTCTCACTGACTCTTACTCGGTTCAATATTGTTATGAATATATGTTTAGGATTAAAAATGTACCGCCTGGTTTTATTTCTAGTACTGATATGTGTGGTGATATGAAAATATTGTTATCCTAAATCTTATTATTAATTCCACAATTTGGGACATTTGGCCGACATCTACGGCTGACCACTAGGATCCAGAATACAAAGCAGAGGTTAACTTAAAAATAAAATACGATATGATTTGCGGGGAGAATAAAAAACAATGATAAATTTAAAAATAAAGTACAATTTGATTTCGGAGAAATATGAGATGAAAGTACAATGAAGAAAAATGAAATGACATAAAAAATATATTATGTAGTGTTATACAAGTGATTGTATAAAATGGATACTGAATCTCTCAATACCATTAGACAAATTTTGTTAATGTCCTCATTAGAAAATTTGAGAGATAGGTAAAGGTATTCTCTATATGCCACGAAGGCACTTGGAGATATGGCTGTAGAGTCTAATGCTTTCTTGACCACGGCACTAGAATTAAGTAGTCGGCACCGACCGTCTTTTAACATCGGGAAAGACACAGTATTTATTTTGTTGGAAGGCTGAATGAACCTAGGGACGGTTCTGAAAGTTTTGGAGGGAAAAAAAACAAACAAACAAACAAACAAAACAAAAAAAAAAAACAATCCCACACCACCCGGGATTGAACTTAATATCTTTCAGTTCGTAGCCAGCTGCTCTAGCAACTGAGCTATATAACCGTTTCTTTTTACAACTACAGTAGTAATTGATTACTATTTTTTTTCGCAAGAACTCTTTGGAATCTGTTTATAGTAGAAGACTTGAATCCTCCAGATTCAAAACCTCCTGAAGACCTTTCTCTTCAAAATTTTGGGTTATGCGCACAAACACATAGCCAAAAATGAGTTCTACTGATTTATGTAGCTTTGAGTTCCAAAAACCACTAACTTGCATGCAAAAGACATGTTAACAATCACTGTTAAGTTCAAAATCTCCTTTATCCACCATCAGTTATATTCAGAATCCTTTAATTTGTGGAAGGGGTACAAGGAATTTTGAATCTATAAGGTTCAGTTATCCAAGAGTCTTTTACTTGTTTACTTCAAATTATACGAGTACAATAATCAAAGTTTGCTAGTTTAAAAAAAAATTGGTTTAAACCAATCAACTTTTAAAAAAGTTTTGTGTTTTAAAATTACTGTACTTTATTCAGATATATAAAGGATGTTTTAGTGTCGTTACAAACTTTTAGGAGTGGTAGAAGTAATCAACATGAATAATTTTCATGTATAAACTCATGTCCCTTTGGTAGTTACAAAGCTTGGTGTGTGCACTAACCGTTCTAAGTAACATTGGAGGAACGGGATAAAATAAATAGGTTTTCTTTCTTTAATCTATGTGATTATGTTTCCATGGTGATATTCGTCAATATTATGAAATTCATGAGAATAGATACAGAACCTTTCCATTTCATTGTCAATGCATTGAAACCTCTTTTCAGTTCGAATGTAGCTGTTCCTCTTGCATTACATTACATTTATTTGGATTAGTATTACGTACGGACAATAATTTTGGTTTCTTTAATTTCTTGTTTTCATTATAGACTCACATTAAGAGAACTTGTCGACATTCATTTCAAGTATGGAAGAGGAAATGGAAATGGGAGAGAAACTACAAGGCTGTCAAAGTATCATTCACGATGCCAACTAGCTCATACCACCTTTATTAGAACTCACGAGCATTTGCAGGTACAGGAATCTTCAAGCAAACTTCACAAAGATGGCTTTGAGTTCGATGTTAGCTGGCTACACTGATACACATATCCAGGCTTGAAACTACCCAGGCATGAATTCATACAGTAACCCCTAAAAATCTGTAGCAAAGTCATTAATTCAAACAATCTTTATGTATATTTTAAAGTCTATTTATTATTACTATTCTCCAACCCTCTTACTGGGCCAATAACGTATCTTTGAATTTTAAAATACATATTGCTACCAGAAAGTCAAAAGGAGAATAGCAATGGCAAAGGAAGCTTTTAATAGAAAAAGGAGCATCTTCTGCAGGTCTCCGGGTGAAAAAAAAAAACTAAGAAGTGAAGTGCGTTGTATGAAATGTGGCACTGTATGGGCAGGGCCGGATATTTATGGAGATCGCGAAAATCACGACATAATAGATATACAATAGAGTTTTACTAATCTTTACGAATTAAGTGGTTCTGATTAATAATATGCGGATAAAACAATCGCGACAAAGCGCGAAATAGAGTTCTAAGAGCGAAATATGAACACATTCGCGAATTATTACTATTGCGTCGTTTTATAGTAAATTTCATATTCTGAGTTTTTTCTCGGATTCTTTTTTACATGAATTTGTTATATATCCAAGTAGGCTATATTACATGGTATTCCATGTGTTCTGATTACGTTAGTGAACTCAAAAGGCGGAGAATTCAACATTTCACTAATAATTTGAAAGTGTTAATTTCAGGGATGCAAGTTTTTTTCGTTTTTAATGAATGTGTCTTAAATACACTCTCAATCCAACAAATATTGTCTATTGGCCATACCGCACCTTTACCAGAATCCAACGAACCTTTAATGTTAATTATTTGGAAAGTACAGTAATATTCAAACTGAATTAATACTCCAATTCCAAAATAATTGTATTTTCCAAGATTTCCATTAATCTCCGCGAAGAGTGCAAATCAATCTCAAACATTCTCCCCCGAAATTAATATGTTACAAAGCAATAAAATTACAGTTCGATTGCTCATTGCATATTTTTAATATTGTCAAGTATACTTGTTTGTAATATGTTGAAGCAAAAACATGTTTTTTTTTTTGCAATGTTGTCAATATTCTCGTCTCTAGAAAAAGTATCAGTAGCTATAGGTCTACATGCATTTCTAATCCTGCTTGATTTATATGTAATTGCACGCAATAATAAGAATTGCATTGAAGTAAGTAATGCATGTATGCATATATGCATCCATGTATGTATGTATGTTATTTTTATTTATTTTTATTGGGTTATTTTACGACGCTTTATCAACAGCTTAGGTTATTTAGCGTCTGAATGAGATGAAGGTGATAATGCCGGTGAAATGAGTCCGGGGTCCAACACCGAAAGTTACGCAGCATTTGCTCATATTGGGTTGAGGGAAAACCCCGGAAAAAACCTCAACCAGGTAACTTGCTCCGACCAGGAATCGAACCCGGGCCACCTGGTTTCGCGGCCAGACGCGCTAACCGTTACTCCACAGGTGTGGACTATGTATGTATGTATGTATGTATGTATGTATGTATGTATGTATGTATGTATGTATGTATGTATGTATGTAGGCTATGTATGTATCGAACGGACGTCTTGAATGTCTTATTATCCAGTGTATATTAAATATGACGATAACGAATACAGCAATGATATAATTAAAGAAAAACAAAACACTGTGAAAACCTCTCCCGAGGATGCTTTATTCAACACAAATATAGCGACTTATTATTTTAAGCTCACCTCGGCAAAGTGTAGCTAAGTTGGAAAAATCTGAGGAAGGATGTTCTCATTGATACCCACTGTTTGTTTTCTGTCTGTCCATGAATTATTGATAAAACAGTCGTAGTATCATAGATACCTAGACAAGGTCAAAAAGAAACAAACTAAAGTACCATATCAACACTACTTTCCATAAATTCATTTATATCATAAGAAGAGTTTGTGATTAGCCAGTCACGAATAACACATTTAAATCTATTAAAATTAACAATATGTTCACTAAGTAAGTTTATTAAACATAGAAAATGCAATTGATGTAAACCATTGTTTAGACTTGGCTAATCTAACCCTAGAAGTCACAAGGTAGTAATTATGTCTTTTAGAATAATGATGAATCTCACCATGTGGATAATAACTGTTTAAATTTATTTAATTTTAAGCAAACAATGGAAAATATACAAATTAACAACAGTTAAAATTTTTTTCAGAAATAAATAAAGGTCTGCTGTGGCCATCAAAAACAGAATCAGTAAAAATTCGTATTGCCTTTTTTTTTTTTTTTTTTTTTTTTTTTTTTTTTTTTTTTTTTTTTTGCTAAAGAAGAACTTGATCAATCTTACGACAATTTTCCCACAAATGAACACCATAAGTAATTTAACTATTAAAAACGCAAAATATGAGGTTTTAAGAAATTCCTTAGGTATAAGGTATCTAAGTCTCCTTAATAAATATGAGGTTTTAAGAAATTCCTTAGGTATAAGGTATCTAAGTCTCCTTAATAAATATGAGGTTTTAAGAAATTCCTTAGGTATAAGGTATCTAAGTCTCCTTAATAAATATGAGGTTTTAAGAAATTCCTTAGGTATAAGGTATCTAAGTCTCCTTAATAAATATGAGGTTTTAAGAAATTCCTTAGGTATAAGGTATCTAAGTCTCCTTAATAAATATGAGGTTTTAAGAAATTCCTTAAGTATAAGGTATCTAAGTCTCCTTAATAAATATGAGGTTTTAAGAAATTCCTTAGGTATAAGGTATCTAAGTCTCCTTAATAAATATGAGGTTTTAAGAAATTCCTTAAGTATAAGGTATCTAAGTCTCCTTAATAAATATGAGGTTTTAAGAAATTCTTTGGTATAAGGTATCTAAGTCTCCTTAATAAATATGAGGTTTTAAGAAATTCCTTAAGTATAAGGTATCTAAGTCTCCTTAATAAATATGAGGTTTTAAGAAATTCCTTAGGTATAAGGTATCTAAGTCTCCTTAATAAATACTCTTGAGAATCTGACATGTATTCACTGACATGACCTTGGTTCGTTGCTTTTTGGGTGGGTAAGATACAAACTCGAGTACACAATTGTTAAGTGCATCTTCTTGTATTAAATGGAATTGAAAGCTTCAACTGTTACTGGATACAATACAAAGGCCAAGATACTGGATACAATTTGAAACAGAGAGAGGATATGCTTTAGCGTCAGGTACGTGAAGCCCACAAAGCCTTGTGGAAATACAACCCCCCATGGTCATGAGAGTGGATAAGGGATGGAAATTCAGGCAGAAAACTACCACCCTCAAGGAGCCCTTTAAAAGGGATGCTGATCAAATAGCACAATGCGGAGGGGAAACTTAAGGGATCAGATGGGCACAAAACCTTCCAAATGAAATGGCAATAGGGTTTAATTTCTGCCAGAACTCTGCTCCACTGTGAAGTTCAGTTAAAAGTTTCAATGGAATTTTTGTCGAAACCTTTTCATACATCACAGAATAAAAGAATGACAGGTTTTTTATAAGTTCAAGATATTGTAAGAAATTACAATAATGCATATTCATTGTACATAGAAGGAAAAGAAAAGGAAGAAAAATACTTTGAATATTGCCTTAATGCAAGATTCATTTAAAAAAAAGTGACAGGTGATTCATAGGATCCCTCTAAATTGAGCGGCATGTTTATATTCTCGATTGGGTGTTATTGTGGTATTTAGATTTTTTCTACGATAGTGTATAAAGTTGAATTTTATCTATTGTTGTCAATGCGGAAAGTGAGTCTTTTAAACACTAGTGTGTAAAAAAATATCACTTTACGCATTGCAAAAGAAAATGAAATATTCAATATACAAACTTCATTCCATAAGAAATTAATGCATTATCTAGATCTTCCATGACGTAAATATTACATGTAACATAAATAAATAACAAATTTAATATTCATATTTCAATTTTAGTCCGGATTATTCTGAATTACATCTGTAGTATTCATTGCAACAATATACGGCATTCAACTTTTCCAGCCACTTTGTTGATCGGTCAGCGCGTCTGGCCGCGAAACCAGGTGGCCCGGGTTCGAATCCCGGTCGGGGCAAGTTACCTGGTTGAGGTTTTTTCCGGGGTTTTCCTCAACCCAACAAGAGCAAATGCTGGGTAACTTTCGGTGCTGGACCTCGGACTTATTTCACCGGCATTATCACCTTCATTTCATTCAGACGCTAAATAACCTAGATATTGATATAGCGTCGTAAAAAAACCCCCAAAAAACTTTGTTGATTATATATATGGCCGGTTTAGACGGCCATGAAATCGTGATCATGAATAAAACAGACTGTATTTCCATGGATACTTATTTCTTATTGGCTCTACTAAACTTAGACGGCCGTGAAATCGTGATATTATAACCTCTCCAATTTGAAATATTTATTTAATGTAAATTTGTGCTATCGTAGAAAAAAAAATATGATCCATATTCGCAAAGTTATCTCTTTGGCACTCGTGTGTTTACACTGGTGTCAAAAAGGGAACCTTTACGAACTTGTACCATAAATAACTATTAAGGAACTGGTTCTTATTTATAAGGATTGTGATTATGGTTGTGTATGAAATAAATGTAATGCAAATTTATGAGCTGTATTATTATTATTATTATTATTATTATTATTATTATTATTATTATTATTATTATTTTCCTTATTTCTTTATTGAATATATACCATATATACTCTTTGTACAAGTATTTACAATAGAATTTCTGTGTTTAATCTGAATTGGTTTGTTGGAGACGCCGCTAAAAACCTATGATAAGAAAAGTAAGAAACATGATTTGTTACTAAGCAAGTGATGTCACGAATTAAAATCTTCATAACATTTTATTCATTTGGCACTCTACGATAAACGTTTTGCGTTAAAAATAAGAGCTCACGCACTGTAAACAATTACTAAAAATTTGAGACAAATTAAATAGTCTAAAAATAAATTAGGAAGCTTAAAAGAAATGAATATATTTTGTAAGCATAAGAATGCATTGATACAGGTTGAACAACACAGTCCACAAAAACGAAGTCTAATTGATATTTTGTAATAGTAATAGTTATCCCCCCTCCAAAAAGCTAATGTCTGTAAGTTATACGTTTTGATGAAAGAGAGTAACAACTTAGTATTAAACAACTCATATGAGAGTTTCTCAACCGCCCCGATATCAATTATACCAGGCCGTGAGATATTCTCCTGGAATTTGTCACTTTACTTTTGTAAGCATTTTTCACGACAAATATTTTATAGTGGAAATATTCTTAGGAGAATAATTTTCGTGGTTGTGCCGAAAAGCTCAGATTCAGATTGTCTATAAACAGTAAATTCTAAAACCTATCTAAATAATATCTGTGCAGCAAATATCAGTGACAAACCAACTTATTTTTTAATGATCGGGATTTTTCAGAAATCTTTCAACATTTGGGATAGAGAATACCGCTATTTATTATCACCAGTCATAAAATTTTCTGCAAGTCGATTACTACAATGGGCGACGAATCCTCTGTTTTCAAAACTGAACGAAATAACATATATGTTGCAGATGTCAGTGACATATTAGCTTGGGAGCATAATTTCCTCCCCCCCCCCAACACTTGAGTTATACATTAAGCCAATCTGTATCCGGTTCTCGATACTGAATAGTCACGGTGAATACTATATTTTCAAAAGTTCGCATTGCAATGTGTAAGTGCTTGTTTCAAAACCCGAGTATCGTAATTGGAAAGGTATCTAGGCGTAAATTTGTTGAGACCGGGCCCTCGTATTACAGAAAAATAATTTACCAGGCCACGGTCAAAGGTTGAGAACCACTGCCTTATATCAATGAATAGGCCTATGTGTAAGTCGCAATTAGGTAACATGTGAATGGTGTTTGTGGTTTATTTGTTAACAACGACACAAGATTGCACAAGTATTCTACTTCTAGAGAACATTGCTTTCACACGATGTAAGAGTGGATGGTAATATGCCATTGAACTGTCAACATCTGTATAATCGCTCTTTCACTTAAGCGACATATTTCTATAATCTCAGATGATGGTATGACAAGACTCCCATTATTCTTTCGTTAAAAAATAAAAGAGATTTTGTTTACTGGTGGTAGGTTACGTACCATAAATTGAGTGTTTAGATTTATTACACCATATTTTTCTTAATGATTTAACAACTAAGCCAGCAATGAATACAATCACATTTTGACAATATTGTGTCATTGAGAATGATGTAAGAATGAGGGAATTGCAATCAATGTCTGCAGTAGAAGAGTCATATCGCCTCTGATTCTCAAAACACTGAGGATTATTATTACAGTGCGTTAGGTGTTTGGATAATACCGTTGGGTATATAGACATTTTTAACGGACATTCCTCTCTTTGTAATATAATTTAAATAAATTAGTTACGTATTTTCTAACGTATATAATAACATAAGTAAAAATATTCCATGTATTCGGTCATAGGAAATAGAAATAAACTAGTAAGTCTATTTATGAGCAATATAAGGCGTTTATATTTAAAACAATGCTTAGTTACAATATTTAGATTTACTTCTGTTATTTTATATTATACGTTAGAAAATACGTAAATAAGTTTAGTTATATTACAGTGAAGGAGAAAATCCACTAAGAAAACGCCTATATACTCAATGGTATTTTCTAAACTCCGAATGCTTTATAGAAACAATCAATCGTGCTCCCCAAACATGGCGTCGCGCGAACCTGCGCGAGAGGTTTCAAATTTGTACACGACACCAGCGCCAATTGTGTGTCTAGATATATAACTACAGCGTCTTTGGGTACCGCGACCACTCTCCTTCTTTCCTAATCGGTTGTCCCATACCGTGGTTGCTAGGCACATCAGCGAATAGGGATTATGTAGAATGGACACTGAACGAATTTTCCTGCTCCGTTTCTGTGTGTTTATGCGCTCTTTCGGCGTTTAGTTCCACTTTCAAGCGCCAGAGGTTAGTGTAATCGAGCATAATAATAATAATTTTTGTTTTATATATAATACATTATATTATAAAATAATATACATTATAAAATTATATATCAAATTCGTTTAATATTTTTACACAATATAATATAGGCGTATGCTTTTACTTCTCACAGGAATTTTGTGTTGGAGTCAACTCTCATTATAAGGGAATTCTAGAGTCTAGACATTACAGATAATTAATGACAGATTTATTATTTCATCGGTACGATTTATTTTGAGTACATACCGGTAATGTACCTAGATGTATTAATTGTATATCTGTTATATTTTCACTGTGTCGATTGCTAGCTGTGTGATGTCAGCGCCAACTCTACGGAAAAAGCAGAATCTCACGCTCAAGCTGGTTTGAAGATCGTTGAAATCAGTCATGCTACATCAAAGGAACCGACGCGAAGTGTCCATACTTATAATTTCTTAAACGCTGGGCCCATCTTCCCTGATGCATCCTCACCACGTGGCCACTCAACTTCCATTTTAGCTGCCATCCTTGTTCCATTGCATCCTTCATACCGGTTCTTCTCTTATTTCCTCGGTTTTATTCTGTTACTTAGCGACCGCGCAATATACTCCTTTCCATTTTCCTCCGAATTACTTGAATTAGTCGAATCTGATGTTTCTAGTAATTTTTTTTTTTTTTTTTTTTTTTTTTTTTTTAGAAATCACATTAAGTCAAATTTTAACAAAATTGAGTTTATTGCTAATTCTTGTTCTGTAGGGATAGATTTACCATTTTGTAGAAAAATGGAAGTCAAACGATATTTCTGTTGTGACATGTGCGTTTGGAAATTAGGTTTCGTGGGGAAGACCCGTAAGTCAATGACTAGGTTGACACAGAATGAACAAAACTATAGCCTAAGCTGTTGTGTTTAGTAAATTATTTTGCGTCTGAATTTTGGATTTATTAGAATATCCTTATTGACATTTCATACAGGTTAGAGTAAAATTTGTTCACAGAAAGCAAAAATTATGAAATCAGCTTCTAAATATTGGTTTGGAGAATCAAATTCGTGTTATTTTTAACCAGATTTTCAATTATTTCATGAAATAAAGACATTGTTTTTGTTAAATCTTTACCAGATTTTGAGAAACTCCGTAAGTCAAACATTTTCAAACATATTCTACTTAAAAAAATATCTTTTGCATACAGAAATATTCGTTATTTTCCATTTCAAATATTACAATTCTTAACTCGTGCATTTCTTTTAAAGAGTTTCTTCTGTTTTCCCAAAACTTTGTACGTATTTCGTGACTTAAGGGATTTCTAAAACCTATTCAAATTAAGATTAATATTTTTCCACAATGATCAATGTTTATTTATATTAAACATTTCTACTTAATATGGGAGTGTTCAAAATGTTTGCAATTCACTACTTTTAGTACCCAATATGAGTTTAAGTGTAGCTGCTCAAATTTATGAAGTAGTAACTGTCTGTAGGAAGTTAACAGAATTTTCCACAAATTCTCAACTTTTGCATCTACTGAAAAACGTATGTGCCATTATTTTATTTTCATCTATGGTCTAATAAGATGAGATTGAGACTGGGTATTGATGTTCAGGCAACAAATGTATGTCAGTAGCATAAATGACCTATATATATCCAACAAATTCCTAGATACATTGCAAATTTGTAATCAGTTCACTTTTCCTAAAATTTTAATAGCTACGTCCAGTGGCGGCTCGTGGGTATTGAATTCAGGGGGGCTGCATATAAAAATAAACCATGCAAATTATCTTATTTAAAGATTAGTTCCATGCGCCTTGTCTTGTAGGTTGCGGACTTTTGAATCATCTTCTTATTAAAATCTGATATGTCGAATAATTTCAAGGGAAAAATTGTTCCGGGGCCGGGTATCAATCCCGGGACCTCTGGTTGAACGTACGTCCCGGGATCGATACCCGGCCCCGGAACAATTTTTCCCTTGAAATTATTCAAATCTGCTTTACAGGAAGCTTTAGCTGAAAGATTAGATTTGCATCCGATATGTCGTTTAACATATTCTTTACAATGGAAAGCATAGCTATTGCGGTCAGTCTCTCTTCTCTCATCGTATTTCTAAGATAGGATTTCACTCTTTTCAAACACTAAAAGCAACGTTCTGGTTCGGAAGTTGCCATTGGTATGGTGATAGCTATGCGTAGTAGTTCCACAACTTCTGAAAATGAGGCCTGCAAGTTCTCAGATAGAAGAAACTGCAAGAGCTTGACTGCGTCACTGATATTTCTGAATTCTTGTCTGTGATACAACACAGTGAGTTACGTTTTTAGTTTGTCTTTATCGAACATTAAAAAAAAGCTTCACACATACATTTAGGTCATTTTCAGGAAATGAGCTTTTGTAGCATTCAAATTTTTCTTGACACAGAAGAGAAGATAATATCAGATGATCTATGAATTGGAATCGGGTGTTAGCTTGTGTGATAATGAGGTCACACACTTCCTTGGCTGCCGCAACCCTTGTCTGAATCCCTTCGACCTTACGACGCTTTTTAGAGTTTTCATTTTCACAGATCTCGCTGCTCAACTGTGCACTGTTCCGTATTGTCTGTATGGCATTAACAAAGCGTGCTATGCGGAGTCGGCCTCGGTAGCATAGTCGTTGTGGGTTCGATCCCGGCCCAGGTCGATGGCATTTAAGTGTGTTTAAATGAGAAAAGCTCATGTCAGTAGATTTACTGACATTTCAAAGAATCCTGCGAGACAAGATTCCGGGACACCAGCGACGCTGATATAACCCCTGCAGTTGCGAGTGTCGTTAAATAAACCACAATTTAATTTTTTATATGCAGATTTGGACCTTAGAAATATCTAACTGGCGATATTGTAGTTGGTTGTATAATATATCTACATGATACATCAATAAATGAAAAAATCTGAGCCAGAAATTGAATTCAGGATCTTCAAGAGCACGCACCAGGGCGCTTGCCTCATTTATCGTGATGTTAGATGTTTCAGATTCCATTATGGTTTGAAGACATTCTAGCAATGGCTTCTTCTTCTCATGAACAACATTTACTGTTCTTATTTTAAATCCATCTTGTTGCCCCAGCTGATGGAATTGTCTTTAAAACACATTAATCTAATACAGACTAAGTGGAGATCAAGAGAAGAAAGCAGGGATACTGGATAAATCGGCAAAAAATATGCCAGCCTTTCTATTTTGTTTAGCGGCTCTTTCCGTTATGAGATTCAACTGATGGGCACTTAATTTCACATTTCTCCTGAACTGTTAAGGTTCTGAAGTGAATAGACTGTAAATATTGTATAGAATTAAACATTGTTACACTTCTTATACTCACAACATTAAAGAAAATGTATTTAAAACTGCGCGCTACTGACAAGCTGCTGCAAATTTTGCAGCGCCTGAAAACTCTTGGATTCACCGTGGAGGGAGTAAGAATATGGAGTTGGCGCTATAGGCGAATATGGACGAGGGGAAGCGTGCCAGGTGACGGAAGGGGGGAAGAGGTGCGGGAAGCCATACTACACGCCACTTCGCTATGCGATGAAATACACAGAAACTGTTTTTAAAAGGAAATCAGGTTGTAATAATACACAAATTTTATTTAATGTCAGGTTTTCATAATTCACAAACTTTATTTAAGAAGACATAGTGAAAGAAACGAAATTATTTGAATGTTTTAAAGAAAAAAATTCCGTTCTTTACATAATCATGATACACTACACCCGTGTCTGTTAAATCTATATGACAAATTAATTATATTTCAGTATTTTAAAATTATAAGCAAATGAAATTACAACAATAATAAATTATAATAGTGTGCACGGATATCGGTTTCTTAATTAAAATGTACAACTGATTGAAGTTTAAATCAATTATATAATATTTTATTGCAGGTATGTTTAGGAAAGATTCAACGTAACATAGGCACATTGGCTGAAACTATGAATTAGGCCTACAGTAAAATTTATTTATAAATTTCTCACTTATAGACTACTTTTTTCTTAAGTTACCGCAAAATTCCAATATATTCCATGTTAATTGAAGAGTCCACTGCAAGTATGATGAATGTAATTTGGAATACATTTTGCAGGAGAAGCAATTGAAAGTTTGAAATGCTTAGCGCTCAAAGCTTAACTGTGATTTTCCGATCATTACTGGACAATGACTATCAGTGTTAATGCCATATAACTCTGTATGTACAGTTGTCAAAAGAAAAAGTGCCGCTCTCCAGAAACAAAGTTCCCTTAGGGTATCTTCGCTACAATTCGGAGACAGGCGATGTTACATATTGTTTGACCACGTTGCTTGATATCCACAGTTATAATCAGGGTATTCCGTGTTACTTGATGGTGTAAAGCGTTCCGGCCTGGTATTCGTGATGTCCTGCGTTCAAATACAACCTGGTTCTTTTTATGTTGCTTTTTGTTTTATTTTTAAGAGAGAGAGAGAGACAAAATATATATAATTTCTCCTTTCTCTTTTACGATTATTTTAGTAATTAACATCAGGTTCATTAATGTATTATGCCATAACTTTATCTTATGACATTGTGGCTGCAAATGGAAAGAAAAAAGATTTTATTCTCAACAAAAATATCTTTCGTCGCATAAACAAAACAAACTTACTGGCGTCTGCCTTAGAACATTCAAACAAGCGTTCGAAAAACAAAACAAAAAGCCACGATTCAATATTTAGTCTATCTTTCCCTTATCTTGATCACACCATGCAGTCGAGTGGGCATGGAATCGACTAGTCTTTGCAAATAGCGACTGTTCTTAGACACGACATTCCAGGCATTCTGAACATACATACATAAGTGTTCTGCCCATGGGCAGGTCTTTCATTGCAAACCCAGCTTTCTCCAATTTTTCCTATTTTCTGCCTACCTCTTAGTCTCCGCATATGATCCACATATCGTAATGTCGTCTATTATTCTTCTCAACCAGTAACCCAACCAATTCCTTTTTCTCTTTCTAATCAGTTTCAGCATCATTCTTTCTTCACCCCCTTTTTTCAACACAACTTCATTTCTTATTCTGTCTGTCCACTTCACACGCTCCGTTCTTCTCCACATCCACATTTCAAATACTTCTATTCATTTCTCTTCATTTTGTCGTAATGTCCATGTTTCTTCTCCATACAATGCCACACTCCACACAAAGCACTTCACTAGTCTCTTCCTTAGTTCTTTTTCCAGAGGTCCGCAGAAGATGTTCCTTTTTCTATTAAAAGCTTCCTTTGCTCATGTTTGCAGTTTTTCTTGGGAAGGATAAATGCGGTAACTTCCCGTTGCTTTCCGCACACCACTGTCTCTTTCGCATTTTATTAGATCCCAGGAGGCCCAGGCGTGGTGATTAGAAGTGTATATTTGACTAATTGGGCTCTCCAGACTTCACCGAAATTCACCGCAAGGGTTAAATATTAGTTCTATAAGAATGTTTGACCCGATCAGAGACCGGGCCTTTGCCCCCCGCATCCTGGGCTAGCTTCTACAAATCATCAATTGGGCCAATTTTTCCGCATGTTTCCACACTTGTGCTCTCGTAGCTCAGCGGAAGAACGTCGGAATTTTAGGTTCAATTCCTCGTCGCTCCTTTTTTTTTATTGGGTTATTTTACGACTCCGGGAAAACCCCGGAAAAAACCTCAACCAGATAACTTGCCCCGACCGGGATTCGAACCCGGGCCACCTGGTTTCGCGGCCAGACGCGCTGACCGTTACTCCACAGGTGTGGACTCGCTCCTTTTCATTTTATTGTGGTTCAAGATAGTAAAATGTAATAATATAAAAAGAAAAAAACTAACATCAGTATTATGCAACTGTATTGTTCCAAACCTAATATTAAGTTTATGTTATTTATATCGCTAAAGAACGATAACTGAATATAAATAAAATTATAACTCGAATGTTGTTTATGTCGCTAAAGAACGATAACAATATAAATAACTTGAATATTATTTACACAGTATCACAGAGTATAAATGATAAATATCTGTTTGTTTAACTAATATAAGATATTATATAATATATATTTAATTATTTAAATAAAATAACCTATTTTACAAAGAAAAATGGTTATTTATATTATAATAATTACATAAAATACATATTATTTGTATCCCGAAAGAACAATAACAGAATATAAATAATTTGAATACTGAAATGCTAAAGAACGAACACAGAATATAAATGATAACTTGAATATTATTTATATCGTTCATATAAAAAACTTGAATATTATTCATATCGTTAAAGAATTATAACAGAATACAAATGATGACTTGAATATTATTTATATCTCTAAAGAACGATAACAGAATACAACAAAAAAATATAACTTGAATATTATTTATATCGCTAAAAGAACGATAACAAAATATAAATAACTGGATATCGATGGACGATAACAGAATATAAATCATAACTTGAATATTATTTATATCGCTAAAGATCGATTAAAAAATAAAATGAAAATTTGAAGAAAGCCCGAATCCACAACCTTCGAATCATTAAGCAAGCATTCTACCGCTGGTCTACGAAACACAGATAAGGGATACTTACATAGCTCCGGAACTGCTTCTACAAGCACATGCATCGTGTAACATCGCCGTTACCCGAAGTGGACTTAGAAAATATTCGTTGTTCACGAGTGCGGCCACTTTTTTTTTTTTGATAACTGTACATTCTATATGTCTTAAGCTATGCATTGACAGTCTTGGTTCATTTTCGACAAGAAAGTGACATCCATCATTCTTGCAGTGGACTCAATTTATTTCAGTTATTCATTTTTGTCACACGATCGTATTTTATACCCCGAGAAGTACAAAACATTCATTTATACGCTCTAATTAAATTTTTCTCAAATTTAGGTTTGCCGTGAAAATGTAAGAACTCGAAAGTACCGTATTTACCCCATTGAATATAATACACGCGCCAATTTTTATCGTAAAATAGCCTACAGAAAAAAACTGGCGAATACAATACACACCTGTGCTAAAAACCACTAAAGTTTAAAATTATATCAAGACAGGTTAAATAAAGGCACAGCCTTATCTCTAGCTGTACATCACATTCATCCTCATTTGCAATATCAGAACTCGAACTTCTGGTCAACAGGGGTGTCAGAACATTTACTGACAATAACTAACGTCATGCTACTCTATCGTCTGTAATTATTTGTAAATCTTTTGGCTTTATTAAAGACGCGCCGTTTCTGTCAGCTGTTTCCCACCATATACCGTAACATAAATAGACCGTTAATTTTAATTTGTTAAAGTCTGAGTGTTTGAGTACGAATTAATACGCATCCCAGTTTTCAAGACAACATTTTGTAAAAACAAATGTGCGTAGCCTATTATAATCACGCAAATACGGTTTAATGTGTGTTCATTGTTAAGATGTGGCCGGTTTTGAAATTCTTGGAAATTCGAAGCTGCCCATTCTTGTCTCCGCACGTGGTAGCTAAGTAGCTTCAGTAAATCGGTTATGCGCCAGTAGGAGAATCAATTCCGAGAGGGAAGAGAGTAGGGCTATGTGCAGAGGGAAGAAACAGAACATTTTAAACAATGAGAATCCAAGTCCAAAGCTGTGACCGTACTCAATACAACTATCCTAACAACCCTGCAAACTGAAAATATTTTGACAATTGACTCAACCTGATATGATGAGAAGGTTGCTGATTGGTTTTTGAACTCCAATGAGTGGAAGAAAGAGAAAATTTGTTTGTAACTAGCTTCTTCTTCTTCTTTTTTGTAAAATAACCACATGTTGTTAACTATTAATGCTATTTCAGATGTAATTAAATGCCATTTCAGTTATGTTTCTTTCTTCAGACTGCTGCAGCCAAAAGCAGCACAAAAGTTCATCTCGTTTGTAAATAACACGCATATACATTAATATAATTGGTATGAATATTTGACATTCTAATACACACTGGATATATAAGTATTATCTCTGTAAAGTATTTAAATACACGTTCTCCTCCTTCTGTGCAATGCAAGCACGGCGTGTAGTGGGAGGGGATCCTAGCAGACGGCTTTCCAGAAAACTGGCCGCAAGCTGGCAGGCTAAGGCTGACTCCATATATTTACTCAATCCACGGGATTCACTTTTGCTAATACAAGGTAATGATCTGATCCAATGTCACTTCCTCTGAAGACCTTGACATCTAAAAATAATTCGGATAATTTTCTATTTACAATACATTAAAAGCTAAATTAGTACAAAAATCTACAAGAATAAAAATATATAATACACTAGCATTACCCACCCTTCTATACGGAAGCGAGATTTGGACATTAAAGAAAAAAGACATGAACAGAATCAAAGCAACGGAAATGAAATTTTTCAGGAGAACAGCAGGATATACTCTTTTAGACCGAAAAAGGAATGAAGAAATTTTAGAACAATTAGAAGTAGAGTCAGTAGAAGAAAAAATCACCAGATACAAATTCAATTGGCTAGATCATGTAAGAAGAATGGAAAATTCAAGAATCCCAAAAATTATGATGCAATATAAACCTAGAGGACATCGTCGACCAGGAAGACCGTTAAGAAGACTGCTAGATGGGGCCGAAACAGGTCTACAGAGGCCTAATTCGTGAAGGATGATGATGATGATGATGACGGGATTCACGGCAAGGGGCAGCAGGGGGAGGGGTAAAACTAACGCGCAAAGCATCCGAGACGAGACTGGCAGCTCCAGGGGAGGAAGTGGCTTCACCCATAGTCCTTGTCTCTGGCTTCGCTCTGGCAGCACCAGGGGAGGAAGTGACTTCACTAACGATTGTGTGCATGTCAATGAGAGCAGGATTTTAAAAAATTCGAGCCGCTAAATAGAGACTGTATAATAAATGTATTTCACAACATAAAATGAGACAAGAGTCACAAATGTCTGGGGGTGCTGCAGCTCCGCAGCCCCTCTTCGAAAGCCAACCCTGGCTACGTCTATAATGTAAGATACGAGTAGTTTCCTCAAATTTTATATTTACGGAATATAGCCTAATATGAGCTACAACTAGTGTTCTCAAGTTATACTATTTACGAATATAATATGAGCTACAAGTAGTTTCTCAAATTTTACCATTTACGGATATAATATGAGCTACAAGTAGTTTCTTCAAAT
The DNA here is from genome assembly GCF_040183065.1 of Periplaneta americana. Lineage (NCBI taxonomy): Eukaryota > Metazoa > Arthropoda > Insecta > Blattodea > Blattidae > Periplaneta > Periplaneta americana. The sequence goes on from NC_091131.1 coordinate 115,368,446, forward strand.
TTTACTATTTACGGATATAATATGAGTAATTTCCTCATGTTTCACTATTTACGGATATAATATGAGCTACAAGTAGTTTCTTCAAATTTTACTATTTACGGATATAATATGAGTAATTTCCTCATGTTTTACTATTTACGGATATAATATGAGCTACAAGTAGTTTCTTCAAATTTTACTATTTACGGATATAATATGAGTAATTTCCTCATGTTTTACTACTTACGGATATAATATGAGCTACAAGTAGTTTCTTCAAATTTTACTATTTACGGATATAATATGAGTAATTTCCTCATGTTTTACTATTTACGGATATAATATGAGCTACAAGTAGTTTCTTCAAATTTTACTATTTACGGATATAATATGAGTAATTTTCTCATGATTTACTATTTACGGATATAATATGAGCTACAAGTAGTTTCTCAAATTTTACTATTTACGGATATAATATGAGTAATTTCCTCATGTTTTACTACTTACGGATATAATATGAGCTACAAGTAATTTCTTCAAATTTTACTATTTACGGATATAATATGAGTAATTTCCTCATGTTTTACTATTTACGGATATAATATGAGCTACAAGTAGTTTCTCAAATTTTATTATTTACGGATATAATATGAGTAATTTCCTCATGTTTTACTATTTACGGATATAATATGAGCTACAAGTAGTATCTTCAAATTTTACTATTTACGGATATAATATGAGTAATTTCCTCATGTTTTACTATTTACGGATATAATATGAGCTACAAGTAGTTTCTTCAAATTTTACTATTTACGGATATAATATGAGTAATTTCCTCATGTTTTACTATTTACGGATATAATATGAGCTACAAGTAGTTTCTTCAAATTTTACTATTTACGGATATAATATGAGTAATTTCCTCATGTTTTACTATTTACGGATATAATATGAGCTACAAGTAGTTTCTTCAAATTTTACTATTTACGGATATAATATGAGTAATTTCCTCATGCTTTACTATTTACGGATATAACATGAGTAATTTCCTCATGTTTTACTATTTACGGATATAATATGAGCTACAAGTAGTTTCTTCAAATTTTACTATTTACGGATATAATATGAGTAATTTCCTCATGTTTTACTATTTACGGATATAATATGAGTAATTTCCTCATGTTTTACTATTTACGGATATAATATGAGCTACAAGTAGTTTCTCGAATTTTACTATTTACGGATATAATATGAGTAATTTCCTCATGTTTTACTATTTACGGATATAATATGAGCTACAAGTAGTTTCTTCAAATTTTACTATTTACGGATATAATATGAGTAATTTCCTCATGTTTTACTATTTACGGATATAATATGAGCTACAAGTAGTTTCTCAAATTTTACTATTTACGGATATAATATGAGTAATTTCCTCATGTTTTACTATTTACGGATATAATATGAGCTACAAGTAGTTTCTTCAAATTTTACTATTTACGGATATAATATGAGTAATTTCCTCATGTTTTACTATTTACGGATATAATATGAGCTACAAGTAGTTTCTCAAATTTTACTATTTACGGATATAATATGAGTAATTTCCTCATGTTTTACTATTTACGGATATAATATGAGCTACAAGTAGTTTCTTCAAATTTTACTATTTACGGATATAATATGAGTAATTTCCTCATGCTTTACTATTTACGGATATAATATGAGTAATTTCCTCATGTTTTACTATTTACGGATATAATATGAGCTACAAGTAGTTTCTTCAAATTTTACTATTTACGGATATAATATGAGTAATTTCCTCATGTTTTACTATTTACGGATATAATATGAGTAATTTCCTCATGTTTTACTATTTACGGATATAATATGAGCTACAAGTAGTTTCTCGAATTTTACTATTTACGGATATAATATGAGTAATTTCCTCATGTTTTACTATTTACGGATATAATATGAGCTACAAGTAGTTTCTTCAAATTTTACTATTTACGGATATAATATGAGTAATTTCCTCATGTTTTACTATTTACGGATATAATATGAGCTACAAGTAGTTTCTCAAATTTTACTATTTACGGATCTAATATGAGTAATTTCCTCATGTTTTACTATTTACGGATATAATATGAGCTACAAGTAGTTTCTTCAAATTTTACTATTTACGGATATAATATGAGTAATTTCCTCATGTTTTACTATTTACGGATATAATATGAGCTACAAGTACTTTCTTCAAATTTTACTATTTACGGATATATGAGTAATTGCCTCATGTTTTACGATTTACGGATATATGAGCTACAAGTAGTTTCTTCAAATTTTACTATTTACGGATATAATATGAGTAATTTCCTCATGTTTTACTATTTACGGATATAATATGAGCTACAAGTAGTTTCTGAAATTTTACTATTTACGGATATAATATGAGTAATTTCCTCATGTTTTACTATTTACGGATATAATATGAGCTACAAGTAGTTTCTTTAAATTTTACTATTTACGGATATAATATGAGTAATTTCCTCATGTTTTACTATTTACGGATATAGTATGAGCTACAAGTAGTTTCTTCAAATTTTACTATTTACGGATATAATATGATTAATTTCCTCATGTTTTACTATTTACGGATATAATATGAGCTACAAGTAGTTTCTTCAAATTTTACTATTTACGGATATAATATGAGTAATTTCCTCATGTTTTACTATTTACGGATATAATATGAGCTACAAGTAGTTTCTTCAAATTTTACTATTTACGAATATAATATGAGTAATTTCCTCATGTTTTACTATTTACGGATATAATATGAGCTACAAGTAGTTTCTTCAAATTTTACTATTTACGGATATAATATGAGCTACAAGTAGTTTCTTCAAATTTTACTATTTACGAATATAATATGAGTAATTTCCTCATGTTTTACTATTTACGGATATAATATGAGCTACAAGTAGTTTCTCAAATTTTACTATTTACGGATATAATATGAGTAATTTCCTCATGTTTTACTATTTACGGATATAATATGAGCTACAAGTAGTTTCTCAAATTTTACTATTTACGGATATAATATGAGTAATTTCCTCATGTTTTACTATTTACGGATATAATATGAGCTACAAGTAGTTTCTTCAAATTTTACTATTTACGTATATAATATGAGTAATTTCGTCATGTTTTACTATTTACGGATATAATATGAGCTACAAGTAGTTTCTTCAAATTTTACTATTTACGGATATAATATGAGCTACAAGTAGTTTCTTCAAATTTTACTATTTACGGATATAATATGAGTAATTTCCTCATGTTTTACTATTTGCGGATATAATATGAGCTACAAGTAGTTTCTTCAAATTTTACTATTTACGGATATAATATGAGTAATTGCTTCATGTTTTACTATTTGCGGGTATAATGTAATCTACACGTAGTGTATGTTAAAATTTAGTTCCCATACAAGTATGTAAGTGGCAATAAACATTGTTCCATAGATTTATACCATTAGTTCTTCCTCAAATTTCAGAACATAAAATTGTGGTTGTGGAAGTAATGATAGAATATGGATAATAAATATAATTGCACAGACAATATTTAAATTAATGAAACATTCATATGCTACTGATGTGGGTGATCAACTAATCAATTTTAGGTTAGGAGCGGATGTTCACTCATTCCATGAAAATATCCAAGTGGTAATAAATAAATACTTTGTTCCAGAAATACCTAATACATGATCCTGAAATTCCAGTAGAATCAATAGTAATACATGTACTCTTTCATGTTTATATTTTTATTAATTCTTCTTCAAATTTGAGTTACTCAAGACACAGATTACAGATGAATGCACAAAGTACACAAAAGAACAAGCATGTGGGTGGTATGAAGTATTGTGTTTCACAACTACTTAACATGTGAACCTGTTAAATATTTATAAGCCCATTTCTTTAAATAACAAAGTACCAAACATGGGTGTTGGGAGTGTTAAAAATGATATTATGGAAAATATAGTTGGTGAGATTACAGTTTTTTTTTTCTTTGCAATGACAGAGACCTTTACCCGCCGTTATTCACCCCGACTCTACGAGCACGGTTCATAGATGTCGCTAGATCCGAGAAACGTAGACCACTCGGTTCGTTAGAGACTATCCAGAGTGCACCACAGACGTGGGTCCACATTACACTCGTAATGAATGGTCATAGGGAACTCTTGGGATGTCAGGGGAACCGGAGAAACCCTTGTATTGCCTGGACCGGGCTCTTCCCCAACGCAAGTTATAAATTATGAGTGGATCGACCGGCAACAACCGTGGAATTATATTACAAATATGTGTGCAATAATTTTCAGTCCAGAATTTGAGTACAGACCGATTATTTATTCCCGACAGCTCAGCGACGCGAAAGAGGGGAAGTAATAGGAGGAGTGGGTAGAGCTCCGGAGTAGAGATAAGGGCGAGCGGTCGGTAAATGAATGCAGTACAGCTTAATTGTACTAGAAACATACTGCTGTGCCGCACTCATGACATCCGATCGCTCCGACGGCAAGAGAGAGACTAACCTAAACACCTCTTGGCGAAACTAAATGGACTCGCCTGACCCAGGCGCACATCGCCAGGGACTGTCAGGACTAAATAATCGTACTGTACGTGGAATGGAATTGGGTAATAAGAACTAAGACAAGAAAATAGTCACGTACAATCAAGATTAATTTATATTATTTAATCTTCATATTTAAGGAATAAGTATTATAACGAAATACAGTATAAACAAATATTATACATAGGCCTATCATTAGTTCCACAAAAAAAATTATGCGTAGAAAAATGATGTTTCCTCTTCTTGCACGGTGAATGAAAGTTAACATTTCTCGACTTTTTCACACGAAGGGTCGATTGGAGATTCGGTCCAAGATGCCGTCCGTTGAAATTCAGGATCTGCAAGAAAACAAGGCATAACAATTACAACAATTAAGTAATTATGAAAAACCTCATTTTCTGTATGTTGTTACCGTAAAGTAAAATTATGTCTTACAATTTCGATCTTACAAATACAGTAAAATAAAACCCGTTGTACAGGAGGGTTTGTTAAGAAAACTTCAATATTTGTGGTGATAAATTTGAAAACTATTTCATAAAGTTGAGTCCATTTCAACATACGGACGAGAATCTATACAGCTAATTCTCTAAATCTAGAGATGTTTTCCACTCATACCTTACTTTACAATATCTAATACCAACCAAGTCACCACTATCCTCGCATCTTTGATGGTTGGGAAAAATATAAAACTAATAGTGGTCCCTCAACACTTAGGGCTTCAGGCCCATTTTTCTGCTTCCAACTACGTCTTTCATAGACCTCTGCGGTCTCAGACACTGATCCGCAGAAGAGTCGGTCTACATAGCAAGGGAACGTGGCGGAGCGAGAAATAGTCTATAATTTTGCGTGGGTCAGGATTCTTGTAACTGCTGTACCTACGACACAGTATCTCTGGTTTACTTGTATTTTCCTTCTGAGGGAAGCCATACTAATAATTTGTCACATTAAAAAAATTCATCGCCCTGTGATATCTAGATCTAGTGGTAAGTAAAGCAACTCCTAAATCGACAGGGATAAAAATTGTAAAAAGTTTAATGAAGTGTCTTAATTTAACATATAAAGCTGTAAACACGATGGCTAACATACAGCTTTTAAGCAATAGTAAATACAACAGTATTTTCTTCAAGGCATGTTAAGACAATAATTAACGACATTTTTCAACTTATAATTCAATTAAATTTGTCGCCTTTTCTCAATCAGAATTACATATTTATTAAAATTATAATTTACGCCCTTAAATGGTATGTTTTGAAGCATGTTAGACCTTACAGCACCAATAGCAAATTTTTTCTTTATCGCTCTTTTTCTCAAAACGACGTTTTACAATATTCAATATTCCTTTTGTCAGAAACTTGAGTCCAATTTTATTCAAATTTTGCAGAGATACTTATTATACTGCGTTACACCAAGTAACGAACAATCATTCTGGTTCGTCTGAAGACTCATTCATACTATATGTTATGTATTCAGAAAACATATACATATATACAGGATGATTCACGAAGATTGTGCAATACTCTAGAATGTGATTTGACATTCTGATGAAAAACGTTCAGTTATACATGTGTCCGATTTTGAACAGTTTCGGATAAAACCAAGTGTCTCTCTCTCATCTCTCTCTCTCTCTCTCTCTCTCTATATATATATATATATATATATATATATATATATATATATATATATATACACACACAACTGAAGCTGTATGTATTACAGTACAGCTGATAGCAGCGACACAAAGTCTCGAAACATCAGGGTCACGGTTAGAGATAACTCAACACCGGTTCAAAGTATCTACCTAGCATCCGAACGACGGAAGTTAGGGAATGCGGCGCGCGCAGTTCACACTCAAGACGGCTACGTGTATCACTGCAGAAGGTGGGGGTCTTTGAAAAGCGGCTTTAACACAGATTTTTCGGGTGAGTAATAACGTGAATGTTCTTTAATACAATTGTTGTAAATAATTTAAATACTTAAACCTTTATAATATCTACGTTTATGTTTAACATTCACGAGGGCGTAACTAAAAAAATATGACATACGTTTATATAAACTTTTTCTTATCAGAATGCTGCAAGAAATCACATCCTAGAGTATGGCACAATCTTCGTGAATCACCCTGTATATTTTTTTCTATTGATTTTTTTTAAATCATGTAATACAGTTTATCCCATCTCTAGTCTGTAAGTTTAAAGCGCCCAGTCCTCTTCTTTTTCTTGGTAAATGAACCATTCGCGCAAAAGAGGGGGATGTATCTATGACAAGCAAAATACGGTACCGTAGTCAAACAATACAAATACTTAGATAAATACCGTACGTAATATCTACCTGTCCGATCGGTAAATGAGTAAAGGAAATGCTAAAACCGTAAGAAAGAGAGAAATTTGATCATTAACAGATCACTGAAAAGGGGAATAAAGAGAGTTATTATGGAGAAAGAATTTAGTATGACAATTACAACACACCCAACTAACCTCTTAACTGTCCTTGTAATGTTTGCTCTGAGTACCTGCTGAAATTCTGGGCAAAAGAGGCGAAATTCATTCACACAGCGACTCACATCGTAATGATATTCTCCCTTGACTATCCTTCCAAATCGGAAATAAGCTTCAACCATGAAAATACGGTACAGCTCATGCATTTTGTCAAGACACTCGCGATGTGCAGAAAGGGAACAACGTTTTCTGTGGAGGGGGTAGGAATAGAAGGGAAGGTCGGGCGTGTGTCTACCGAGTTCAAGGCAAAGATAAACCCATTCCCCTAAATTCGTAAGTAGACTCATCCGATCTCATACGCAGCTCTGTAGGAAGAGTGGGGAAGTGTCTGGACATAACGCATGCGCTATACTCTGTGGAGATTTCATCTCGCTGACAATGGACAAAGTGACTGGCGATATTGGTCGTGTTAGTTCTTTAACTACCCGTTTGGTCGCAAAATACTCTCGAAGACGTTCGTTCTCTCACACACACAGCCATCCTTTCAAGACAAGGCTCACTAACTAGCAATGACGTCATTTATTCAAATTGTCTGGCGGAAATGGCCGAAAATATTTGATCACACGGTATTTAAGAACCATTGAACATTCAAATTACAGTAAAGTGAGCTGGTGCTCCATCATGCATGTACTACAACAGCTGCCTTTCCCAAAGAGGCACATCATATGGTAGATCGCATAGCTTATGTTTGAAAAATGGAGGTATGCCAGGTAATAAATGAGGTTTCAAATGTACGAGGTGTGTTCAGTTGGTGGCCACAGTATGGCATCTTATCTCAGAAACGATTGATTTACGGATTTATGTTTATTATAACTATTTGCCTTGTTTCGTTGCCTCTAATCACCCTTGCATCTTGTAACCTATACTTTCGAAACACTCTGTATATACAAGTAATGCAATACATCATAAACATAAGTCTGTTAAGGTATGTATGAAATAGTTCTAATAAGTAACAATAATGAATTTTCTAATTTATTTCTTAAAACTGTTCTACTTTTAAGGGCGCGTCTTATATAAGCAAGAGTGTTATACACATGAATATACATAATTTATTACACAAAGCAGAACTTCAAAACTGGCGATTAAACAACTATATCATTTCTTCAGGCTTGACAATTTTTTCGCAAATTAATAATATCATACTTTATGACATAATTATACGTTAGCACGCACACAAGTGATAGCCTATTTTGTACATTACATCACGATTACTATGAACATTGCTAACAGTTTTTCTGCGTGATTATAATCTTCCTTTAAAGTAATGTCCTCAAACTACGTTTCTGTCAGCATTTTCAGTTTTTGTTATAATATCATAGGCTAAATTAGCTTCTGACAAAATTAAATTGCTTAACGCTGGTGAAATGCTAACATGAACTTACAACACTACATTTGTAACAGAATTATATTCCATGTAAACTAACGTCGTTCATATTAACATGCACATAGACCAATCACTTGCCAAAAGCATGCCAATTACAATTACATAATTATGTAACAAGTATGAAATAAAATATAAGTGTCATACTCATCAGTCTGTGAAAAAAAAACACACACACATTTGTGTGTGCAGGCTATATAATAATAATAATAATAATAATAATAATAATAATAATAATAATAATAATAATAATAAATTTTCTACTCGCACAGTTTTCAACTCAACATAAATTTTATGTTTTGTTAATATAACGCCTCATATATTACGTAATAATGACATCATTCAATTCATTTCCGGTTTTAACCTGGGAGTTGTGACATGATCAAGTTGAGGCATGTTTACTTCCTCTACGACACAATGAAACGTAGTTGAAATAATTTGAAATTTTACTAGTGTCTTAAAAAAAATCGAATGCTGAGGAGTAGCAAAAGTTACAGCAGGCTTGGGGAATTTGTTCTACTCTACATTACAGCTCGTAGATGGTACAGAACGCTCAATGACTGAAGGAAATCGGTAAACAGCATTAGTCCTGGGGCTCAATCTACAATTATACAGTTTTACGGGCGTAAACGTTAACACTGCTGCTGAAATAGTAAGAGAAGAAAGACTAATAAGTAATACATTAAGAAAGCTGCCTGAAATACTTCATATTCCATTAGGTACACTGCAGAGAAACTGTACATGACACATGTTAAAGAGTATGGTGAATTCCATGGAAGATTCACGACGCGTACAAACTTGTATAGAGTTCAAAAGAACGTTAGAAGAAAGTCAGAAATTTCTTTCGAAGATCGTAAATGAAGATGAGTTTTGGCTGCATGTTTTTTATCAGGAGAGCAAGTAAAAGAGCTCTGCATGGAATTAACCATCATCACCAATACAGAAGAAATCCTAAGTGGAGGCACCTGCAGGATTAGCAAGTTGTACCAGCACACACAACTGTGACAGGACAATACTACAAAAGTGTAGGCCTCCTGAAAACCTCGAACGATTGTCAGGAGAAAACAACCACATCTCAATGCAAAAGGGTGAATGTTCTACCACGATAATGCACGGCCCACACTGCAAATGCAGCCATGGAGTATCTCACGAAAATAAAAGTGAAATGTGTCCTCATCCTCCCTACAGTCCGGATTTTAAATCGTGCGATTCTTTTCCTTTCCAGAGTTGAATCACCTTCGTGGGCATTTTCGAGTCTTCAAAACAAGTGGTGAAAACTGCGGAGGTGATTCTGAAGAGATCTATATAAAAATGGTTTCTAGCAAGTCTTTGAAGGCTAGAAGAAACCTGAAGCAAGTGCACTGCAATCAATGGGAACTACTTTGCAGGATAAATAAAAGTATGATGCCACAAAAAATCATTAACATTCATTATCAACAGCTCTCCTTATATAAAATTTACAGAAATAATTCTTCAAGACTATTAATACATTCACTCCCTATGAGCTAGCGTAATGCACCTAGCTGGTGTAGCTATAGTCAGTTTATGCTATTGTTTTAGGCATTTTCTCACGTTACCCAATTATAAACTTACCACCACCGTCCATCAACTAACGACAAGATACAACCTTACACATTCAGTTTCTGTGGGACTTCAAATACTCCATTCTCCGCCAACACTCGAACATGAGTAACTTACAGAAGTTAACCAGCATAATGGTGGACTTTATAGAGGAAAATAAAAATGTAGAATTGCTGTATTTTTTTCTGTTGCAAATAATAAAACCACTTCTCGGCGCCTAATAGAGATAAACAAGATGTCTGGCGTGGCTAATTCTACCTGTACGCCGTAATTATAAAATGTGAGATCAGAGCCCATTAAACAGGTTAATTACATGAATATTCATATAATACGGAAGCGAGACTAAGTATGAAGCCTCCCGAGAACATTCAGCGCCTTAATATGTCACGTTCGGTTTGATATTCAGGAGAGAAAAGTACCCATACTTGGATCAGAGACCACTGAATTCGTAATGGAAGTCACATTGCAATGATAGTCCATAATAATCGTCTAGGTGTGGCTGCAATACTAGAGCTCTGAAATACAGTATCTATTTTTAAAAGAGGGTGATATACGACTGTCTTGATTTATATAATAATTTTTAATCTTCAAGTTAGTGAGGTTGCCAAAGACAAAGAATGTTAAACAATAACATTTAAGATGTGACATTACAAATGTCTTACAAGAAGTTTTGTTTACAATAAACTGAAATTTACAGTTGATAATGTTTTACAGCAATGAAAATTTGCAGTAAAATAAACAGGTAAAAACCAGAATGAGAAAATTCAACTGTAATTTGAATTGAAGTAAAAGTGTCGCCGTAAAATCCGCAAAGAACCCTTCAAAGCTATCATAGAAATTTCCTTAATTGTTGGGACTGCAAATTTATGACAGAATGACACGAATTGTTTTGTTATGGTCCCTCTAGCCCCCACCATTAATCCGATGACTTCTATATCCCCGAGTTTATGTTTTGTAATAAGGGATAGTTTGTTCATAAATTGCCTTTTTCTCTAGATTAACCTCCTCGGGTTGATTCTGATGCGTCTCGAATCTGATGGTCGGATCCAGAATATAACCTGAAACTGCGAGTTCTGAACTGATTCGGAGCTACAAGGAACTCGCGTTCTCGTCTATTATCGAAAGAAGGCACTCCCCTGGTTTACATTCAGAGTTAAAACTTATTCATAAAATGAAACTCAAAATTATAAAGATAACATTACAATTACTTAAAAGTTGAGTTTGAAACGTTTTGTTTAGCTTTCGAAAACAATTTTATTTACTTGATCTTTAATGTTAGGTTACTTACATCACAAGGCGCACAAATATACTTTTCTACATCGACGAGCGATCTACCTACAAACAGCAACTCATTTTAGGGATTTGAAAGTACGAGTAGAAGTGTGAAGACTTGTTTGTTAAAATACAAAGTCGAGATTATGATCGTGTGCATGTACAGACTCAAACAAAATTTGGGTCACCTGAATTTTCCAAGTTCCAGTAATAACATACGCTTTTTTAAAATTGAGGTGGCCAAAATTTTGCTGTTGGGTTTGTACATGCGCCTTGCATCTTCGGAAAATGTCCTTAGGAAGCTCGTGAGTTCACATGAAATAAGAACAATTTTTGGACATTCATTTAGAGATCCAAACTGACCAAAAATCACATTTTCTAAGAACTAGTTTAAAAATATTACAAAATTTTACGACCCAAATGTTAGCTGAATGGGTTTCAATCAAGCAGAGTAGTTCTAGAAAAAAAGATTGGAGAGGGACTTGGACTAGACAATAATTGTAAAAGTGATTTAGAATAATTGATTTATCATTTCTTTCGTGTGCTATAAAAAGTGCTCTTTGATTCTTGTGGGTCACAAGAGGTTAAAAAAAATAATCATGTGGCATGCATATTCAAACTTTACTACTTGTTATTCTCAGTACCCTATTTTAAAAAAAGAAGGAACTTTTTCCCAGAAATTATTTGAGATAAGTAACGCCATTTTGCATACTCCTTTATTATTGCACTAGCCGTACCTGTTAGAAATAAATATAAAGTAATTACATAATTAAAATAGGACGTTTGATCCAGGAAACATTCGTGTTTGTTAGAAGGATAAATCGTTTAATACGTTACTTAATTGAAACTGTGTTTAAATAATTAAAATGCGATCACTTTGGTCCAGAGAGCACTCATTTAGTGCAATGACAATTCCTTTAACATGTTTCTTATTTGTTATTACATGAAACCATAATTTAATGAAGATTGACATATCATTTAGTTTTAATGTGTAAACTTTATATTACTTGCTATATGTTTCCATTGAATTATGGTAATAACTTAATTTTAACCCTTGTTTTCTACGTCTTCAGTAAATGGCGCTTGGCCCACTATGGTTCTGAACCCTTCAAATAACTTAAATAGTGATACAGCATAAACAGTGATATGTAATTATATTTCTTTCTTTCGAAAATGTAGGAATTCACGATCACCTATGTACCATTGCTATGGAATGAATAAATGTGTTTTTTTCTTCCTACTCAAAAATGTTATATTTTGCACATAGGAATTACTGCAGGAACAACAACGCTACAATCTGAGGCGGCGGTGAAAATGTATTGTATTGTTATTTTAAAAGTCTATCAGTCCTATCAAAATTTAGCATACAATAAAACTTATCGGAAATCATTTTTAAAGAAACTTTTGTTATGCAACATTTTTCACAAAAAAAGCAATAATAAGCGAGATATTTCGATTTAATTCAGGCCCCGTTAAATGAAGTATTTTGAATCCATATAGCCTAAAATGTAAATTACAACGAACTTAATTTATATTTCAATTTTCATCGAAATCCGTTCAGCCATTATCGCGTGAAAAGGTAACAAACATACAGACATAAAAAAATTTCAAAAAAGCGATTTTCGGTCTCAGGATGAATAATTATACATGTTAACACCAATTATTTTTGGAAAAGCGAAAATTACCAGAAAATTTTCGGTTACATATTTATTATTAGTATATATATTATATTACATTATATTATATATCATATAAAAAGGCGTTGATAACGGATGTACTCCGATAAGTAAGTTTTTAATTTGTTGTGGGGGCTCTTGAATCTCAGAAGCAACAACTTTTACAACATTGCAACATAATCTGCTTGGCTCATTACCCAATTTTTTTTTTGCATTGCATTTATTGCATATAGCCTATTTTATGTATTTTAACACGATTCAATTGAGCATAGTTAAAATTTGAATTATAAAATAATGGATTGCTAAGCTAACGTACTATTATTGCATACTAAATCAATACACTCTCGTTGTTCGTTAATTCTCTGAGATTAAAATGAGTGTGTACATAAATATTATTTTAAGAAATACAGAAAACGAATGTACAAAATAGCCTATCAAATTTTCTGTGCATAAGAAGCTATTTTAATCTTCCCTGTCCTCGATTTACTCAAAAGTTACTGTAATAACATTATAGCATTATGTCCATCTAGAGAAACTACACTTTCCAATGGTGAAATAATAATTAATTATACAAATCGGTTAATTTAGCTTCCGATAATACTTCATACAAACACAGAAACATTGTCTGTAGGCTAAGTTTAATAGCTTTCAACTGTTGCTGTCCAAGGCCCCTTTTTCGATTGTTGTTGTCCAAGACCCCTTATAGACGAAGTCATTTGTTTTTTGTTTCAATACACCGCCTTAGATGGCGTTATTTTAATTTTAAAACTCATTTATCTCATTAAACATCAGTCCTATCAAAATTTTGTATAGTATAAAACTTATCGGAAATTATTTTTAAAGAAACTTTTGTTATGTAACATTTTTTTTTTACAAAAAATCAATAATAAGCGAGATATTTCGATTTATTTAATTCAGGCCCCCTTATAACTCCCCTTTTAAATAAAGTATTTTGAATGCCATATAGCCTAAAATCTAAGTTACAACGAACTTTATTTATATTACAATTTTCATATAAATCGGTTCAGCCATTATCGCGTGAAAAGGTAACAAACATACAGACAGACATACAAACAAAAATTTCAAAAATGCGATTTTCGGTTTCAGGGTGGTTAATTATATATGTTAGGACCAATTATTTTTGGAAAATCGAAAATTACCAGAAAAATTTCGGCTACAGATTTATTATTAGTATAGATAATGCAAATTTCCCTGCAGAAAATTTGTTTTAGGTGAATATTTAAATATTTCGCGAAGCAATGCTATTTTTGTTTAAATACTACTACATTTAGAAAATTGATTTTGAAAAGAAAAAAAAAAGATTGAAGTTTTAGAATTCTGTCTACAGCGATTTGTTACATATAGGCCTAGAGAAAATCTGTACAAAATTTCAGAACCATATCTTTAATAGATCGTGAGAAAATGTTCCTTAATTTAATTTAAACAAACTTCCTCTAAAATAGGGGTTGCTCTGAAGGACGAAGTATACCAAATATACAAGTATTAGTAAATATTATATTATTGTGATATTAGGTTAGGTGGATTCGTAATTAGGCTTCCTGACATGGTAAGGTATTGTAATTAAGTATCATAACTTTATTTCCATAATGTATGCTTTATAATTATTGTAGTTATGTCTTTTTAATTACGAGTGTTGTACATTCTGAATTTTGGTAATCGTAGTGTCATTAAAAATTGTTAACTTTTAACATAATAATAAATAATAATAATAATAATAATAATAATAATAATAGTAAAACTCTCTATAGGCCTGAGAAAAGTGTTACGTTTCTACACCCGGGACGGGTAATACCTTTTATTTTGGCCATCATAATATTTACGTTTGTCCTTCAAGTGAAATATTATTTATTTAATTTGCTCAGCCTATATTGCAAAAGCTCTGTGTGTATGATGGGAGAGGACTACCTCCCAGCTGCTCTGTAAACACTGCTTTATCCTTTGTGTACGTAACTTCAGAGTTCATATGCCTCAACTTCGGAGTCTACTAGTCAACTGATTTGATTATAAAATACAGGACAAAACGTCGAATTACAAGGAGGGGAAGATGTTCTTGAACTACGATAAGTTTCCCCCTTCTGACATTTACATTGCACTAGCAATTTCTAGTAGGCTGCTCTTCTTGTTGTGGTAATAGGTATTTGCGCAAATTTCTCGAGCAATCTCAACTGTCTTAATTTCTATGCGTATTATTTGTCCGAATTAGTACTCAACGTTAATTTATTTTAAAACCTCCAGAAACAACGCCACTAACTAATAGTGTTGTTATAGTGCTCTAACACCTCTCTTAAATAATGTTGACAGTTCACCCGTTTGAAATTATGCTACGGGACCCGGAAGAAAATTGTGTAGGGCTACCACTATTGTATATTATTAAGACTGCATTAAAATCATAGATGAATTCAACGTTTCGGCGTCAATTTGTTATATTTTACAAGACCTATGGACAGGGTGACCAAATTTGCAAAACGAAATAGAGGGTCATACGACACACATTATGAAGTCAAAAGAACATTGTTATACTGGGCCAATATTCTGAAATTATATTTTAGTGATATGTCTCTGTTTGAGAAGCTTCCATCAACGCCTTATAATTTTAAGAATTTGTTGTACACTCCCGCAAAAATGTTTCCGCTTTCATTATATCTACGCTTCTAACATCCGTCCTAAGTGATTTCATTTTTCAACATGTTCTTTCACATTCTGCATTGCAGTTTGTTACGGAAAAAAATGTAAGATGCTATTAACTTGTAATTCCTTAATTTTGTTGGGGATATAGCTGCACCTCCTGAATTTTTTTCACACATCTCTCTTCATCAGATACAGCTGCTTTCACATGAAATTACCTAACCGCACAATATTCATCACAAGAGTTCATCTGCATTAATATGGGCGATTTTAATTTCTCAGTAGCAGACAACACTGAATGAAGTTCAGAACAACTCTTCAGACTTTTACAGTGGCCCGGGAGAGACGTTTATGTTATTGCAAACAGTTGATTTTGCTATGAAAAAATTACACCACATGTAGACTTAAAATTGATTCAAAATGTAAGCCCGAGCTAAATTTACTAACTTTCTTTTTTTTCTTCGTTTATATTTTCATAGTTGTTTACTTTAGTTCCACTAAAAAAAGTTCAATTTACGAATTTAGGAACACGTCATTTTGAAGTACAAAATCAGGACGTCCCGCTCCTGGTCGTCTGACAACCCTATCTATGGATGTCAAGTAAAGCACAGTAATTACAGAACTTTCCTTATCAACTACAGAGGCTATTTGGAGATTGTAGTACTATGAAATACTTTACAGCGGGATTAAATTACTCACACACGCTTTGTTCACTAAGTCTCACATGATATACCTGGATCAAACTATTTGAGAGAACCATTTCAAATAAGATTGTTAAAAATTACAATTGCAATATTTGGAGATAATCTGTCATTGTGACTCCAGTGGCAAAGTGGCCTTGTGATCTTCGGGAGGAAACATGACACACACACACACTATTACAGAATGGGCGTGCGTTTCTTGCGTACTTGTCCTGACTTGAGTCAAGCAGTGATCCGGATGCCGTGCTGATCACATGATCACTCCGGCTATTTATGAATGTTTAATGTTTATTCAAAATCGTGAAGACCAATTGAGGACCTAACATTCTAAATGTGCTAAGTGCCAAAAACACTTTCTGAGATAATGATGAAAAAAACACTGCGAAATGTATGTTGACATACCTACAACACAGTCTTTTGGCGCACGAAAGAGTCACTTACAGTTGAGCTACGACAAAGACAATTTAGTATATATTCTCAAATGAATGTTCCTCCCTTAGGTTGAATAAAATGAAATTTGAAAAATAGCACTTAGCACATTCAGAATGCTAGGCCTTCAATTATTGAAGACAAGGCAGGCGAAACACCACAAAGTTCACCGCTTTGGAATAACTGTTAGCATGCCTGACCGTGAACGAGCGGACCCGGGTTCAATTCCTGTTAAGGACAAATTATCTGGTTGAAGTTTTTCCGGGGTTTTCCCTCAACTCATTAAGAACAAATGCTGGGCAACTTTCGACGCTGGATTCTGGACTCATTTCGCTGGCATCAGCTTCATCTCATTCAGATGCTAGATAATCACAGCAGCTGATAAAGCGTCGTAAAATAACCAATTAAAAACCACAAACATATTGTTACTCACGAGAAGAGCGTGGGATAAAGCGGCAAGGGGAAGTAGACACGTTAGTGATGTGAATGCTCTTCTGCTTAGGAAGTGAAAAGTTAAACTATTAATTGCAATTATTAGTAGTTTACTTGATACCGGGATGCTTATCACAGTCAACAGCCACAGATATGAAAGTCATATTTTTTCCGCTCGTCTTCTCCTGAGTAACCGACAATACAGAAAGTCATCGAAATGCTAACCAGCGCGCGAAGCTCGTTGCCGTTTGCGGTATCGTAGAGTGGCAGTGATGCAATTTTACGTACAGTTTCCATAACAATTTATGGAACAAAAGCAGTCAAGAAGTTGCTTACTTACCAACTTTACGAAATGATATACTCAAACTGATCGCCTTCATGTTCATATATGTTTGGAACCTCTTGAAGGAACTATCCATAACTCGCTGTAGTTTTTGTTGAAAAATAATTATGGCAATCTCCTGAAGGATTATTAAGATTCAATTCTTCTAGCCTTGTATAAAAGATCATTTAATATACCCCAGTGATAAAACAGGCTCACATTTAATATGTTTTTCAGACGAAGTTTGCTTCCGACTCCGTAGATACGAGTATGTGAACTCTCAAAATTGTTATTACTGTCCTGACAATCTAGGCCTAATATCGTTCATGAAGTGTCCCTTCACGATTAGAAAATTGGCGTACGGTGCACCGTGAGAGGCAAAAGAATCCTAGGCCAATTTTTTTTTTTTTTTTTTTTTTTTTTTTTTTACGAGATAAGCATTGAAGCCCACACAGCCAATATTTCGACGTCAGAAATTAAGAGAGTGTTCAGCCAGAATAAAGTAGGTATTTGAGGCAACAATCATCATAAGCGAACATATATATATATATATATATATATATATATATATACACACACAGTATGTTTAAGGAAATTTTTAGTTTATTTGTTGTGTTTATTTTATTAGCTATTTTATTCCTTTTTCTAAACTTTATTGGAAAGTGAAATTCTTGGATACATTCATATTCGTAAAGAATCAAAAACACACATTATCCTTCCAGCTTTAGCAGATTTAGAACTGGGTGTGAAATATACGTGGGTTCAAAAATGTTGTGTGCATATTACGGTATTTATCAAATGTTCCGAACTAAATAGCTACACTAAAAAGATGGAATGCATGGCAGCAGGATCGAACAGGCGACTGACTACATGGGAAGCAGGCACTCTCTTCATTAGACTAAAATCGTCCGTTATAGAAATGGTCTGTATGAAGCGATGCAATACTGCAGGACTGACTAAATCATGAAATTCAACATTAACTTGATATAGTTTAAATTATTATTAGGCCCCTATTAATAAGGCGCGTTTTGCATTAGTTGTGGAAATATATCATCTTGTTATGCCCTGTGATTTATAAATGAAGGGGGTGTGAAAATCGTTATTAATTTGCTACATGTAACCTACTTCCTTTTATTAATATATTATGTTTATCGAGAACGTATGGGCTGAACCGAAGCGGAGGATCGAAAAATACCTAAATGACCCACCTCGGATTCCAGATCAGTTGTGGGATCAAGTTCTCGCTACCTGGGAACATCTCGCTTAGGACGAGAACTATTTCCGCAACATGGTCGACTCTATGCCCCGAAGATGCCACAGTCATAAATGCCGATGCAAGTGGACAATACATATATATTTGTTTATTTTTGTTTTATTTTGTGCATAAAATTTATCTTCCAAGCAATTTATAGTATGCTCTCGATTATCCGTGCGCGGTTGATCCAGTTGCGGATTACTTGTGCACGACTTATGATCGAAAATAATTTGTTACTTCTTAACATAAGTGACATGAAATCATGAAAAAATTATACTGACTTCAAATTAAAACGAAAGATTGTCAAGTAAGCTTCGTTGCTTCGAAGTTACGTAACGGTTTCCTGTTGAGGGGGTGGGAAAACAAATTTACTTTTTTATAAGTTACTATCAAACTGTAGGCCTAAGTGAATTTTAATCTTATGTGTAAAATGATGTACGTCTATTGTGTGTTACAGTAAATATGAAGTTAAAAGATTTAAAGGCATTAATTTGTTCACCAAATACACCTATATACATGGTACATGCAAAATAATGAACTTACGTATTATTCGGATACCTCTTCCCGGTCATTAGCCCAGACAATCGAGAGAGAGAGGTGTGTGTGTGTGTGTGTGTGTGTGTGTGTGTGTGTGTGTGTGAGAGAGAACGCGCGCGCGGTTTTTTTGTTTTTATCCAAGTATTAACCCATACAATTATAAAATTGTTCTATTTAAAAAAAATTAAATTCGTATAAACGAGATAGGCCCAAATCAGAAAATTTATGCCAGCTTTGGCTAAGCTGAAATCTGTAACATTTTAAATTTGTGTTAGGAAAGTGTCTTGTCATGGCAATATGTGGAATTAAAAGCTTTCATTAGAAGTGCACTTACGGTATAGCTACTGTATACCCATTTGTGGCCTCTTCGGTCCCCCAATCTAATCCCCTGCGACTTCTATCTCTGAAGTAAATTAAAATTAGTCTTATACAAGAAAAATTCATACAACCTGAAGGACTGAAACCTAATATCCATCAGCAGATTGCCAAAAATGTGTGGACAATGAAGGCTAATTTCAGCACTTCTTTTCATTAAGTGGCAAGTAACTTTTTAACTGCCTTCATTTTATATATAAACCTATATGTGTGGTTCCATCAGCGCCACTCTTACGACATACGCACACGGCAAAGAGCGCCGCGCTAAACACAAAGATCACTCGCTGGTTCGCATTTCGGCGACACACATTGCACAATGGACTGACACAGAACATTACAACACAAGTAAATTACGGCGATATGGCACCCTCTTATCAATTGCACTCCAACAGGTGCCGGGATACCGAGCCCACCAGAGCACCTGATGAAGTACAATGAACATGGGGTGCTGAGTGAGGCTGCCAGGCGGCCGGCGTCAGGATGCGAAGCGAGGCCTGCGCCTCTCCGCGCGCTACTTCAGGTACCTGACTGACAATCAAATCACAGTCACTAGCACCTGATGCAGCACGTGCGAGTGGCCAGGAAATACACTAGTCGTTCAGCCGAAGATACGCACCACTTGTGTCATCTAGAATAAAGCTTCGCTTACAGCATATACAGCAGTAAACCAAAAGGAATATCATTCACACTGCATAAATTTCCTAAGTAGTACCCCAGATCACATATATAACAGACTGCTCATCCCTATGTTAAAATCGGTAGTATTTTGAAGAGAACAACCGCCAGGATCGCCACCCATCCGCCGTAAACCAACACGAGATGGCAGTACGGTCACTAATGCAATTCAAATGGGAGTTATGACGTGACTCCTGATGTAACAACTAGATGGCAGTATAGTAAACCTGACGAAAGTTGTTACCGTCGAGCAATCTGGGTTATATGATCTAGGGTAGTACTTATACTGAACATACTGAGCTACGTAACGTTTAACTTGTGCTACATAATTCAGGCAATCGGCCCGTGGAACTTGCTCCCATTTCTGCACTCCTCGGCTTAAGCATACAGACTATTGTACAGTACATTTATATATATTTAACCGGTGATGTTGCCGGCCTCCAGCTAAATCTCCCTACTTGGATAGCAGAACTGTGATCTCGGGCTTTCATCCCCTAGAGAAACGGCTAACGAACCCTCCGTCTGACCGTTGTGGATTACATTCAACTTCCCTCTCTTCTGACCATCTGGCTCACTAGACATCCCGAGCATGGTCGTCTGGATTTAACGACAAAAAAGGAAAATAAATGCTAAAAACTCACGATGTAGAAATCTAAATTAGAAAAGGAATTTAAGAGAACCAAAATTGCCATAAACGCAAAAGTGAAAAATTTCAGTTCTCTCTACAATTACGGGAATTCAGAAAGACAAAAATACTGACTTGAACAGAATAATTACATCAAGATAACTCAACAGAAAACTGTCACGATATGGATGTTTGATGAAAATAACGACATAAAAATCTTCGAGACATATTAGTAAAAGCCTGGCCTTATTCCAAGCAAGATTTCATTTTTTGTCTGCGGTATGTGTGTGTTTTGCATGAATTTGAAATCTCTCTAATCATCCGATAATTTATGTCGTTGCTACGCTTCAGATCTGCACAATAGAAAAACTGAAAATTTCCAAATGTCACCTTTCTTGAAAGCAGGCACCACGCTAGTAAGTTTTTAAAATTGACGACGAGCTTCAAATAAACCACCCGGCACAAAGCCATAAAATCCTGACATCGGTAACTGGAGAGCTGGAATCTGATCCCTTGTCCTCAGAGACTCAAAGGGAACACACATCTACTTCCATTACTTATCGCATGATCTCTTCTTACTCGAGATTGACTACAATGAATTGTGCCATAAGGGGGTGAATGAAGAAATGAAACAGCCAAAATACTTGTTTTAATTCTTAAATGAGGTAGCCATTCATTTTAGAATAGGTTATGAAATATCTTCGGCTCAAAGTCACATAGTCGCAGTGGAGAGACTGCGAAAATCAGAGTGCAAGCTACGAAGTGACATAATATTTTATCAATCTACTTCTGCCTCACAAGTTTCCGGGAAAACTCAAACATTTATTAAGTGTCTCTTGCTTACGTAACTGTACCTATGTATTATTTTACTTGGAATTTCAGCGTTTCCATTTTGACTCAGGATGTGATCCTGCTCCTGTGATAAACTATAACGTTATGGCAAGCAGTGTGTGGAAAATTAAACAGCCGAGAACTTTAATTTATTAGGAGACTGATATAAAACTGGACATTAACAGGGATAGAGAGATAACTTCCCCTTCTGTTCTTTCGCTGCTCCTAAAATGGCTGTGTTCTAAAGTGATAACCTGGCAATGTTGGAATGAGACTGGTAAAATAAGATGATACTAAAACATTTTCAGCAGTCAACATGTTCATCACAAATTTCACAGAATCTGTTCGGGATGACATTTGGGTTACCTTCGTCAGGAGCAACCTGTTAATTGGGTCATTTCCAATGCGTAACACAGTAAGTTTATCGAGCATTGTTTTATAATACGTTAATTCCAATATAATCCAATCAACACCTGTTGATATTTTTTACAGAAACACCATTTGATCACGTTCTTCCAACACATTACTGGTTCTGTACAATTAATAATTATGCCACGGAAGTAAAGTTATGTATTAATTATGCAAAACAGCATTTCTTATGTAGTGCCAATGACCTTGTTCATTCAACTGTAGCAAATTCGGTAGGGTGAGAGTGGTGATTCTTCCCGGAACCCTCGGCTTTTCTTCCTTTAGGAAGGAACGACGCTAAGAATCTTCATCACTCCTTAAAAATCAATCGCAATTGGCCGTGATCGATTCGGCGAGCTTCGCATCTAATAAGAACGGTAGCTACTAGATCACAAAGAACAAACAGAGGGCTAGTTATGCCACTAAATTTTATGCACCAGAATAATCAACTGATATTTTCAGTTTCTACCTATTTTTAAACTTAGGCATGTATTTCGGTATGAGAGATCACAGATCTGAACAAATGCAGAGTGAAGTTAACTCTCTCTCTCTCCTTCCTCCTCCTGTCAAGGTATGAAAAACATCATTGTGTGAGAATAAGTGAAGGGAAATTATCTAGTTATCTATGGAAAACATCTTATTTTCATTTCCCCCCCTCATGCACATTTCTTTTAGAATCCATTATTACATTTGTGTGTGCAATAGGCAATGTTCCCTCTACCTATGAAAATACAAGAGTAATGTATCGTTTGAATGGAGGGTTCTTAAAAACCCACGGGTTTTCTACTTTTAATAATCAACACTGCGATACCAATGCTAGCAGAACTGCGGGAGACTATTCCCCTCCGCGCTTCAGAGATCAATATACGTTTTCGAATATACAAGACAAAACTACTCGTCTACCTTATCTTTATTTATGGACTGCTTAGCACCAGCACGTGTCATGAATCTGTATAGATTCCATGCAATATAAAGATACTGAAAAAAAAAACAGAAGATCAGTTTATACAAATATTTAAACATATAAATAGGCCTAACCTAGTAATTCTGGACATAAAAAATGTACGAAAAATCGTAAGAAATGTCAATATATTTGTGAAATAATACACAAACTGTCAGGAAACTCAACTGGAAGAGAAAGAAGATTAGGCCCTACTAAATGCAGAGGGGAAAATTAAGATACAATCAAAACTGGAGACTTGTTAATTTTACGCCGAAATTAAAAGAGAAACATCACACTGCACATATCCAGTAAAATACTGTCGTATGTCGAAAATCACATATTACTTTCGTAAATTATTTACAACTCTGTTTTACTTATTGGACGTACGAAATTATAATAATAAAATAGTAAATTATGAAAAGGTTTTGGTATCTATATATTAAAATATTTTTACAGCAGTATTTTATTAGGAAATAGCGTATCTTTACCAAACAATTTTTCAGTTACGGTAAGATCTTGGAGTGTACCACAAGCAGTAACATAAGCCGCTGCCAAGAAGTCAAAAGGAGAATAGCAATGGCAGAGGTAGCTTTTAACAGAAAAAGGAAGATATTCTGCGGACCTCTGGAGAAAGAACTAAGGAAGAGACTAGTGAAGCGCTTTGTTGGAGTGTGGCGTTGTATGGGGGCAGAAACATGGGCATTACGACGAAGTGAAGAAGCATTTGACAAGCGACTAGAAGCATTTGAAATCTGTTATGGATTTATTAATTTGTCCTACAGAATAATCTCAGTAATGCTGACAATTAATATTTGAGGATAAAAATTCGCTCCGGCGCCGGGGATCGAACCCGGATCCTTGGTTCTACGTACCAAGCGCTCTGACCACTGAGCTACGCCGAATTCAATCCACAGCACCGGATCGAATCTTCCTGTTTCAGTGTTTCGATCCCCGGCGCCGAAGCGAATTTTTCTCCTCAAATATTGTCAACACTACAGAGATTATTCTGTAGGACAAATTAATAAATCCATAATATTCTCATACCTAGCAGTGCATCATAACTGCGGAATCCCGGCCAAATAAGTCACTCAACTGAGTGCGCTCCTAGTATAATGGCAGTTGACACTAAGACACATACGTCAACATATTCCAGGCCACAAAGGGAAACACTGAAGGAAGAAGGTTCGATCCGATGCTGTGGATTGAATTCGGCGTAGCTCAGGTCAGAGCGCTTGGTATGTAGAACCAAGTATCCGGGTTCGATCCCCTGCGCCGGAGCAAATTTTTTTCCTCAAATATTAATTTGAAATCTTGATATGGAGAAGGATGGAGCGTGTGAAGTGGATAGACAGAATAACAAACGAAGTTGTATTGGAAAGAGTGGCTGGGCCACTGGATGAGAAGAAACTGCCTTCTGAAGAAATGGTAAAGGGAGAAGAGTTCGGGGCAGAAGAAGATATCAGATGATAGACAACATTGAGATATATGGATCATATGAGGAGATAAAGAGGAACGTAGAATGCTGGGTTTGTAGTGAAAAATCTGCCCTTGGGGCAGAACATAATATATGAATGAATGATACTATTTTTTATTGGGAGTGCTATATTTATGGAAAATGAAATTACACCGACAGTTTCGGCAATATAAAGCCATGGGAAGACGTGTACCGAGACAGAGGAAATGTAGCGCATTAGGAGAGGTATGGGTGGTAATAGTGAAGGAGAATAATGTTACATAGTTCACCAAACTATGACAAGAACTCGTAAGTCCTTGAGAAATAGATATTTTCTCCTTATACTTTGATTCCGAACAACTTTCTCATTTCTATATTGCTGCAATACTCCTGAATAAACTCGGAAATAAAATAAATAAAAATCACAATACTAAAATCATGTTAGTACGTAACTAGATGGAACGGAAAAGGAACCTATTCAGAAAACGTGTATTTAAGAATTTGTCGGTAGTTACTTATCTTGATTAACAATGCTGCAGACTTCATAGTTGACGCAGCTATTCCAGCCGACTGCTACCAGACCATTTGTGCATATCTGCAACAAACAATACGAACAAAGTTAGAACGTGTCAAAATACACCAACTCCAGACAACTGATAGCTATCCGACTGCTTTACAAATACAGAACAAGATATATGTCCAACTAACTTTTATCACTGTCACTACAGATTCAACAAACAGGAATGAACAGCTACTACTTCCAGGCTGCTACATAAAGGAAAAGTTTGTCAGTCTTGGTCGTATGCAAAACTTCCAGTTCACTCTTCTTTATACAAGTTGTTATACATTACATTATCTGAACATAAAATGAAGAAAAACAAAAGTAACACACTCATGTAAAATTAAAACATCGCTTTTACATATTCATACTCTTGTAAAATAGTGAAGTAGACTCCTAGATTTACAGGAAAGAAGGTATTCATTATCACAACAAACATGATATTTTAGTCTATCTTAAAATCATGGTTTAGGAATCTGCCTACTTTGTGAGTCCATTTGCAATTACGATCACTTAGATCTCCATAGAGTATAAATTCTGGACGCAGCAAAAAATAGTGCTCTCTCTCATAAGCAGAAGAGGATAAAATTTTAATTACACACACTTCCCGACTGAATGTAAAATTAAACACGAGCAGACAAAATTCACTGTAAATAACTTATTTCTTAAATGTTTAATTTTGCATTATCAAATATATTTTATATAATATCTTAAAGAACAATATTGCTCATCACACATCCACTATTCTTTACAGCCTCTTGCCTGTAACTGTCAAAGTGTGCCCTTGGGTGCATAAATTTACGAACAACCCTCCTACATATACCCTTATAACCACGTCACGTCGAAGAAGATGGTTTGAAATTCAAGACACCAAGTTCAGGTACTGCAGTCTTAAAGGGGAGAGGGGGTAAGGGGGCTCAATTTGCGTAGTGGGGTTGATTTCTGCTCTCTCGCACTGCGTCATCCCTTAGGAATTTCATGTTAATGCCAGGGGTGAAAATAAGGAGTTTCCAGGTTTTACGGCATGCTCTGCAAATTTAATGGTGCTAGTCGCCCCTCTTACTCCTCTAGTACGAAGTTAAGAATTCTTTACAAAAGGCTCTTAAAGCTACAAGATTTCTTAAGTATACCGAACTTCTGGCAAAGTAACAATTACAAAACTTTTTCCTTTACCTTCCTCCTCAACCCCTTTGCAATCTCCGACAGTGTAGAGATTCCCTACTCAAAATACGCATAGAATTTCCAGGACGTCATCCCAATACGATATTAGCCAATATAAACGAATAGTCTACTTTGGTAACTAAGATTTATGGAGGAGTTTCATGTAGACTACTTCAGACTCTTCAGAAGTAATAAATTTAACTCTCACAAGAGCAAGAGATGGTCCATCACATGGGAATCGACATTCAGAATGTATTCCAAGAAAACAAAGTAGACCCAACTACCTCTCCCTCATTCGTGTTTAACCTGTCCCAACTACTGAAATTCGTTCAAACTCGAGAAGCTAAAACATCAGGATACGATTACACTTCAAAGTTCTTTCTGCAACGAAAACCTCTTGAGGCACGTCTGAATTTCTAGCTCAATTTGTGCATATGTAAGACCCAAATCTGATCTAAATTGGCAGTCGTGTAAATTATCAACGAACAGTGCACTACAAGGTTTTCTTAATTAAAAGACAGTAAAACCGGTAAAATCAATGCAACGAGTTTGAAAATATATAAGTATATAAATAAATGGATATAACTTAGGGTAAATTAAACTTCACAGTCTTCGGACAGTTGTTAAAATGTCAACAAACAAATATGTCTAGAAGGTCGATGAAGGTTCTGCTTAAATTTTCTGATCAAATACCGGAACAGGTCAACAAATGTACTGTCTCCATGAAAGCTACATGCGACTATGTAGGTTCTACTTGCATTCATCGAATTGTTCTGGTTTTATGACATCCATCGCCTTAACAGCTAGGCTACCGGTTAGTCTCTTCCGCGGCGCGGCGGTAGATTCGACCCACTGAACTTCTCGATGCGTGATGAGTGATGAACTGACGATATACACAGTGCACTGAATCTTATGTCATTGAACCCCAGTCCGTTGTTGGAATGTTGATGCAGAACTTGACCGAACTCGTGTTTTTTTGTTTTTAATTGGATTAGTTTTGTTTTAGCCAGTCAACGCTCGGTACCTACCGGTTTTATGATTCTTTCCAGTTCGAACTGGTCTTTGCGAATCTACAGTATAGATGAATTACAATTACTTACCGCTATTTAACTACACAGACTGTACTGAGAATGTGTATCCAAGGTGATGGCGAATGAGCGTGGCAGTGGGGAAACTATAAGTCCTCTGGAAGAAAAAAAAAATAGTTCCCCAGCTACTAGTTCATCTGTGTATGCAATAAGTAACAAGCCACATTTTAGAACTATTCTAGCATTTTTTTCTTTCATTTTATTCAAAGCCTTAATCCATCTCGGAATTGGGGGAAGTTAATGTCTACACGATCGAATCCTGAATCTGCACATTTGAACGTTCTCTATAGCACCCATAAAATGTCACTGTAACACCGTCTAATACAGACAAAATATCGGCATAGCTAATACAGTTTTCTTCGCCGTGTTTTAATTGAGACAATTTGTGGGAAAGGAAAATTCAAGCCTTATTTATAAGACAGGATTGTCTAGAATGAAGTAGCTACTAGGCCTACCCATGTTTTGTTATAATACTTCATACGTTTCCCCTGCAAGCCAAGTCTACAACTGCCCCTTGTTATGTATTCTTGAGACTTATTGCAATTTAAAAGAAACATTTTTAACTAGAGGACGGCATACGATAAAAAAATGAAACTTCCTAAATAGAACCCATAACCAACATGCTATGCTGAAATCCAGCATCAAAATAATTTAACGTCCCGAAAATTATAACGGATCAGATTTATGAAATGTAGAAACAGATCCTGTAAGCCGTTATTTGTTCAATTATGTTTAGGACTAGGCTAAGTAGTAAAATGACGCCACTTCCCCCCCCCCCCCATCCAACACTGAAATTTAAAGCTCGTTAGGATTCTATCTATGAGAAATAATGTGAACTAAGAAATAGTAACGTTTCTTCCGAAAAACATAATTTGTTACAAGAATCTATAAAACACCAGAACACATTTCATAAACATGCTTTATCTCAATACATTTAACCGTGCCATAAAACTGAATAATATTTATTTATTATTCAATTTGACGAATTTTATCAGATATCCCGAAAAACAGTATATTTGCGAGAAGAAAATCTAGTCATATCTCACTGCCAAATCCACTGCACACACCTGAAACCAATATTATGACTCTTTCTATGTATTTATGAATTAGGTTTCTGTCGAATATGTGTGGTTTATTAGAAGATGCATTTGCATTTCTATCTGAGCTCATGTTTATTTACTGCGTCTTTTTAAGACATTTTAGTATTTTGTATTTAACCAGGGATCCAGTTCACCTTCGTAATGACATATTTTCAAATAAAACTGAAAATTAAAAATAAATATGACTGCAGTATACAACATTCCCTGAAATATGTTGAAGCAAAAGATTCCTCTTATATTTACAATACCTTCACCCAGCAGAAAACGTTGGACTCCATAACTACCATACAGTAGAAACAAGTATTCCAGATAGTCACCAGGAAACAACACGGAAGAAAAGACGAAATAGAATTATGGTTGGTAAACAAGTCTGAACAATAGTTTGAATACTTCCTCGTTTGGTTTGATAGAATTTCTTGTAACCATGTATTGCAATATGAAATTACTTCCTATATTTAAAACACACGCACAAACAACATCACTAAGCACTTCACTGCACCGTTCGCTTCAGAGTTGGTGATTATGAAAGACAAAGTTTCCCAAACATAAAAATTACCAATTTTCAACTTATTTTAACACTGCTCCAACATTCATCGAATTTTTAACAGCGGACTTCATTTAACATTAACTTCTTGGAAAGCCGCCTCACTCCGCTCTCCTGAGAGACTCGACGAGACATGAACCTAGTGGAATAAAGATCCACTTAACCGATGTCGTTAACCCGACATGACGTAGTCGCCCGAGATCATTAGCGATTATTGCACAATAGCGAACCCAAACGACGGATACCAAAACTATAAAAACGGGAAGAATGCAAAGTGTCCAGTACAAGGGACAAGAAGCCAAGTTTAAATGTGGTCGACTGTGGCATTCCAAGCATTCCAGTCTGACTCCCCACCTCTCCCAGAGCTCACTAAGTCCAACCATTCCACGCCCACTACGATTCATTGCGCAGTGGAGAGGGAGAGAGGGGGAAATGAGGATGATTTTTTTTTTGTTACCATATTGCTAACTAGAAAAGTAACATCAGTTTCTTTTGATCTTATCCTCCTCACTGCCCTCGCGTAATATTTGACAAGCAAATTCTGAGAACTTAATTCCTATTCTATGTGGTAATTCCAGGCAACTACAAATCTCTCGTACTCCTATCTAGGCAATTTTCCTGGTAAGGAAGAAAATGGGGTTCTCCCGTTTCCCCTCACCATTATCATTCCATCAATACTCCTTAATCACCCTTCACTCTGCGAGGTCCCGAGACATACGTACCTCCAGAACAAATAAAATTGGCTGAAAGTTGTATATATTTATGTTGAACAAAGACTATTATTATATATGGAACTAGAGTATGCCCCTCGTCTGTTGTCTTTAAGAGGTGCTTGAGTTTTGTTGTTCGGGTCTGTGGCTACCTAGAGTTCGCTCATAATTCTTACAAAATTGAGAACGTAACGAACCGCTGGGCAGAATCTTAGAATGGGAAGTAAGAATATTATATTTGTCCACAACTGTCACGTTTCTAACTCCATATCTTACGGGTCCAAGTTTGATTATCAACAAAGGAGTAGAGACTTATTTCAGATCGATATTGGGTGTATGTTCCCTTGTATGTGGTGATGTCCATCACAGTGAAAAATATTGTTTCGACATCTTCATATCAAGTTAAATCTAGGTGAATGGGTTACTGATTCATCATCAAAAGGATCCGCATCGCACACGTTCTCTTGAAGACGGGTTATATTAAGTCACGGGTTACAATAATAATAATAATAATAATAATAATAATAATAATAATAATAATAATAATAATAATAATAATACCGGTTGTTCTGTATGGTTGTGAAACTTGGACTCTCAGAGAGAGGAACAGAGATTAAGGGTATTTGATAATAAGGTGCTTAGGAAAATATTTGGGGCTAAGAGGGATGAAGTTACAGGAGAATGAAGAAAGTTACACAACGCAGAACTGCACGCATTATATTCATCTGACATAAATAGGAACATTAAATCCAGACGTTTGAGATGCGCAGGGCATATAGCACGTATGGGCGAATCTAGAAATGCATATAGAGTGTTAGTTGGGAGGCCGGAGGAAAAAGACCTTTGGGAAGGCCGAGACGTAGATGGGAGGATAATAATAAAATGGATTTGAAGGAGGTGGGATATGATGATAGAGACTGGATTAATCTTGCACAGGATAGTGATCGATGGCGTGCTTATGTGAGGGCGGCAATGAACCTCTGGGTTCCCTAAAACCCATTTGTATAATAATAATAATAATAATAATAATAATAATAATAATAATATATCAGCTACGTATAGTACTTGTTCGGCTTAGTATCTGTCGTCTTGCATTTATATTTCCCCAAGCGACGGTTTGTGTTATTCTGACCACAAAGTCTCGCAAATGTAGAATATGCGGTTGGTTTTTAACCATACATAACAGGATTGAGGATAAACGAAACATTGAAATGTAACCGATGATGATGATGATGATGATGATGATGATAATAATAATAATAATAATAATAATAATAATAATAATAATAATAATAATAATAATAATAATAAGCTATCACCATTCCCATCGACGCTAAATAACCTAGTACTTGATACAGCGTCGTTAAATAACCAAATAAAATTAAGCTTATTATTATTATTATTATTATTATTATTATTATTATTCAGATCACTTAAGATTTCCATTAAGTTCCCTTCTATGTCCTCCACCCAAGACAACACACAATATTAGAATAACGATGTACAAACATCTATGCTATCCTAGGCGAGATTTCACACATAGCACACCAGTGCAGGACACAAGAACAGCAATGGCATTAAGCACACAGCTGATGAGGTACGCTTATCGGAGTTTTAGAAACAGTAATGGAAAATAGAAAAGAAGGTTTTAGATCCGCAATTCCCGTGTCGCCTCGGAGCTATCCTATTAATTGGCAGCCCTGTGTAATTTGATTACGTGTTCATCTTCGGAATCCATCAATCGCGCAACCAATTTGTTCAGTTGACGCGCAACTCTACAAGCCTCTGATACAATCAATCGGTGCACGCACATGCGTGATGTGTCGGCACGCAAGCTTTACGCTAACAGTTCGCCTCTGTACTTATCTCTTCGAAAAACAACCAATCAGGTCTCTGACGTCACTCAAATCTCCACAGCGACATTGTGTCAAAGCAGATCTTGATGAACATGAAACAAATGTCTGCAAAGAACAGATATTGTATCGCTCACGTACAATTTTGTTTACATCATACTGTACTATACAGAGAGTTTCCGGGCTCGTGTTACTAACTTTCAGGGATAATGGGAAAGGGCACATGTATCAATTTGAGATAAGGAACTGTGGTCCGGAAATGACAGAGTCGAAAGTTATAAGCAAAAATAGTTGTGTGGAAATGAAATAATTTTATTCCTCTGTACA
This sequence comes from Periplaneta americana, assembly GCF_040183065.1. Classification (NCBI taxonomy): domain Eukaryota; kingdom Metazoa; phylum Arthropoda; class Insecta; order Blattodea; family Blattidae; genus Periplaneta; species Periplaneta americana. The sequence continues at coordinate 115,400,433 of NC_091131.1, forward strand.
CCTTAATTGGGCGGCCGGGTAGCTCAGTTGGTAGAGCAGCTGGCTACGGACTGGAAGGTCCGGGGTTCGATCCTAGGTTGCCAAACTTTCAGAACGGCCCCCGAGGTTCACTCAGTCTCCTATAAAATTGAGTACCGGGTCTTTCCCGGTTAGAGCTTGGTGCCGACCACACCACCTCATTCTAGTGCCGAGGTCATGGAAAGCATGGGGCTCTACCTCCATGCCCCCAAGTGCCTTCATGGCATGTTACGGGGATACCTTTACCTTTTTACCTTTTTTACACCTTAATTATGTGTATTTATCTGTACATCTTACACATACTGTATTCATCTGACGTTGTTTACGTTGTCTACTTACAGTATTCCATTCAGTGCGCTGTCTGAGGGGAGGGGACGGAAAACTACACTAAAGCAATGCAGATGGTGTAATGTGTAACGGACATGGTCGGTCCTAACATGCACGTCTATAGACAGCAGTGTATGTGTACAAGTTGCAGTGTTCAGTCCATCAGTCCTAGTGAAATGGAGGAGTATACGAGAGCGAAATATCCAGACATGATTTTCGAATATGGATGAACCAATGGTAACAATAGACAAGCTCACAGATTGTATCGGGTTAAGTACCCACGTAGGAGACATCCGGCTCATACCATTTTTCAATGACTGTTCCAAAGGTTAAGGGAAGGAGGGCACGTAATGCCAAATTACAATTTCATTTCCACACAACTATTTTTGCTTATAACTTTCGACTCAGTCATTTCCGGATCAGGGTTCCTTATCTAAAATTGATATATGTGTACTTCCCCATCATCCCTGAAAGTTCGTAACTCTGTATACGGCTACATAATGCTGAGAAAACAATTATGTTACATAGAGATGTTCCTTAGTTGAAGATCCTAAAGAGTTTTCACCAATAAGATGAAACGGCCATAATGGTGAAATTACGAGAAATTGGACTAGAGAACATCTGCATCATAGACTTCGTTTCCACTGCAAATTCCACAAGTTTTGACTGGGAACAGAAAGCTGACCTGACAAGACTGTAATGTAAATTATAAAATGGACCCTCAAAATATGTGATAATATAATGATTTCTGCAAAGCTTCGTGATGAAAGACTTTCGAGGTTCGCATTTATTATGTATGAGTAACAAATTATATTCTAATGGACTGCGCCTTTGTTGTCAACCGTTCATGTAATATTCGAGTATTGCGATCACGAAAGCAAAATAAATTTAATGACAAATTTATCAGAATCCACCGTGATGTAACGAATACCTGGAAACTATTTTGATCGACGTTTTATAAACAGCATCAGCAATTTTCTTAGTCTTACTCGTTCGTCGCAGAATAGATGTTACGTCATGTGATTTCGTGGAATTTCCCATTAGTTCAGCTTTTGAAGCGATCGAGGCAGAAACTTGTCTTTCCGTCGTCACTGTCTCTGATATTTTGCACAGAACCTGCGTTCTGCATTTGCAAGCACGTTTTTCAAAGTAGGCCTACTATTTTGTACTATACAGAATTATCTGACCCTTGAACTAGAAATTACAATCAGTAACTTAACTCAAATATAGTCTATACGATATCTCAAACTGTTTCTCCTTTAAAAAAAAACCCACTAAGAATATTATTTCTCTGTTGTACGTCTTGATGAAACAAGAGTTTAATCATCAATCACTATCTATAACATAACGTTCTCTTAACTGTCTTTCGACTCAAGTTCCTTTATTGGGAAAGAGGACTTCGGAGTGAGACTAGTGGTCCACAGCTTGTAGCTCGCGTAACACTATAAGGAGTCCCAAGAAAACGAAATTGCGTGCAAATTTTACAATTTCATTGTTATTAGTAGAGTCCTGCGTTCGGTTATTTTGAATACAAGTTAGGTGTATATCGATCATACTACTGTCAGTTACTCAGAAGAAGACGAGCGGAAAGAATGTGACCTTCTAGACTATCGCTGCTGATAGTTATGAACATCGCTCAGATAAGTATCCCAGTAGCCAGGTTATTACTCGTGCAGGAAACATGAGTAACAATGCGTATGAAAATTAAAGCCAAGTTGAACAGAAGGAGACCTAATGTTTCCGCTTACTGCAGTACAAATATTGCACGTGTTGTCTTACGTTATCTGTTCACATCCCTTCCTCCTCAGTCCGTTCTCGTCTTCTCCTGAGTCACCGACAGTAGCTTCGCTTGGTACGGATAGCAAGTTGCGAGTCAATAGTTCTCACTACAGTGGAGTATTCTCCAATACTGTGTTTACATCTATTTATCCGTGTACCTGTGTGTACAAGTCGGTGAACAACAGGAATAGTACTTTTGTATAAAATACTACTTGGATTTAATAACAATAATAATTATTTATTTAAAGGCAGCTTATAATATGCAACGAAAGATAATTTTTACCAGGGATAGACAAAGTTAAAAAAAATACAGGAGCCAGCACATTTTTTCCCATACACGCAATGACAAAACCATTCGAGTTCAGATAAAGATGCAATTACTGAAATATATTAAACAATATGAAATATCTATGCAGGGCAAACACGCTTTCAGAGACGCTCTGTGCTATTCACTGTAGCTATGTAGTGACAATGTCTTGAGATGCGCAACAAATTTAAAAATATTAATCTGAAAAACACATTCGAATTTCTTCCTACAACAGCGTTTGATAACATAAAGGAAATAGAAGTCTTAAAAAAATTACAACTTAATAAAAAAAAAAACTTAGGCGCGACATAACAATTTTTAGTCGCCTCGGCTACCTTGCACCCGGAATTTATTTACCCCTAATTTTTAGGCTACAATAAGTAAAACGCATCTAGATACTTTAGATCTAATTAAAATTAAAATACACAAATGTTAGCACAAACTTAAACTAAAACAAATGAATGCGTGTTTTACGAGTCTCCACACATTACAATCAATGACTAAAACATTTGAAGTGTTTCGTCGGCCTCGGTAGCGCAGTTGGTATAGCGCTGGCCTTCCGTGCTCGAGGTTGCGGGTTCGATCCCGGCACAGGCCGATGGCATTTAAGTGTGTTTAAACGCTATAGGCTCATGTCAGTAGATTTACTGGCATGTAAAAAAAACTCCTGCGGGACAAAATTCCGGCACACCGTCGACGTTGATATAACCTCGGCAGTTGCGAGCGTCGTTAAATAAATCATAATTTAATTTTTTGTGAAGTGTTTCAAGTGAAAAATTTCTCCTTCTCTCTGATAAAATATATGTTCATCTTTCCAATGAAGTGCTTGCTTCCAAATACTTTTATTAGAGAACTGATCCCCAAGCGCCTAGTTTTGTTTTGTTTTCGTATGTTCACTGAACAGCAGACCTGGACTAGTAGCGTTGGATGCCGCTGATCTATACTCCCATGGCTAACGAGAAAGACAGGCTGCGGCACGAATCTGAGTCACGTGGTTATCATGGTCTAGTCATGGCCATCTTGACAATCGCCTAATTTAAATACATGTTTAAAGTTCTAAAAAAAACAAAGGAATTGCTATATTAAACTCATGTTGAACGTGCATTTATATATAAATTTGTCCAATGTTGGCCATGTTATGACTAAGAATGTGACGTCGTGCAGTAGCCTGTACTGTTGCAGGTTGCTAGGTACCTAAAACACAGGACTGTAGTCATTAGCTGCTATAACCGACTGATACAACACTGACAAAACAACTCTTCGAATACTATATAATTATGCAAAATTAGACATATAACTCTATAAATTCTAGTGTTTACAGTGAATGGAGAATGGAGACTGCAGAATTGATGGCATGGGAAAAGGGGCAGTAATATAAACCCTGCCGAAGTGCCGACTACATATTATCTATCCATTCTCTGAAAATATAACTCTGGTTTCCACATAGGCTAATAAAGCCGCATCAGTTAAACTTCAAGCAATGAAGAGGAACAATCTAACTTTTATTGTCGACTCGTATATTATTAATAAAGAGTTCCTTCATTTCTTATTTTTTTTAGACTTCCAGAGAATCTCACGCACTAGACAAACTAGTGGAAGAACCTCCAATCATGAGAGTAACATAACGTCGGATCTCTAAGACAACTCACTGAAAACAAATCATCAGAGGGCAACACGGCCAAGTGGGATTTGAAGTCACGCCTGTTTCCACGCAATCTTAAAGTTGCGCCTCATATGGCGAAGTTTTATTCTATCAATATTTCTAATATTTCTTATCCAGTCCATTTTAGTATAAACTACAGCACGATTACGTGTTGCTTACTTTCAATACCATCTTCGCCATGGTTCAAGTGGTAACGCTTCTGGCTACAATTGAGGGGTCTAGTGGAAAAAGGTTCCATGCCACATTCCTGTTGATTTTTGGTTTCTTCGATAATTTGACAGATCTTGCCATTTAAGATCTCTTGTGGTATATGTCTAGCAGACATGGCAAACATTTATAAATTCCTCTTCTTCATTTGAAGAGAGAATATCAGAGGAATAAAGCTACGGTTTGTTTACGGCCATCATCGCCGGACGCTCAACGTCGGCGATTATAAACGCTGACGATGATCGTCAGGAAGTGGTTTCTTTATCAGCGTACATCGCTGTCAATTCTCATTTGTTTGCTGCTATAACTCGATTCAATATTTTTGCATGACCTTCTCTAAATATCGGTTATTGAACATGTATGCGGTGATGTGCGTCAAGAATTTGCTTCAGAAGCAATCTCCAGCGGTCTGCGTCGCATCCAAAGATCTATGTTGGGGATCATCGCTGTAAAGAAACCGTGCGCATTCATTTTAACTGCTAGTAACTCCAGGCGATGATCGCCGTAAACAAACCGCAGTTTTAATGCTTCTCCTACAAAATTTAGTTTTTGTGGCATGGGCACCTTTTTCCACTGAGGCTCTCAATTTCAAAGAACCCGATTCTATTCTCAGCAGGAAATTGAGATTGATATCCCTCCCATTGAAATAGAGTGTGTTCTTTATTTGCGTGTGTTTGTGTTGTTTCGCGACATGCTAACCACACATGCAGAAAGTATTCCCAATAATGAATGTTTCGTAGCCATAGCAGTGGAACGGGTTGTAGTATCCAATCCTTGATGGTAGGAGTTTGACAAAACACTTTATGACAAATAACTTTGATAATTCTAGATTAAATTAACCTACGTATGGCAGCATGGATCTCAAAACCTAGGTACAGTCCACCCAAACATTAGTCACCAATTGTCAAAGAAAAACAACACCAGTGAACAGATTCCTGATGTGAGACCAGATCGAGTTAACCAGTGATCCAGCAGTCATCATCTACCATCGTTCGAATTGACGAACATTAATTTCTTAGGTAAGATTCGAACCCAATGATATATTTGAAGCAACGTTAACATCCACGAATCTTAATCAGACAACGTTAAGATATTTTACTTGTTTTAATCATGGCGTAGACAACATCGTATACGGCCCAAAGTTGCCCATTTACTATTACAAATCTTAAAAGTAAACAGATTTTATCAGTCCTTTCTTTCCTGACAGTAATATTCTCCTGTCGTTACATCGTCCATGTGTCACATATCACCTAGCAACTAGGTGGAAGCGATGACCAGCTCTCATCCTGGTCGTGGCGCTAGTGTGGCATGGTAGCAGCGTGAATCATCATCATACGCTGTTGCTACGCAGGCATCTCGTGCTTTCAAATCCCATTTCCCGTGGGAAGACTACATAAATAACCAATTTCGAAACTTGCGAAGTTAAACAGTGCTGATAAAATCTTAAAACCTATTACATGCTCACAGCGAGCTCTGAGACACAGAATAAGATCAGTCAGCTGACGTTCTCTAATCAAAGGAAGTGGAATTTTCTCTCCGGGAGATCTTTTGACGGATATGGCGGATGCGGTATAGATTTTCCAGAGTACTTTGGTTTCTCTACATGTTATTTGCTCATTATTGGCGCACCACATGATCTTGAATTTTAGCCGAAATAGTCTAGGCAAGTACTAAGATGAAATCGCCGTCAACATTATCAACTTTGCGTCCTCATGCTTGTGAGCCTATTACATCAGCCAACACTAAATATTCACAATGCGACTGAGCATGTAAACCTACCAATGTATTAAAAAATACTTCGCAATAACTCTTTTCGTATAAAAATGATGCAAACCTATAATATATATTTCTTCCCTCTCTTATCGATTAGGAACATATATATGCCCGTAACAAATGAAAAATGACTAAGCGCAGTTTTGTACATTCGTTCGGTTAAAGGCTTCATCAAGATAAAGAATTTAAAATTATTTTGTTTCAGAACCTCTTCGAAACTGCTGTATTGTCGGTTTACAAACAAAACACATTAAATAAAAATATTACTTCTAAGAGAAAGGCGTATACAATGTACATAATGCATGTGTATAAACTTAGAATCGGAAAATTAAACACACACAAAGAGAAACAACTTACTAAATATAATATTTCTGAGGATTCAGTATTATCAAGAGTTTCAAAATGCCTTTTTCTCAGAGATGCTTTTTTTTAATGTGTTTTTCTTGCAAGCCGACGATATGTGGTATAGGGGTTTGTAACTAGCCAATACGCTGGGGCCCGAGTTCGGTGCCATGTTCTTGTACAAAGCAGCAGCCCTTGGCAACCCGTTTTGTTCGCGAAGAACCTCTGACATACTATTTTCAAATCTTAGGAATGCATAAAATTATGTGATACATACATTAGCATGACTGATAAGTTGTAGATATAACTGTCATAGCTATTTCAGGTACACATTATTCTGTGGAAGTTTATTTTTGTCACCTGATTAGCCTTGTCTTTTTGCACAGTCTTCCTCCCTATAAAGGATATCAACTCTCATTTAAATCTGTAAATCTTTTTTTTTAAGTACTTACTTTATTTTTTTACCTTACCTAGTAATGCTAAAAGACTCGCCGCAAATATCTAATTCAAACGATATTACTTAAGTACGGTATGTACAAGTTGCTAAAATCACAAGGAAAACCGACTGTTAAACCGACTTAACCGCGAATAAGATATAATTTTAGGCACTAAAAGCTCGGTAGATGAAGAGAAAGAAAAGTTAATATTGAATATTGAATAGTATGCAGATACTAAAATTATAAGCCAAAGAAAAATGCATAAACATATTGTCTGACTGTGGGACAATTTTATATTTCTCTGTTCAGTCACTGCCCACTCTTGCGGGCGCTACGTATATACAAAGCGATGTTTAATTATTTTAAACTCAGACAGAGACCGTGATATAAGGTTCAGGCGACTTCGTGCATTTCCGTGAGTGCCGAATGATTGCACTGCATTCAATCTTTTTCTGATTAACTGAAGTCAGTGTGTAGGGGCCTACCTTTACTTTGAATGAAGTACTAGTTCTGTATTAAAGGAGATTCAAAATAGGCTACTTGACATACACACTTCTGATGTAAATGTCACAAAATAGTGGATTGCCTTGAAATGTCTCTTTCTACATCAAGATGAATGCCCCTGTCTTTCCAAGACTTTCAGATTTCAAAGAACTGTTAAACTTTTTAGTTGCATGCTTTGAAACATGAAGCAACATAGCGCGATAGTTTCCACACAACGAGATGGTACGCTTTTTGACATAATGTATAAGTCTCCAGAGAAAGTCATTAATTTCTTAGAGTACACAAAGTCGTATGTATTCAGATTAAATGACGGAGTTGCTGATCTAAGTTGACAGAGAGAGATGTCACCATCATTAAGTATAGTTGTTTCCTACTGCATTAACACAAAAATGCTCGCATAGCTATCCGTAAACACCGAGTTCAATTTAGTATTCATTTCTTCTATTTTAAGATGCTTCGGGGGAAAAGTTTCGTGTTAATTTTAGACTTACGTCTTTTAAAGCAGAGTTGACAATTGAGGTTATATGCAACTTAATTGAGTGTGGCATAGTATGGGGCAGAAACGTGGACATTACGACGAAGTGAAGAGAAGCGAATAGAAGCATTTCAAATGTGGATTTGGAGAAAAATGGAACGTGTGAAGGGGACAGACAGAATAAGAAATGAAGCTGTGCTGGAAAGAGAGGGTGAAGAAAAAATGATGCTGAAACTGATCAGGAAGAGGAAAAGGAATTGGTTGGGTCACTGGGTGAGAAGAAACTGCCTAATGAAAGATGCACTGGAAGGAATGGTGAATGGGAGAAAAGTTCGGGAGTTCGGGGCAGAAGAAGATATCAGATAATATACGACATTAAGATACAATATTATAGCAGTGGTCGTCAACTGTGGTGTATTGGTGCGCGGGCATGACGGTGGCGGCTCGACGGTTTCATGACCTGCACTCAAGATTCTATGATTTGGAAAGTCTTGAATGTATTTTTTAAATATTCTAGACTCCATACTCCATGGAGGTTCATCGTGTTTCAATTCAATTGCAGTTTGAACTCTTGGCTCTATAACGTGATCGGGAAATGAAGGAGAAATTTACAACCAAGAGACGTTTGTGTGACTTTTATAACAATCTTCCACAGGTCCAATTTCCTCGATTGCACAGACATACTGCTCCAATCTTGTGCTTATTTAGGTCAACATACATTTGCGAACAGTTTTTTTTCTTTGATGAAAATTAATAATCCTCGACATAGAAATCAACTGTCAGATCACAATTTAAATTGTGCATTGAGACTGTGGACCACTCAAACAGTGCTAAAAAAACATTAAGAAGTTTGTGAGTGAAAAGAGAATTAAAAAATCCCGAAAAATAACTGCCATTGTAGAGTAAATTTCTATTCGTGTTTCACAAATAGTAGCAATATTTATGTTTACTCTGTTTCTTTCATAAACAATTTATAGTTCCTCATTTCAATTATTCATCTCCTTTCAAACCTAAAATAGTACTGTTCATTATATTCATGGTTTAGTTAATGCATATTTATGTATATAGTAGCAATCAGTATTTAATTTAAAAATGCATACAAGGTTTTTATTAATTTGAATATTAAGTATTTAATTGAAATTATGCCAGTAATGTGTAACAATTGTACTATTTAATATCTTATTTTGTTTGCATACGTTAAATATTCTAATGCAATAATAAAGTTAACGTTCATTTATTAAAATCATGTCCAGTGTCTTGCTCATTATTCATTAAAAACAGAGACACCGCCACTGCACTTCTGCTCCGTTACCACATACTCGGTTGTTCGGGGCAAGCGAGCGAGCTAGAGAGATGCACAGTACAAATCAGTTGATGATCACTGCAATATATGGATCATATGAGGAGACAAAGAGGAAGGCAGAAAAAAAGGAAGGCCTGGAGAAAGCTGGGTTTGCAGTGAAAGACCTGCCCTTGGGCTGAATAAATGAATGAATAAGCCTACTGTTTCAAAACAGGCCTAATATGCCATAAATTTCATTGCTAGACGAGTATGAACTTTCGAATAAAATTGCCTTCCTCTCAAAATTTTCTCTCAGAATTTCCAGTTTACGTAGGGTGGCGCTAACATATGACGCATAGGAAAAATAGGCTACTTTCGACAAGTAACGCATTCCAAAAAGAAAAAGATACGCCACGTACTGTACTTAATATCAAGGAATTGTGATAATTTCTGAATTAGGATTAACAGAGAAGCGCGTCGAGTTATCTATCGATCCAAACAAACGAAATCACAATAAGTCAGATAAAGAAGTTCAGAAACTAAAACTAGGATGAGTCGATGCAGCAGTAAAAGTTTCGTGAGCGTTTATCGTCAACTGGCTTACAAGAGGCTGGTAGAAAGAGTTATGTTATCCTAACCTCTGCACTAGAATTGGATGTGGTCAGCACTACACTCCGGCAGTCTTTCACTCGCCGCAATGATCGGGAAATCGATTTTATATAAGATGTGGGCGTGTGAGTCGTTTTAAGTATGTAGAGACAGAAAAATATCCCGACTCAACTTGGGTTTGAGGCCGGGGTCAAGTCCGGTTGTCTCCCGCTATATCCATAGAACCAACGCGACTCTTTCGTGTAGTGGCAATGGTGGTGGCAATAGTAGTAATAGTATGGTTAGAAAACAGGATTTTTATAATTGAGGCGTTCTCTGAAACAGGAACTTAATTAAAAACTCTTGAATTTTAGATACAGAGCAAACATTTCAGATCTGATAAAACAGCATTGCGCAGAACGACGTTCAAACGTTTCTAGAGAACGTTATGTTTGCTGGAGGAAAACAATATTTTGTCAGGAGGAACATGTGTTATTAATGATTCAATTCATACTGGGAACAGAAAAAAAAGGACTTACAGGTAACAGCATTTTCTTGGGATAACTCCGTTTCCCCTGCTGCTATTTCCCAACATCACCGTCGTAGTTCAAATCTTGCCAGCGAATGGATTCAAATCTGACCAGCCAAACTATCTGAAAAGAAAATGAGAAAAAAATATGAAAAACAACTGCGTACACCATATTTCTATCGTATTCTTGGATCAGAGGAAGGACTCCACAACAAAGTACGTCAGAACTGGTCCAAATCACGAACTAGGTGAGATTCGAACCTATGACATGAACTCTAGTGTCAAAAAATACCTCAAATATTGTATTCACCTAGGCCAGCACGCACGCATTACTATGTTGTGGCCATACAAGTTAAAAATGTATTTATGACGCGATATGGCAGCAGACGGGGGGGGGGGGGGTGGAGAGGAGGGGCTAGTCTTAGGATGAGTAATCCTGGGCGCCATCTCGTCTAGAAATTTTATCGCTGTCAATAATCCCAACCCTCAAGCTCTTGCGCACGACTAAAATACACACGTATGTACAACTACTTCGCGTCTAGAATTATGGACACATTCCACAGAATTATAGGCCTATAGTCCTAAAAATGAATTGCTAATTTACTAATGCATATTTACATAATTTCAATTTACTATATTCTTATCTACTCTTAATTTAACATTTAAAACTATGGGGGCGTTATTCTGAATGTGAGATACGAGTAGAAGATATTTGAAAGGAAACATTCCTAACCAATTGTCCAAGCATTTTTCCCGCTCAGGCAAGTTGTAAAAACTTTCTACAATCATGATGTATCTCTCCGTTCGCATACTTCGCCAGAAATCGAAATTATAACATCATGCATACAAAATCAGGGCACTTATCTACAGTTAAGCACTTCTATTACCGCTGAAATTTCAGTCTGTTCCTTAAAACTTAACTTAAATTTTTTAATTTATTTTAGTAGGTTATTTTACGACGCTTTACCAACATCTTAGGTTATTTAGCGTCTGAATGAGATGAAGGTGATAATGCCGGTGAAATGAGTCCGGGGTCCAGCACCTAAAGTTACCCAGCATTTGCTCACATTGGGTTGAGGGAAAACCCCGGAAAAAACCTCAACCAGATAACTTGCCCCGACCGGGAATCGAACCCGGGCCACCTGGTTTCGCGACCAGACGCGTTAGCCGTTACTCCACAGGTGTGGACTACTTAAATTAATATACACTTTTTGTAGATTTCATTTCGAAAATATAAAAATAGAAATTGAACAGTATATTACGATACATACTGACAGTACAAAGTATTTGAACAGTGAAATGTTTTTGAAGTGTTAGTGAAATCAGGATAGAATCCGTGAAATGTGTCGTAGTTTCAGTGCAGTGAGTGAGTTGTCAGCGAAATGCATGTAGTTTTGAAAGGTACTTGTGCAGGTATGAACATATCACACTCGTGGATTTTAGTTCGAACTTAGGGTTAAGAGACAGATTACTTGAAATGTCATTTTAAGTGATCGTGCTTCATTTAATTTAGGATGCTCCCTGTATTATTATTATTATTATTACTATTACTATTATTATTTAGTATTATTAATTTACTATTAACTGTGTTTATTATTATCATTGAGTGTAATTAGTTACCACTGCCACCGGGTATATACCCATTTGCAGTGTGAATACATAAATACATACATACAAGGTTGGGGTTTTCTCGATTTTGTAATGCATTTCACAAATATGTATTGCATAATATTTTTTGTACAATAGTATATTTTGAAAATGATATATTTTAAAAAAATTTTAATACACAGAAGGCTACCTACGTACGTTAGATTAAGAATAGCTGACATTCTTAGCAAGAAGTTCGTGACAGGTGTCGGTAGATGGCAGTAGTACTTTTAATTAGAACCCTAGAGCAGTTATTTGTAATATTTCAACATATTTATCTAGGTTGGCAACTCTGAATTCAGTAAAATCAACTTCCAGTAAGTGGTGACAGTTTGCTGTAACGAAGTAAGAATACACGATCGTGTAAAAAATAAATATACTGGCCACGAGTATGGTGGTAACACAAGTTAAAATCACAAACCATGACAATTTCATTAACATAAAAAAACACCACGTATATAATCATATATATATATATATATATATATATATATATATATATATATATATGTGTGTGTGTGTGTGTGTGTGTGTGTGTTACTGAAAACTCTGAAATAAAAAGTTCAAAAAGTACCCTGCATATTACCCTAAAAGATTCCTAATATGATTGTTGAATATAATGGAATAAAATCAAATACTTTCCAAACTTTGTCCAGTACACATACATAGGCGCCGACAGCGATTAGCACGATGGAAGGCGTCACCTCAAGAGTGCGCAGTATTACTTCTATGGAAAGACTATACTGTGCATGGTCTAGGGTCGCACAGCCTACACCAGACAGAAAGCTTTCGCGAAACTGGTTGACTTGGGAAAGATTTTTAACAAATAAAACCACTATTGCAACACAGTCTCTGAGAAGCGGAGGAGGAAAACATGAATTACAAAGAGGTTACTTGCATCCTATTGGTCGAGAAACACACCATTCGTCTCTTTCGCTCATGAACTCTATTGGTGGTGCGTGGTACTTGCAGTCTTTGCTTCCTCATAATGCACTTGCATTCGCTTAAATTAAAATCTTAACAGTGTAGTATCCGATTAACTTGCAAGACATTGGTGTTGGGTAATAAAATACTAGTAGAAAGCGAGCGATAAGCTTGCAAACATAACTATTTTTAACCTAATTGTAATCTCATGACCACTGCTGAGAGTTCAGTAGTCTTATTTAACCTGAAAGGCCGGTATATGAGCCTGTTAACGAAAAAGATTGTTAATTGAGAATACTGGCTAGGCCCCTGCAGTTAAAATTGAAAAACGAGGGTTTTCGTAAACCACGAGTATTTTCCCTGGGCCAACTCAGATAAAACGGTTTAAGTACACATTCCCGTGAATCACTATAGCTGTTCCAGAATATTTAAAAATAAATATTATTTAACGACGCTGTAAACTATTTTTATATGTATGTATGACTTTCCTATTTTTGTCCTTGTTTCAATATGTATTTTACTTCTGGTAGCGTGGAAGAGAAGGCCTCATGGCCTTAACTCTGCCAAAATAAATAAATAAATAAATAAATAAATAAATAAATAAATAAATAAATAAATAAATAAATAAGTAAATAAATAAGTAAATAAACAAACTACGCGTTCATCTACAGTCGATGAACTGTGTCACAGAGAGATGGTGAGTCGAGAATTCGCCACGGATTACCAAACGCTCCGTCTTCCAGTTTGCGAAAACCTCGCAGGTAATCCACCCCAAGAGCAATCTCTCAACACGAGTTCCGCTGCAAACTGGAATACCACGCGGATGGTGCTCTCGATTATCTAGACATTTTGTGGATAATCGAAACTAATGTATCATTGCAGAAATTAACCGAGAATATGTTGTATAAAACATATTAATTCCAAATTTAAGAGAATGTGTTAACATATAAAAATGCATGAACTTACATAAAATTTAACGCGCATTTATGACCTCGTCAATCCCTGTGGCGCCATTTTTAAAGCTCTGGTGCACAGGATTTTTAAACATCAAAGTTTGATTGTAATTCGGCGTAACAAGAGCTTTTTCTTTATTCCACGTTATGTTATCGTCGCAACTACTGAACTAATGCTACGTGCATGACATTTTAAAAAACATTCTACAGCCTATTCCTTACAAATGGCTCTTAAGGAACCCGAAGGTTCATTGCCGCCCTCACATAAGCCCGCCATCAGTCCCTATCCTCAGCAAGATTAATCTAGTCCCTACCATCATATCCCATCTCCCTCAAATCCATTTTAGTATTATCCTCCCATCTACACCTTGGCCTCCTCGAAGGTCTTTTCCCCTCAGGTCTTCCAATTAACACTCTACATATTCTTTAGTCTATTAGGAAACTTATATCTGGAATAGAAATGTTACTTAGTTGCATTTGAAAAATATTCCTCCATATTTGAAGCGTCGGCTGGAACAACGTTGTAAGTTACAAAATTTTCATTCGGCGTGTTTCCGTGTAATAATGTTGTATGTCATGTTACCTCGCTATACTCTTTGGCTCGCAACTGTCCATCAATGCAGTACGTGAAATTTGCCCAATCAAAAGTTTGCTACCCTACAAGAACAACGTTGTACGTGTACACATTTTTGCAGCTCCTGTAAATTTTACCAAATGTAACTTACAACGTTGTTCCAGCCGACGCTTCATTTATTTAAAAGAACCTCTAAAATTCATTGTTAAAATCTAATTATCTTAAAAATTTTCAAAGCCAATGTACTGTACACACTTTAAAGAACATGCTTTTAAGAGTAAAATGTCATAGGCATTTTGAATTTGTTTTTAAAAAATGGGCGAGATATATCCAATTTAATGAATGATTGTATTTTTATAATTTGAGCCCCAATTTTTTTTTAAATCTCGAATTAAAATTGCTGCAGCAATGATATTTCTACATACAAAAATTTAAAACTGTGCAATTAGGAAGGAAAAATTATATTTGTTCTCTTAACATCAAATTTGAGCAGTTGAGTTAGTTTTAATGGTAGGTAGATAAGCTACGAATTTCACTCAAGCGAAATATTTCGTCACAAATTCCAGAAATCGAGATACAATCTCTTGCAATACGGAGTACCGAGTTTTTGCCGAGGGTTGAAGCGGGCCGAAGCGAGGTAACGGCTACATCACCCTTTTCTAGTGCTGAGGCCTAGCTAGAATGCATTAACTCTTTGTATACCGTGAGCTCTAATGGCATACACACGGACACACTATTAGGATACGTAATGTAGCAGCGAAGGCATTTAGAATATGGCAGTGGCAGAGCATATTTGGGAGAGATTTTTAAAACAATGTTTATATATATATATATATATATATATATATATATATATATATATATATATATCTCCAACAGAACAATTACGAATGGTTATGTGGCATCTCGGTTTCCCCCATCCGTTTCTGCTGGCCCCTCTGTAAAGGCTAATGAATGTGCTGTTAGGCTTTTTCCTGAAAATATTTGCTGTGAGGAATTAGAATTCTACGTAATATCATAAAACTGTTCAAAATGATTTAAAGAAACGGGTCACGTGATTTTGTTTCCCACGTTTCGACGATCCTCGGACATAACCATTCAGTCGGACAGTACATAAAGAAAAAGTGGTAAAGGGATTCGCGTGAAACGTTTATGTTGTTTATGACTGTTATTGTGAATATGGTTCAGATTATAATGTTATTTGGAATTTGAAATACAATTTTTGATAATTATTTTCATTTGTTTGTATATTCACCGCATTTAAATTTAACAAAGTCTTCTTATTAACCCTAATTACGGTACTTCATAATTGCTTCCTCATTCCATGTGGCCTGCAGTCTCGAGACAATCTAATTGAAAGTCAAGAAAATTTCACACGTTCAAGTTGGAAGCTTCGGAAAAAAAAAAAAAGATTTCATTTTAATGAACTTGCAATCTCTCACACTATATTTTTATTTTTTATTTTAGTCGGTTAATTTTACGACGCTTTATCAACAGCTTAGAGTATTTAGCGTCTGAATGAGATTGTGATAATGCCGGGGTCCAACACCGAAAGTTACCTAGCATTTGCTCACATTGGGTTGAGGGAAAACCCCGGAAAAAAACTCAAACAGGTAACTTGCCCCGACCGGGAATCGAACTCGGGCCACCTGGTTTCGCGGCCAGACGCGCTAACCGTTACTCCACAGGTGTGGACCACACACTACATGAAAACTGATAATTTTATTAACACAGCCTATACAATCTGTTGTAACGAACCAATTCCAATAAACCAGTCATTATTATTATTATTATTATTATTATTATTATTATTAGCAGCAGCAGCAGCAGCAGTAGATTTTCTGCCCATTTCCCCGTTCCAATCACTGGATTTTCAATCAAACTCGAGCAAATTCCATATAATGTTCCATATCCGCAATATTACGAGTATTTCCTTCACTAATTCAACACGGCATCTGTTTTTAGGCGTAATATTAATATTTATGATCGACAACACTCATTGTTGATGAAATAAAATGGATCTTGTATAACAGAACTTTTTCCAGCTTTCAGATTCATTATTTTAAAAAACTTCGTACCAAAGTAATCAAATTCTGATAAAAAAAATATCAGCTTTAAAATCCAAATACACACAATGCATTATGAACATTTTACATATATACAAATTACTTTTCAAATATATTTAGGATTTCATGACGAATCATGGCGTCGCGGCCCACAGTTTCACAAATGATGCCAACGCGAGAAACGTACATATAATCTGTGTGCAAGATGCATCGAGCATGAGATCGGTCGTGGAGATACAACACAAGGTCGTCTTGGAGGAGGCATTTAATAGCAACGCTATACGCTGGCTTGTTGCTAGGATACAGGGCATGTTCCGGGCGTCCGTATTATTTTACCGGTTACAGCAGATACCAGAAGGGGCGGCTGTCTCTCGGGAATAAGGCGGGCCGGAACGTGGAGCAATGACGCAAATCTAGCCTCTGAACTAGTCTTGTTATATTTGTGAACAAAATGAATGAAAAACATTCAAGTCGATTGGTTTTTCCTAGCGCTATTATTGCTTATTATTAACCAACCATCTATTTAGAAATACATTCTTTAAAAAGAGAAAGCAATGAGATGATAAATGCAGAAGAAACAGAAGTTTTCATCTATCCGCTTTAACATCATAAACAATTTGCAGAATCCGAGCGCAATAGAATCCTGGTTCTTTCAGTGAGCCTTGAGATACCACCACCACCACCACCACCACCACCAATAATAATAATAATAATAATAATAATAATAATAATAATAATAATAATAAACATAATAATCTTGCACTCCAAAAGGTTCGCATGCACTTGACAAATTTCAGGGTAGGCCTACACGCAATAAAATTTCTCCCCGATTCACATCACGTTACACAAAGAAAAAAAGTTGGACTAAATTGTTTAAGTCTCCCTTAATAATGCCTTCCTAAAATACACGTTTCTATAAACACAACTCTATAACCCATTAGTACTGACTCATAGTTGGCGGCATAATAATAATAATAATAATTATTATTATTATTTTAATTATTCGTTATGGATTATGGGCTCGAGTCATCCGCAGAAATTTGGATCCGGTGTCAACCGTCTCCTCATAGGAGAATGTCAGAGCATCTTAATTTTCGCAAAAGTAAAAACGTAACGCGCATATATTTAAAAAACCTAAAATTATTGTTCTATGCTTACAAATTACAACACAGAACGAGACGGAAGAGCTTCTAAATTAATCCCCCATCCATACAATGAAACTGTCGGCAAAATGGTATAAGAAAAAAAAAAACCTTAAAAATATACACGTCTTCACCCCCTAGGAAAGTAAACACCGTAACGGAAGTGCAGCGATCACAAAATAAAATTCGTCTGAACAAAATCAAGGGTTTTGAGTTACTTTAATATTATTTTATTACTTTGGACACAAAGACTTTGAAAATAGTTTATTGCAGCATTAGCAGCATCGGTGTATATACGCCAATAGAAACAGTTGACTTTAACCTTTATAAATAGAAGTCTGTATCTGTTTAGTTCACAGGTGTCAATGACTTGTATTCACACAGAGCAATGCCGGACAAGACAAGTGGAAGAGAAAACTTCAGAAACACCTCGGAATAAACAAGACAACCAGTATACAGTATATCAACATTCTTCATATTCTGTAGTGTTCGTTTGAAAAGTGTAAGAGACCATCCACGGAGCACTGGTGAAATTGTACGAGTGAAATGGAAGTACTGTATAACCTCGATAATCCGAACTAATTAGGACCAGGAGTAATTCGAATTATCAAATATATGGAATTACTCTACCTGAACTTAAAAAAACATATTGCACACTACTATAAATATAAAAGGATAATAGGAATCATTGTCTTCCTTTCCTATTCTGCTTAAGGGGTTAGGTGAGGCTTACAGCAGTAAAATTTTGGAAATATTCAACATTTTTTTCCTTCATTACTGTATCTTGTACAATAATGGAAATTAGTATGTGTAAAACACTATCCTTCTACTATATGAAAAAAAAATATTTTTACGATTTAAAAAAATTATTTACCTTTTTTTTTTTTAAATTCAGTTTACTGTGCAGTGATGAAGCGTTTCCCAAACAACTCAAAACTATCCAACATTCTGTGATGAAAATTTGTGTGTATTTATGCAGTCATATCTACAATATGATGCAAGATTGCTTCTCTACCTTTGATAGATTGTCTGATAAAAATAACTTCATTAAAAAAGGTCAAATATCAGTATTTTCTTCTAACAGAAAATAAAAAAAAAATATTTATTAAGGAATGTAGTTGAAAGAGAATGATATTGTAAACATGAGTTTCAGCAATAAAATAAAGGAGAGGGGGCATGAAAAAGTTAACAAGTTTATGAGTTACGAGGAAAACGCTTCATCGCCGCACGGTGAACTACCATCATTATGAATTAAAAAAAAATTATATATATAAATATTTTTTTCATATAGCAGAAGGACAGTGTTTTACACATACCAACTTTCTTTATTGTACAAGATAAAGTAATGGAGGAAAAAAAATGTTTAATATTTCCAAAAATTTTACTGCTGTAAGCTATACCTAACCCCTTAACATTCCCTTTCATTCGATTTATACACCACTGCGGGTAGACGAGGGAGCTCTGTTGGATCTTCTTTTTTAATATGCTCTCTCGCTTTCTGTGCTTTCCTGTATTGTACGTAATTCGGCAGTGCGTTTGGATTATCGAGGCTCTCTCTACTGTACCCTAAAACTTGCCCACAGAGATTTAAACAGCTTAAGATCTTTGGATGATCGAACCATGATACTCTTACAGAAAAAGCGTCTTATTTAAATGAGACTATTTACAGAGGAATGATTAGATGTGATTGGTGCGTCGAAATTGCTCTAACAAAACCTATCCCATAGTAGGCCTATTATTCTGTACCACAATACCTATCCCATAGCTAGGCCTATTATTCTGTACCACAAACTTAACGAGACCTGTTTGGGATCAAACTTCAGTTCTTTGCAGATGAAGTCCGCAATTCATAACTATGTAGGTGTACTATATAAGAAATTATGTTTACGAATCCGTCAAAGTATAGAGTAAGGGGGAGGAGGCAGAAAATCTTGAGACTCAAAAATGAAATAATTAAATTTTTGACGAATAAAAACTAAGAGATGCAGTACCCTCTGCAGTGGCTGAGTGGCCAGACCTTCAGCCAGGTCTGAGATTTTTCATTTAAAAATCCGTAGTGACACTTTGGCGGATAAGGTCTCTGTTGGGGTTTTTCTCGGGGTTATCCCGTTTTTCCCCATAAGACAGTATTAGTGGCAGATTTTTTATGGTAGTCCTACTCTCATTAAGTTCCCGAAGGCATTATTTTATAGCATTCTTCTAATGTCTTATTATGCATGGCTGCTCCAAAAATTAAAAGAGAACGATTGTTAAAATTTTTCAGTTTTAATAAAGATTCTAAGAATTTGCACACATGTAGGTCTACGCCGTGAAGTACAATACGGTATGTAATACCTTAAGCTTCCATTCAATGCTTTAGGATTTTGAACCCGATCCCAAGTAGGGTAAAATATTTCTTGCATAATATGATTTTGATAAAGCAACAACACAAGATAGAAATTAAATACCAATAATTAAGTCAATAATCCTATTTGGACGTGTGTGTGCTGGCTGTCAAAAACTTTCATTCTGTTCTATCATCAGGTTAAGTTATTTTTCCCCAAAAATAATAACATCTGATCCACGTCAATTCCTCTCCTCTAAACGTTGTTATTTCAACATCCTATTTGTCTTACGGGTTTCACAATAAGCACGTATAGCTGTTATATCACCACTGTGTATCCTACTGCCAGCCCAATGCATCCCGTCAATTGCAATATATTAGTCATGTGTGGCTCACCATAACTTATCATATAGTTCAAAATTCGTACATCACGACGACTATTACTGTAGTCTGAAGTGTGTACAATGTATTTGAAATGGTTAGTTTTGTAGCTGGAAATCAAAATTAACGGTATGTGTACTTATTTCAGAGGGTATCTGCTAGTGTCGTGAAGGGACGTCCTTGAAATGTGAAAAATTCGCAAAACTCAAGAACTTTTAGAGCTCTATTGTTAATGGAACAAATGAATCGCGTTGAATTCGAACCCATGGAACATCGTCCTTATTGTCATGGCAACAGAATACCGCGAGGGTATTAGAAGCACCGAACTCCAATTTCAGTGGTGGTCCCAAGAAGGTCAGGAGGTGGGGAAGTGAAGGGGGAGGGGGTTGACCAGGGACAGGTAGCAGGTAACGGACATTCCTACTGTTGGTAAGTCCATGGATCAGGAGGGGGAGGAGGGACGGACAATGGGCACGACGGGGCTCCGCCCCGAACAAGCCGCCTACCAACAGCGGTGATGGGGACGAACACATGCAAACCGACGACTCGGAACGCATTATAGAATGGCCGCTTCCTCCGGCACCCCACGTGCGAATATCTCGTCTATACTTCCTTCAAGTCTTGCCGTTAACGACGCTAAAACTTTCCAAAATCCTACTAGACCACATCCTCTGAAAAACCAACTCCAATATCCTTGAATCAGAACTTTTTACAAATTTCATCCAATATACCACTTCCTACTTGTTTTTAGTTAATTAGCCAGATAACCATAAATTTCCTTTCTACTGCGTTGCTACCATGTAATAGCAGTCTCTCTTACATGAGTATCATGGAGAAGAAAAGAACTTGCACATTTGCATAGCGAAAGGCTGCTCCCCCCCCGTTTTATATTCCTCCAGTAGGTTACGGCCTTTTTCAGACTTTTCCCCTAGCCCTTATATTGTACATGCAAGTTCATTCAATATAATGATGCACTCTGCAGTGAGGTAGTGAGTGACTGTCTTGGAAACTATTCACCTCCACAACCCCCTTGCAAAGACTGAAAAAAAAAAAAAATATATATATATGTGTGTGTGTAATTTTCGATATCGTACCTCTACCACTCTGTAATAATTCGTTCGTGTTAATTTTAGATCTGCAAATTTCCACAAACATCCCTCGATTTAAAGGTGTAAGAGAAAACCATAATAGTAGCATATGACACACACATACACAGCTACCGGCGTAGCTCAGTCGGCTAAGACGTTTGCCTGCCAATCTGGAATTGCGCTCGGGTGCGGGTTCAATCCCCTCTTAGACTGATTACCTGGTTGGGTATCCCCCCCCCCGAGATCTTTCCCAACCGTAAGGCGAATGTCAGGTAATCTATGGCGAATCCTAGGCCTCATCTCGCCATACACCAACTCGCTATAACAACTTCCATCGACGCTAAACAACCTAGTAGTTGATACAGCGTCGTTAAATAACTAAGTAACACACGCACATCCTTCGGGTAAAGAGCAGTGTGAACAGAAAACATATTTAGGCTAAGCTGAAAAAGCCCGATATAGAAGAAAAAAATTACAAGCAATCTCCACAAAAAAAAAAAGACCAGACAATGTAGACAAAATCCCGCGAAACACGCACAGGAATTCACTGTCGCAAACCAGAAATAGACCAACATTTTCAAATGCGCAGTTTCTTGTTAATTGGGAACTGTGGCGTAATTTAATAAACTGAACACTTTAAAAATCGTTCGTCAGACGTTTTCACTGGAATCGGTATAGCTACTTGTATTGATGGAAGAGCAGTCTTTTGTTTCAACATTTTCATGGAAACTCAATTTCCAATCGTTAAATACCTATAGAGAGATAACAGGACACTTTTAAAAAGAGCTTACATAAAATGCCGTACATCAAAGGTTGGATCAGTAAAGAATTTCATGGTTAAATAACTTGTACACGGCATAGAAAATGCTTACATAACACTGCGTCCTCTATACGGAACGTTCCTATTCATCGATATAATACGGAGAGTACTACCCCTCCCCTCACACTTTATAACATTATGAAGTATGGGGATTTCATATTAGAAAAGAACAAAGACATCGTATATGAATTAAACAATACATTTCTCCCTCATTTTTCTTCGCACGAAGTGTAAATTGAATAATGGTAAAATCACCACTACCACCACGTGCCTAGGCTACTTTTCCTAGTGCGTTTAATTAATATTTTTCTTCTTAATTATGGTCTATTAATCTAGTGTAATTTCTGGTTGTGTTATTGAAATTATAGACCTACTCCATCTCACGCAATTTGAATGTATCTTTCCTTATTCCATTATCATATTTCTATCTTGTCTGCCGCAGCTTAATTCACAACCACCCTTATCACTTGCGCCATCTGAATCCCCAAGGTAATTTTTTTTATATATGTTTAACATGGGATAAGCACATCGAATACATATGCACAAAACTATCAAGAGTTTTATATTTGTTAAAGAAATTAACGACTTGAGTTTCTCAAAATTATTTAAGATGTGCCTACTTTTGTTTGTTTCAGTCGATAATCCGATGTGCCCTAATTTTCTGGGGAAATGGAACCAAAATTGGAAGCGTCTTGATTTTTACAAAAGAAAGCCATTAGAACTATATGTAAATCAAACTATCTGGAACACCTTCTGCCACTTTTCAGACAATCACGGATTTTAACAATCATAAATTTGTGTGTGTGTATGTATATACATGATCTAGTACTTTACACTCGACAGAATATCGACAATTACTCATTAGTGACCAATATATGATCATGAAATTAGAAACAGTGAACAAATTAATATTCCATATTGTAGATTACACAACAGCAACACAAACTTTTTAATTATGGGGATGAAATTATATAATAAACTCCCCAATGTATATTATAAATTACCAATCAATAGCTTCAAAACTAGATTTTACAATTGGTTATTAAATAATCCTTTTTATTCTGTTGCTGAGTTTTTCAACACAAATTTGTATTAAACTGTATTTTAATAAATAAGTTTAATTGCAATTTAGTTAGTTTTCTTTAATTTAAAAGTTTCATATTATTTCATGTTTTCATTGTATTATTTAAACTTTACTGTTTCTTTTATTAGTGTTTTTTTTAATGTATTTATATGTTTTTCAATGTATTCTGACGAACCCTAAAACTGTATGTCTAATGGCCAAATAAACTGAATTGAATTATTAAACGACGATACATCAAATGCGTAGTTATCGAGCGTCGAAATTTGTATAAACGATGTGAGTCTCAGAGTATTCTCCATGGAACTGCCTGGCATTCGTATTTAAGATGGAAAAAACTCAACCAGGCATGTTCTAGGGATTCGAACCCACGTCATAGCGCAGCCTCGAAGCCCAAGCCCAGCCCGCTAACCCTAGCACATAGAGGTACGGTGAACGTCTACGAAACCAAAATACATATAGACTAAAGCGTTCGGAATTTAAGAAAAATACCACTGGATACCTATATATACGCCTTCTTAGTGGGCATCCTCCCCTCTTTGTAATATAGCCTAACTAAAATTAGTTATGCAACGATCATATAATGATAGCTATTGAGACGAGTGCCGGAGAGTATGAGAATTACAACTGTTTTTCTACGACCTGAGTTAGCCGAGACAAAAATTAATTCATTAAAAATTAAAATTAATGTTTAGATGCATATTTTTTTATATTGACATATATTATATATTTCTTCCATATGGAAGTATCAATAAGGTTTTAGCACTGCCTGCTGGATCACATTCTATGGCTAGATAATGGGAAACAAAAGAATGCAAGTGATTCTTATTTCGTCATTGTTCCTGCAATAACTCCTGTGACATATTTATCGATTTTCAGATTTTTGCTCTATTAAATAACTTAAATAGTGATACAACAAATAATAAAATCCCCTATATGTAATTATATTTCTTTGTTTCGAAAATGTAAGAATTCACAGTCTCCAATGTACGGCTGCGATTGGATGAAAATGTGTTTTTTTCTTCCTACTGAAAAATTTTATATTTTGCACACAAGAGTTATTGCAGGAACAACGGCGATTTGCAGTTCCTATATTACGACAATAAATAAATGAAATCACAGTTCCTTTTTGTAAGTTATAACGTTAACTGAAATAAAAAAATTATTGAATAATGTCTGATTCAAGAAATCTTGATGAAAAGAAAATAATGGAGATAGCTGTAAAAGTGAGCAGTACTTTATTACCTGCAAAATCAGTTTGATTGAAGCATTTAACATCTCGAAATTAATGGTATTTATTGAAATAAGAAATTTGTATCGAAATTACAATGAATGTAATTTCGATACAGATGATCACTGCATAATAAATTCATTTCAGTATTATGGTTGTAGATAAAAGTTATTTACGTATTTTATAACGTGTATAAAATAACAGAAATGCACCTAAATATTGTAACTAAACATTTTTTTTTTCCAAATATAAACGCTTTATATTTCTTGTAAATAGACTATTGGTTTGTTGTATTTCCAATAACTGAATAAATTGAATATACATAGGCCTACTCCCGGGTAATAAAGCAAAATACAAGCAGGGGAGATACATTTATACTCCATCTGTGAGAAAACTATCAATGAAGCAACGGTGGAATGATTAACAATAGTAATATACGTTACAAGAGCGGTATGTTGACGTTTTCATGTTCGAGGAAAAGATTGAAAAAGCGAAACGTAGTTGAGCTTTTTTAATTTCCGAGAACATGAAAACAAACATACCGCTCGTGTATCGTACATTTTTTGTGCGGAGATCGTTTATTACATACCTGAAAGACGAATTTCTAATTAGTTGCAATGAAATCTCCATGTTGGTTTCTGTTTAATGACGGCAACTTCGAAACACCAAAATATCTTTCTTCAACATTGTTGCTATAAAATGTTTTCTGTGTTTGCTATACTCCAGCAGGCCGTGATATACGTCTGTCTTTTTTTTTTCCCAGTCTATAAATGCGAACTTAAAACAAACGGTAAGGTTATGTAATGATTTATTTTTCATTTTAATATTTTAACAATATTATTTATATAACATACTGCAGTAATAACATCGGCATCTGGAATCTTGTTGATTTTTTCACGGCTTCCTTAATGTTACTTGTATCAGGAATGCAATACGTTTCGTGGAGTAGTAGACTTTACTTAATTTTTGCAAATATTTAAAAACAGTAATTAACATTGCAATTTAGGTGAAATTGCAGTGGTAAGTTTCCAATTTATAATTATTACTATGTTAAACGTCTCTAAAAATAATATGTTAAAAGCCTAAAGCAGTAAAATGAATGTCGCGCTTAAGCGGTAAGAAGAGGGAAATTGTTGTGTGTGTTACGTTGGGAATACTGAATGTGGTATTTCACACTTACCGCGAATTGGTTCTGTGCGGAAAACAAGCAAATACGCACGATCTCGCACAAAGTTATATGCTCGATGCATTTGAAAAGCTGGATCAATACCTCTGTCCATCATAACTGCAGCTGGTGGAAATCATTCCATAATTCTCGATCATATTCGAGTAGTTGGCACGACCTCACGGCATGCTGATTGCATCGAGCTATTTGTGAAAACTTAACAGAAAAACCAGCTCTAACACGAACGGCGCTCATACTTAGATGTTTCATGTCAAGTATAGTTCACTTGAATTTTTTTGTAAATAATCTTTATTAAACGCAAATGTGTACAAAATTTCAGTCAGTTTTTATTTGTTCTGGAGGCCTGGCTTGGGACCACTCGCAGTGAGGTTGATTTTAGAGTATTGGTGGAATGATGAAAATTGTGAGGGGAAACGGGAGAACACTAAGAAAACCTGTTGCGCCTGCTTCGTCCACCACAAATTCCTTCATGACACAGACGAGGATCAAGCCCGGGAAGCCACAGTGGAAAGCAGAGAGGCTAACCACTCGACCGAAGGCTAATTTTCTCTAAATGCTTCATAGCAAGTCTGAACTCCAATCCTGTAAATTCAGTAACATGCAGGAGCAAGAAGTACTTTAAATACTCTCCTCCCATGGACTTTAAATTATAAGAAACTAGCCAAACATGTAGGCTAGATGTGGCTGTACGTAAGTCATTTATGAAAGTCTGCGTTATATCTTTAAATCTGAAAATCTTCTAATAATTCCACAGTTGGTACATAGCTACTGTATTTTGTCGCACGTGATGAGGTGCCGAAATAAAAATGTATTTTTATTACGTTGTTTAACAACACTGTACCAACTGCTAGGTTATGTAGCGTCAATGAATTTCGTGACAGCAAGATGAGATAGACTCGCCAGAAATACCTAACATTCGCCTAACTGTTGTAGCATACTTTTGAAAAAGAAAGTACAAGTAATCAGATCCAGCTGGAATCGAACCCGCGCCTAAGTGTAACTCCAGATCAATAGGCGCTATCGTTTGAGTTACGCCGGTGACTATAAATTAGAACTGATGTCTCAATAATAATAATAATAATAATAATAATAATAATAATAATAATAATAATAATAATAATAATAATAAAACCAGGGATGATAACAGCAATAATAGTAACATAAACCAATCTTTGTGTCACAAGCTAGAAATAAATAGCAAACTGAAACGAATGAATTCGTGTCATCCAATTAAGAATGCTGTAGTAAGTGGCAGAATTTGCGTGTCTAACAATCAACCAGTCCTATCAGGTGAAAATTATCAGCAGAGCTGAGAAATTCTTAAAATACGAGTATAAAAATATTATAATGAAATACAATGCATATGGATCCTCGAAGCTAATCTTCAAAACTACCAGCAAGATAGTTCCCGAAAACAGCATCACAGAATTGTTTCAGCAAAAGACAGTTTTACATGTAGAAAATTCATAACAATGTATAATATATAAATGAAAATAATTTTGATAGAAACGAATAATAATAATAATAATAATAATAATAATAATAATAATAATAATAATAATAATAATAATCTGCTGTAGGCTAAACATCAGGCAGGCTCAGATGCAGCATATATATTACACTTTCACTACACTTTACTAGTGATCTGTGACTCGTGCAAATGGCCCCTAGTTGAAATGAAGCGCACTACGTGGTAATGACACAACTGCGCTGTTCCTGTCTACCAGACGATGACCCCAGCACGTTCAGCCCACATACTTGGCGCTGGTAGAGTCTCTCAGACCAAGGTTGTTCCTCCTTGGCGTCTGAAACCTTGACAACCTCCGCCGCGCAGTTTTTTTAAAAGAAAAAGAAGAATCTTGGAGGACATCCTGCAACACAGCCCATTTATACCGCTTTCCACATAGCTTCTGCCATTCTCTCTCTGCACGATTCGTAGAACAGGTTTTATTTCAAAAGCTGGAAATTACTCATGGCACTAGTCAAGAATCTTACCACAGAATAGGCCATAATACATGTGGAAATTTCATTAAACAACACAGTTTAGCAAAGAACTAATTCCTGTTTTCGTTGCAATATGTGAACTTCTTAAACACTGAAATCGGCGTAGATAGAAAGTGAAATTGGTGTTCAACAGTGTTGGCAGATTTTAGAATGGACAGTCTCGACATTTAGTTAAAGGAAAAATACAAACAGAAAAGACAGAATTTCATGCACACCACTGCGGAGCATGTTAAAGCACATTATAAGGCAAACATATTTTCTTGCAACGTATTTACTCGTTGCACGAATGATTGCCGGCGGCCAAAAGGCGAACTAAAGCATAAACATTGCGTAGGAGATGGATCGTATAGCAAGACGCAGCGCAAAAGTCCTCTGGAAATCGGCAATCATTCGTGCAACGAGTAATGTCTCTCGAAACAGTATCATTATTATTATTATTATTATTATTATTATTATTATTATTATATTATTATTGTTAAAATTTAGAAGGCTTAGTATTAATTATCCGAGGTTCATATTTGAACAGAATATGAGCGTATGTAGGCATTCCTCTCTTAATTAATTTTAATTACTGTATTAAATTTTAAACAAGCTTATGTTATACTAAACACAAATCTATGATAAACATTTTTTGTATGTTAACAATGTTCTATCTCTTGTAACTGTAAAAACAGACAAAAATGTCGGCATTATATGACGCAATGTCCATAAATACGGGATTTTGAGCATTCTGTATCTGGTACAAACGGGACATGCACAATAAGGGGAACTAGACAACTCTAGTAGTGAGTCTGTTTTAGAGTTTAAACAGCAAAATTGTTATTTTAATTAATGATATGAAATCAGCTTCAATAACAGCCCGTATTTTTTATATTTCGATACGTCTTTACTCCAGAATAACAAAGTTGGTGCTGAAATGGATTTTGGCAATGGTATTAATACATTTACACTAATATAAGTTAGTTGAATACTGAACTTTTAAAGATGAAATTATATTAAATGAATTGAAACTTATTAAAGGGAATGTAGCAAAATGTCGTTTTACAGATTTCTGCAACTTGGTCACATAATACCTACTATCCATATAAAATTGACATGATGAGATGGAGAAAGTGATGCTGAACACATCGCCTGCCCAGTGCCGAGGTTAAGGAAAACGTATTTCCTACTGCCCTGCTTTCTGTGCGTCTGAATGGTGTGTGGACGCAAACCAATCTTTAAATACGAAAGCCTGTCCACACTTGTCACCATAAGCGCTAATCGTCTATTGACATTGTCATATACCAGTATATTCTGCCATGGCAAGTGATTATGATGATGATGATAATGATAATGATAATGATAATAATAATAATAATAATAATAATATCTGGGGTGGAAACATGATCCCACAACATTTAAATTAACAGCTTTAACAAGGGGAAAAGTTTTCGTCTTATTCACTTATTTAAAACTTCCGAATAATGTACGTTATTTTTAATATGAATTACGTGTAAGCATGTAGCGCTATCTGATAGTACTGATTATTGTCACATAGTTAAATAAAATAGAAAATTCAGAAGAGTAACATAGCAAGATGCTGAAAGAAGATATTAAGGAAAATAGGCAATGCCATTTCATCTTTCATTAACATCTCTAAGGGCTTACATACTAGAAATACTGCCGAGTGTAAGGCGGACAAGGAATTGTCTAGGCGAGGAAAATTATCTAATTCTTCTTAAACTCGAAAAAACGAGACATTCATTTATACTCTGATAGGCCTACGTCTCGAAATGTTGGCTTCATACTTTTTTGCAGCGAATCCAGAATAGACCTGTATGAAGCTTAAAAGCAGAATACAATCCAATTCCCTGCTAATTACTAATATAATCTGCAAAATTTTCCTGCACGAAACATAAATGAAATGTTATTATCAATTACAGAATGTGTAGGCCTATGCACCATCTACGCCCCACTCCAAAATAAAAAAAGTTTCAGGCAAAGCTTAACCAGTAGACAGTTTTTCCACCAAACCGAGGTTTGATCCCCGTATATACGAGATTTTGAACATAAGCGGCCGTTGAATAGATTATTTCGAGTACTTCGGTTTTTACTTTATTTCGTCTATGAATTAACTATTTGGAACGGAACATTCATTAGAGAATTAACCACTAAAAAACAATTCGTAATATCGTTTGTTGTTCCCGCCATAGCGGCTGCTTTGCATGGAGAAGATACTGGGCGTTAAAACAATGAACGAAGACAGCAATGCGCCCAAGTATTCTCGGGTTCAGATTCTCCTCCATCCCGCAACTCCAACAACCTTATATCATTTATTAAGATAAAGCTCGGATAAACACTACAAACGTAGATTATAGGTGGAACGAACACTTACACCAATATTGCAATTGAAAATTTCTACGAACAGGTATCACGAATTGAATTAAAAAAAATAAAACTAAATACTTCACACCTTTAGAATGAGTCCAAAGGGCATTCACTACCACTGCCATAATCATTACCTATATAGGCCTACCACCTTCGTGCATATTAAAGAAATGATTCAGGCAGTGTGTCGCGCAGCCCCATGGAGTGTGTCGCGGAATTTTGGAATTGAAAAATAAATGTTATCCCATCCAGAAAGTCTCTTTACAACGCATTTCTTATTTACAACAACGTCTTTGATATAGTATATTTTATTTTGAGACAGATTTTACTAATGAAACGTGGACACCTGCAACAATGCTTAGTAATTCGCTTACTATTCCTACTTAGTAATAAACAGAGTTTAGAATCATCAGAATATATTGGTCAGTTTCAGTATATACAGTATGTATGTGTGAGGGAGTGATAATGCGACTATTTTATCACAAGTGCTTTATTTAGATTCTGACATGGCCAAATTTTATAATTCGAAAAAGACAATCTGAATCAAGTTCTGGGTTGGATGACAGCAGTGCTAATTCAAATAATGTGAGCGAAAATTCTCTTCTGGGTTCACAAAAACGCACCGCGTTTCGTGATGGATACTTGCTATGTGGTTTTACATGGCGTGGAGATGAATATAAACAAAATCCCGAGTGTCTTTATGCGGACATGTTTTGTCAATTCAGTCGATGGTGCCGAATAAACTAAAAATACATTTAGAACTGCCATTTTCAACGTCATACTTGTGTGAATCAGCATTTTATACCATAAAAATAGTGAAATTTAAACAAAGGAACAGACTCCTGCATCTTGAAGATGATTTACGTGTTGGCCTGTCAACCATAAGGCCACATATAGACAAACTCTGTGCAATCCACAAAGCTCAGACTTCACATTAATTCAAATAGGAGAGTTTTCAAAAACGGTAATAAAAATCTTTTATCGGACATCCAGCATAGATAGGTTGGGATTTTTGACACATACCTTTGTTTTTATCTAATGTCACTCAAGTTGCTGCGTGCTTTTTAGAATTGTCGACTGCGTATTAACATCGACATATCTGCAACACTGGATGTCCGACACTACATAGAAGTTACTTGCTAGTATTATATTGTTAATAAAAACAAACAAGTATGTCGCGATATCGTGGGCGTTCAGTAAAGTGTGTCGTCAGTAAAAAACGGTTGGGAACCACTGCTTTAAGGGATATTCGCAGAGGATTTTTGGTAGAGTGCGCCAGTCCTTTCCTAACACACATTTATCTAACTCTAACTTAAACCTAAGAATAACAAACACTCAAGCCATACATACCAAGGAATAACTCCTAACCGACGAAAAATCTCTTGCCATTATCGGGAATAGAACCCGAAACCTTCTGGTTAGGAGCCAGACAAAGAGGCTGACCTCACGCGAATTACGAATCCATATATCGGGATTCAGTACTTACAGTTTGCACGCAGCAAAACACAAGACAATAATGCTCAATACAACAGAGCAAACAAGACAAGCGATACAACAACCTATTCCACGTAAGAGCTTTTTTTTTTTTTTTTGGCCTTCGACGCCGGGAACTGAATTCGAGACAGCTAGCTTTGCAGTACTTAGAAACGCTATCACTTCAGCCACAACACAGGTAACAAAACAATACAAGTAAACAACATACTTAGAAATAAAATCTAGAGGGACGGTGCAACTTACAAGTATAGTCAGTAACTAATGCCCAATAAAATTACGTACTTCAACACACTATACATTGCCAAGACTTGCGACAAGAAAAGGACAGTGTCCTTAGACTTCTAAGCAATTTCTTTTGTTGTGATTTTATTGGTCGGGAAACCTTGATATGCACACGGATATTGCTTGAAAATATCTGCTGACCTTCCTACTTATTAGAAAGTTCATTCGAGAATATGAATGACTCGTAGGAACTGCTACCACGTCAGCAAATAGTCAATGCCATGTGATCCTAGTTATATCCTATCTCATGATTGACCCAACAGCATAACCTTCCCTGGCCCCCTCTAGCGTTGCAATCTTGCTGTCATAATACTGCAACCAAGCGACAGAGTGATTTATATAGAGCTAACACATTTCTTTCTTATTTCAAAACGAATGATGCTAGCCACAAATTATTATACTTCAAATACAGAGTATCTTTGGGAGATTACTAATCTCTATAGCAAATGTTGAAAATGTCCTCCATCCTGCGTCGTTCCATATTACTGGCCACAACAACCGTGGGCAGCCTAGATGAACGATGTTTGCATTTTTCACTTCCTAGAGATCCAGTTGTTTCCAATTTGTTTACCAGTTCCAGTAATGCGTTTCTTTGGGGGGGATTGAATTCGTAATCCAGAATTGCTTCACAAGGAAGAGCCGTTGATTTAATGCGTACTGCATTTTCAGGGACTAAAACAAAATGTCGAAAACAGCTGCCAACAATTAGAAATAAAAAATAAACATCTGCGCACCTCGTGACAGGGAATCAAAACTCCTGCTTAATTTGGCGTTAAAAATGGTGAATTTCCAGCCGAATAAATAAAGAATTTTCAACATTTGCTACAGAGGTTAGTAATCTTCCAAAGATACTGCACATTTGAGGTATAACAAATTGTGGCTAGCATCATTCGTTTTGAAATACAGAAAAAAAGAAATGTTAGTTCTATAGGGTGATTCACGATTATTTACCGTCCCTTACGAAGCTTATTTCCGAAGACTTCTGAGCAAAAAATGTCATATAAACATTTGCCCTAATCACAATATTTTCAGAATTACACCAATTTCAAATTGTTTGTAAAATACCATTATTCTTGCGTTTTAAGGTAAAAGAATATTACAGATAAAGAATGAACTATTTAGGAGTATCATTTCTTTAATTAGCTAATATTCTGAAGCTAAAAATGTGTTGTGAATTCCATAGTTGCTTCGTACAATTTTTTTTTCGATTTTTAACTAAAAAATCACATTTTCTTTCGCATTTATCACAAAAATTGTTACAAATCACACCACTCTTGTAAATTCTTTAAGACTGTACATTAGGATGCATAATTAAACTCTAAAGAATCAAGTTTCTAAAGTCGTATGATTTGAAACAATTTTTGTGATAAGTGCGTAAGAATGATGTAATTTTTAGTTAAAAATTGTAAAACAAAATCTGTATAAAGCAATTAACAACACATTTTTAGTTTCAGAACACCAGCCAATTTAAAAAATGACACTTCTGAATAGTTCATTCCCTTTTTGTAATACTTTTTTATCCCTAAAACTAAATAAAAAATATATTTTACTAACAACTTCAAATTAGTGTAACTCTGAAAATATTAAGATTAGGACACATGTTTATATACATATTTTGCTCAAAATGTCTTCGGAAATAAGCTCCTTAAGGAACGATAAATCCTCGTGAATCATCCTCTATATAAATCACTCTGTATAACTAAGCATATATAAATATGAGTTAGTTGCAACGAAGGCTCGTCCATGGCATAGTTCACGGGTCTTCACTAAAGAGGCTGAGGTTCGATGTAAGACATCTCGCAAGATTTTTAATAAATAAAACTAATTTCTCAGAGTAAAGAAATAAGCTCTTCCAACGGACATATTGTTCAATTCTAGGCAAATGTGATTTTGTGACGAATTGTAACTTGGGTACACAGTTTCCTCCCGAGTGCTTCGGGTTCCGTTCTTTCCATTTAATAAAACGTATCTTCCTGCTAACTTCACATCATATTTAAAGGAGAAGCCTCTTCAATTAAGAGAGTTCACTGATTATATGTGAAGAGTATCCCACAACGTGCTGGCTACATGTCACATTAGTTGTGGTTTCGATAGTCTATTATCAATCAGGTTGGGAAAGCCCAAAATATTGGCAGAAGTGAATTTTAACAGAGATATTGAACCCTCTACAACCAGAAGATCATAACACAATACCTACATGTAAATGTGCTCTAAAACATATTGAAATTCGACATAGTTTTTTGCAAGATTGGTGGCGATAAAGTTACTACGGAGTAGTTCTTTCTCCCCGATTACTTAGATCCCCCCGTCACACTCATTCAACGTATTTTTCCTCACCTATAATCTTAACAGTTCATCCACTGAAACACGGCCGAGGGCAATGGATTTTTAAGAACGGATAAAAATCCTTAGTATGATTTTTTTAGTAGATGGGGAATGAAAGTAAAGCTAGGGCTCGCTGTTCTTGACTTAAGAAATAACACGCAAAATGTACAGCAAGCATTCCTCTCCTATTTTCCCTACTTTACTGAAGTTTGCGGGCTAACGTCTTGCAACATTTCGATTGATACTGAACGGGTCTTTGGTGGACTAAACGGGAAAGAAAGTACACATTTTAAGAACGAAAATAAACTAGAAACTGTAGTGCAATCTAATGTAAATAGAAAAGAGACTCAGCTACAGACTCTCCAAGCAAAAACAAATGGAAAAGAAAAAAATCGCTGTAATATTCACTCACCAACTCCGAAAAACATTTTGTACAGCTGATCTTACCTCATCCAAGGATTTGACTTCAATCAAGTTTTTCCCGAGCACTTCATATGCGCTTCTAAACCTCCATCGACGTATCAATACCGATTCTGGAATAGTCTAGTTTAAAAATGCCGTTAAATAAATATTTGGTTTAAAAATGGGCATGTTCTTACATCGGCTTCTTTCGGATCTTTCGCTGTGACGAAATGGTTTCTATGATATGCAGAATATGAAAACCAAACTCGTGACCAGTGTTATGCAATGAATTGAATAATAGATGCGCCTCGTGACGAGCTCTTTGCTGCAACTCTGCTACGCTAAGCAAAAAGACTGAGTTTTGCACAAAACAGAGGTGACCAATTTAGGCCTATAGTTGACATTTTAGACCTACTTTTATTTGCAATAGATATATATCACCGGGGTGCGAATTGATGGGGACATGCCAGGGATCACCCCCCCCCGACAATCTGCTGAAAAGGTATTAATTTGTCCCTGCAAGGGGCAACATTTTTCCCTCTTCAGATATCTACCCATAATATATAGTTTCCGTATTTTATAAAATATGCTATTATTTTTATTTTTAATGCAACACGTAACAACAAGTGAACGCAACAACAATGAGTCTGCCAACATTATTAATGGGCATTATTTGTATCGACAATTAAAATGTTTATCATCATTCTTGATTACTCTTTTAACACGTATATTAGGCTATTTTAAATAACTTACTACTGTAGGTCTTGCTCTCTAACCACTGAACTACGCCGAAGTTCAATCCACAGCACCGGATCGAATCCCCCTCCTCCAGTGTTTTTCCCTTTGCGGCCTTACTCCATGTTCGACGTAGCCTATATGTTTACAACTGTCATTATACAAGGAACGCACTCAATTTAGTGACTTGGTGGCCGGGATTCCACTGTATTATGCACTGTTGGGCGAAGAATCTACGTAAAGATTAATTTTTGGTCCTACAGAATTCATCTGTTATGGTAACAATGGTTATTTGAGGAGAAAAATTCGCTCCGACGCCGGGGTTGGAACCCGGGTCGTCTCAGTGTTTACAAACGAATTTTGACCTAACGCTTGTCATACATTTTCTTCACACTCACAGCGCTGACATTAATGTAGCATTCATTTGCTCTTCAATTATAAATTTAACATCGTTTGTTATTTGTTTTATAAGCTTACTAATTTTCAATGTAAAGAGAATTTTGCGGCTGTGAGGAGAAAAAAGTGGAATTGTTTAGGCCTAGTAGCAAAGTTGCACAATTACAATGAAATAATCATCTTATTGGTAGCACATTAAAAGCAAATCAAAGGATTATAAAATTAACAGCAACGAATAATATAACTTCAAAGTCAACCTTTTAGTTGCTACCTTTATTGACCTCATTATCAGAATTCGCAGCATTTACTAACCAGCCCCCACATTTCTGTATATAAACTAGTAATGTGAATCGTTAAAATATAAGAGTAACTTCCAGTTTGGATTAGTTAGTAAAATGAAAGCAGGTTGCCCTTAAGCGGAAGGGTACGGAGGGGGCCGGTGTTTAGGAGAAAGTGTAAAGTTTTACTGCACACAAAAATA
Source organism: Periplaneta americana (assembly GCF_040183065.1). Classification (NCBI taxonomy): domain Eukaryota; kingdom Metazoa; phylum Arthropoda; class Insecta; order Blattodea; family Blattidae; genus Periplaneta; species Periplaneta americana. Next base: position 115,436,566 of record NC_091131.1, read on the forward strand.
ACGAAAATGAATACCAAATGAGTGGCGCCATATTTATTGCCCGTGTCTGTATACAAAACCTTCTATTAACAAATTTTATGAAATACATTAGTTAATTCGCTCAATGAAATGTTCTCTACGCTCTACGCCATAAAGGTCACGTCTTGGAGTGCCACAAAGTAACAAAAAAAGACCAGAGGAACCAAATGTGGGCTTTGGAAATACTGTGGCAGTATAATATTCTGAATTATTTCATAATCCAATGACTATACACAATTTAAACGGAATATAAACTTTTCCAGAAAGCTCATTAAAAAAATGATATTAGCGCTTTCAATTAGGAACACAGCGGATCAAAATTCGAATCCGGGGAAAAATGGACGGAGTCTATCAATATGAGTAGGACATCTTCTTCCTGGTCTTGTATATTTTTGGTCTTCGTAAACGCCAAGCTCAACATGACACGAGAATGTCGCTACCTCTTAATGTCAAATTTTGTTTCGTACTCACAAACGACAGATAGAGCACGTCCTGAGGCTCAATAAAATTCTTGAATGTGAATCATTACAAATTTTATGATTTTCACACAATGGGTGGTAATTACTCATATCCATTTCTCTTCAAAAATATGCAAAATTTAGAAACTTGTGGACAAAATTGCAGGTATAAAACTTGCAATTTTCTGTGCGAGTATGATTTTGAGCGACTTGTATTTGCAAGTTTTCTCCCGATTTTGAAATGACGCCTTTACGAGAACACGTTTCGTCATTTATTATTATTATTATTATTATTATTATTATTATTATTCCTAACTTGAAAGCTAACAGTTAACGAGAATGAACCGCATATTTTTTTTTATAAATTTGCAATATTTACGGTTACCTGTAGTACAAAGATTATGATTATGTGATGTGTGAGTAGCGTCTATAATGTCGTTCTTTGTTATAGAATCAAATTCTGGTGCTCCAGGAATGGTAGAAAGATGTTCAGTATTTGTGGACTATTTACTAGAGGAAGGCTACCACTGACAGCTGTGCTACGATAGGTACAGACCCAGAAACAAAATTTGATCCACCTAATTTTAATAAGTTCCAGATACAACGAATTGCTCATGTGCAGTAAACAAGAGTGTCTAAAATGTAAGCTACTTGTAGACAGTCTTGCGAAAGCTTGTTGCCTGCATGGAGGACAGGTACCAAGACTCTGCCCATTTTTCAATTCCGTGTCTGTAACTGTCCGTTCCACGTGCGTTGTATCAATATACTTAGATTAATACATTTTAATAATGGTGAATGTCTTTCTTTACATTTCCACCAGAGTGAACGGCTATATCGATGTAAGCCTATGCACAATTTTTGCTGAATGAAAACTGTTCATATTTTCTGATTCCTTACCACGTGGAATATCTCAAACCAGCCTTAGTTTTCTTTCATCAGGCTATAGTTTTTCAGAAATTGGTATTCTAGAAAATACTAGTTTTAATTTCTCTTCGTTGAACAATGCATAAAATAAATTTTCTGAGAGATTTAAACGTAATAAAAATGGTTCATAATTTTCTCTCGAGTTCCTTCCACTCCTGATTCCCTGTTTTCTACTTGTTTCCGCAGGAGCAATTTAGTTCCTGGAGGAAAAAATGTATAGAATGAACTATTGGTTTCTCCTGCTAATGTCTTTCTTCCACTACTCCATATTAAAATGAGTGTTAAAGTGCATTTTCTAAAAAGCCATTTTGATTACTTCCCTGCGAATCTTGGTGCGGGGAGTGAAGAACAAGGTGCGCGGTTTCATAAAGACATTAAAACGATGGAAACCCGCTATCAAGGTCACTGGAATGTGTCAATGATGGCCGATTACTGTTGGTGTTTGAAGAAAGACACTAGTGATGAACACATCCGGGTTTCGTGAGGGGGGGGGAAGAAGTTTTCTTCTCAGCAAGTGTGAACGAAGGTTTGAAATTCACAATTATTGAAACATAGCTCTCATATTTCAATATATTTATTCAGTTTTGCCTCGGCTTTATGTCTTTAATAGTTGCATTTCATTAAAATGTTAAATACATTACTACATTTGTTTTGATACTGTTCAAAAATCTATTCCGATAGAGTAAACTGAAACCAGATTTGAATTTAGGGCATTCATATTATAAAAATCATTTAAAAAATGTTGTAGACCAAGTATTATTGGGGAGCCTAATAATAATAATAATAATAATAATAATAATAATATACAAGCCTAGAGCATTCAATACTCAAGAGCTTTTAAGTCAGACTTTTATTTACTAAAACATACGAAATAATACAAGTATTCAACATTACACACTTTCTTTGTACTACATACTGTACGTAGTTCCCAGAGTTCTTTCTTATCAATTCTATGACACTGTGCTTCCCACAAACATTCTTCTGATAAATTATTGTGAAATTATTACTAAAGCGTTACTCTCATCAAGTTATAAGTCCAATCTGTCCAGATTTTTACATTCACATAATTATTATCAGGAACGCACTACACTCTGCTTCGAGAGATAATTCTGCTGTCATGTTTCAGAAGAAAGACGTTTCGAGAGGCCTGGAAACATCAAGCAGTTCCAAGAATCCGACGTAATCGTCATATTGGCGCAGTCGAGTAATGCGGATGGCGCAACACGCAGGGGCTTTGTGACACAGCAGTTTTCCCCGCTGATGCAACCTTCTACGCGTTACTGTAGAAAATATTTTCCAAAAAGAAAAGAAAAATTCCTAAGCATAGAACAAAGACATATTCTCCGGCAAACGAATCCGTACTAGTAGTTTTCTATCCGTATTTAACCTCACTTTCTACGCACCTGATAGCTTTTCTCGTGCTCTATTTGTGTAATAGCCTACGTTGTAATTTGCATATCCTGCACCAGACACATGAACCACCAATTTCTGCTAATTTAAGGTCTGTTGAGTTCGAAAATGAACATCAAAACAGCAATTGTCAACAGTTTTTGGGTGCTGGAGATTATGCAACGTTCTTAAATATCTTGATATATGGTTAATACATAGTATAACTATCTGACGACAGAGAAAAGCAATAATTTGACAAATCGGTTTGTAAGGAATATTCTTACAAGTTAAATAGCAATAAACTTATGCCTGTCAGTGTTGCCTAACGCGGGTTCTGAGAACCAGCGAGGGTATCCTCTGCTTGTTACAATGGCACTTTTGTTTCTTGGCTTAACTGCAACCTAAGCACATTTGCTTCTTTTGTGCAAATCCGACAACAGGTTCAACTATTTTGATTGAAATAAAATGTTTGCTTATTTTAATACATCTTATTTAATGAAACAACTATAAAGAGAAGCAGTATCTATAATGTGGAAATTCAGCGAAGTGTCCAAATCAATTAACGATACACGAATAGACTTAGATCAACCCATTACTTTTCAGCTATCAATCGACGTCTGTAACTCGATCTCCGGCAGATGAATTTTGTGAATTCGGGCAATATTTTTTTCACACACTAAATTTCGCCCCAATAAATAAATAAATAAATAAATAAATAAATAAATAAATAAATAAACAAACAAACAAACAAATAAATAAAAAATCGCTTAACAATGAAAAAGTAAATTTAAATACGCAAATTGAAAAATGTTAACTTCTAAATGGGAGCTTAAAAGAAGATGTTCATAGATGCAATGCTCAAAGAACACGTTACTGAAAAGGCAACTGCCTTCCTCACTAAAAAAGGTGCCTGCCAGGAGAGCCTGACCTTGTAACAGCCAAGCATTTATTTCCGAGCTAGCAGAAAAGGAAGGTAGCGGGAGGGGTATGCCAATGTTGTACCTTTATGGAAATAACTAAGACAGCGCTTCTAATAAAAAGTTCTAATTAACGTCCGCAATTCCATTGGACAGCGAAGCCGTGAGAGAAGAATCAGCAAAGGGAGATAAAAGAGGCGGAATAAGAGGGGAGAGGGGGAAGGACTTCAGTCAGCTTTTATTTCTCAGAAATAATTTGAAACGTAAAGTAATTATACATTAATTATATGAACACGAAAAATATAAATGGTTTTATGCGACAGTTTAATAAAGTCTTATACGAACGGAAGTCCTTTTCGTCTGAACAGGAAACTGTCTGTCAGAAACTCGAATCAACGACATAATCACCTAAAAAAACACGACGCTCTTCCTCCTCTCCCCTTGACTCCAAAATTATGGAAATCCGAAGTCACGCGAATATGAAAATCTAAAATCTGACACAAAAACCTTTTATGATACACTCAATCCTCTTAAGATATAAAGTGCACCTAATCCGGCAACGAATTAAATATGATCGTGTTTCGATATTTATTTGTTAGCAGCGGTGTTCGCAATGACTGCTACAGTATCAAAGCAACCTGGAAACCATGGTTAGCTTTCTCATTCTTTCTTGGGCATGGAAGTTTATCTATCCTAAGTCCAACGTCTTATGAGAATTTCACCACGTGCTGTCAAAAATGTCAGTTATAAAATGGGATCGGGTCAAAGGCCTGAAGTACTGCACAAACTTAGTGTATACGTTAAGAGCAAGCTACATGAATTACATACAGAAAAGCTAATTGTAATTGGAAGATTCAGGCCGAAGAGTAACATAAGCAGAGACAGAAAGTTTAGGCATTATAAATAATTAAAAAAGGCAGGCAAAAAGGCATCAAATAGCTAAAACAGGCAGGCAAAAAGGCATTATAAATAGCTAAAATACACAATAAAAGGCAATTACAAAAACCTTGCACTAGATCCACAACCTTGCATTTTCCACAAAGGCCAGAAAAGCTTTACGGTACATAATTCGAATGCAAATTGAGATTTTCGACTCGATGTTGCAATTACTGTTGGAAGCAAAGAAATCTTCTTCCCAGTAGCCTTCGAAAGTGCATTTTTGTGTTTGATGTGTACTGATATGTTGCGATATGAAATATTTCTTTTCATAGTTCACTGACTGCTCACATATTTTGCATGTAAGTACTTTTACCGTCAGTACAAATACGTCGGATCCAAAAGTATTAACGTAACTTTACAATTTACTGCGTAAAGAAACACTGAACTTCGGCATCTTGCTGCTAGCTACAACAACGTCGCAATGAAAACTGAAAGAAAAATAACCGTTAAAGCAACATTAGGCCCGCACTCATTGTTGCCTTGTCAAATAAACACAAGCGATAATTAAAACGCTTACTGTTATACATTTTTGCACGGCAGCACTCATTGTTGCAAAAGAGAATATGAACCGACTGAAAGACAGTAATATACATTCGGTGAAGTCACTTTCATTTAGCGGTTATAGAAATAAAATATACCTGCAGGCAATTTTTAATAATAAATTGATAAATAATAGATAAATAATCAAATAAAGGCAAAAAACCATTTTGTAAATTACGCATTTATATTTAAAAAAGGCAGAAAAGGGCAACATAATACTGTGACATTTCAACCACAAAGGCATTAATTCGTACAGATTTACTTTCAAAATGAAGATAGATTTAACACATTAAAAAAAAAACATTCTGCCAAAGTTCCGCTCTCTGAACATAACTATCTATGTACAAAGTTTTATTGGCTCAGATGAAACTAAGGCGCAATTTTAATGCTGAGTCGATCGCAATTAGAATCTCGCCTAGAGCATGGGTATTTTTTCGCTGTCAACATATTATATTGTGTCCTGAGCATGGAGACCCGGTGTTGAGATAACGCCAACACAATACGCTATACAGTGTCATCGTGTGTTCGCATAGTACTATGTCAAAAATGATCGAATCTGAGTTTTTGGGTACTGTCTGAAACTGTCAACGGACTAACGGTCCTAGTGTGGATTGGTTAAGACTGGTCCACAATAAACCGGGAACGAGAACTATAACGAAAACTGGAAGCAGAGAACGTGAATGAAGATTTTTTATTCATAATAAACCGAGAACGAAAATGGATATGCAAATCGATATGAATGTAAATAGGCTGTGATCAGAAACAAGAACGGCAAAGTTGAAACTTGGGCAACCTCACGTTCCCGTTCCCGGGCTCCGGTAAGCTTCTCGTTAATTGTAAATGCTCACATTTAAATATAGACATTTTAACAATTTTTCAGTTCTCGTTCTGGTTCTCGGTTCCGGTTTATTGTGAACCATCCTTTAGCCGTAACGCTAATTATGTAGGATTGAGTTGTTTATGTAATGTTAAGAAATTCAATTTAAAATGGGTGAAAAAACACACTGATCACAAGTTTAAAATGAATTGATGTGTAGTTCTCTCAAGGCCAAATTTTACAACACTGGCTGCCAATTTTCAATAAGTTATCGGCAAATTCAACATTATGTCAGAAAGGTTTCCTAAGGTTAAAAACGCTACAAAGAATTTGCAAACAATGATTCAAGTCACCAGTGAAAAAGTTGTTACTTACTTACTTACTGGCTTTTAAGGAACTCGGAGGTTCATTGCCGCCCTCACATAAGCCCGCCATTGGTCCCTATCCTAAGCAAGATTAATCCAGTCTCTACCATCATATCCCACCTCCCTCAAATCCATTTTAATATTATCTTCCCACCTACGTCTCGGCCTCCCCAAAGGTCTTTTTCCCTCCGGTCTCCCAACTAACACTCTATATGCATTTCTGGATTCGCCCATACGTGCTACATGTCCTGCCCATCTCAAACGTCTGGATTTTATGTTCCTAATTATGTCAGGTGAACAATACAATGCGTGCAGTTCTGTGTTGTGTAACTTTCTCCATTCTCCTGTAACTTCATCCCTCTTAGCCCCAAATATTTTCCTAAGCACCTTATTCTCAAACACCCTTAACCTATGTTCCTCTCTCAAAGTGAGAGTCCAAGTTTCACAACCATAAAGAACAACCGGTAATATAACTGTTTTATAAATTCTAACTTTCAGATTTTTTGACACAACACTAGATGACAAAAGCTTCTCAACCGAATAATAACACGCATTTCCCATATTTATTCTGCGTTTAATTTTCTCCCGAGTGTCATTTATATTTGTTACTGTTGCTCCAAGATATTTGAATTTTTCAACCTCTTCGAAAGATAAATCTCCAATTTTTATAGTTCCATTTCGTACAATATTCTGGTCACGAGACATAATCATATACTTAGTCTTTTCGGGATTTACTTCCAACCCTATCGCTTTACTTGCTTCAACTAGTGAAAAAGTTGTTAAATTATTAAAATATAATTTATTACAATAATAGAACATAATTTCGAAAGGAACATTAAAAAATTAGTTATTTCACCATTATCACTGCTACTAACAATAATTCGAATCCATGTGTAGAATTTACAACTGAATCTGGTAATAAGAAGCATCATATTTTTAAATCAATATAAAGATATCAAAGAAAATCGATGGCATTGATTGGAGAAAATCCAATATGTCCCAAAATTTTAACTGAAGAGTGTGATCCCAAACTTGCTTAGTCTATTTTGATCATTTTTGTATGACTCCTCTATCATTGTAATGTTAAGCTTGTTTTTTTCCAAAACAACGCTAATCCTTGTCTAAAAGTTTGTGTTATTCTGCATGTAGCTTGAAAACTCGCTCAGCCCGTAGACAGGCGGATTAAAAAAAATAGCATAGACCTTTCATAAAAATGTACCGTACTTAACGCGTTTTGGGATCACACTGTTCAATTGTCTAGAGCAAGTTAAAACGCTCAAATATTTAGTCGATGTCATACCTTAAGAAAATGAGAAAGATATTTTTAAATTGTCACAATTTGTATATATCTTATGATTTTTAAACAATACAATAAAACCAAATATGCTACAAAAAACTTGTAGATTAAGAATATGTAATATATTGGCACTTTCACGCTTCTATATGAAACTGAAAATTGGACATTCTGACACAAAGATAAGGAAAAGATATAGGCCCTACTCAGTTGAAAGGAAGAATCGCAGAATGTATACTAGTGTATCATAAAAGAAACTAAGACATTGAAAGAATCTGCAGAACACAATTCATAAGTACAAATACAACTGGCTCCAACATGTTCCAAAAGTTAGATTAGTTAAGACCTTTGAATCAGGCAACTGAAAATATACCAGGGCCTATAGCAAGTCAGTCCAGAACTTGTACTGCCCAAACTTGTACGTGTGTGTGTATGTATGTATGTATGTGGCTGCGATCAACAGAATTTTTAGAATAATATCCTATTATTGTTCCTTGTCCAAAAACAGTAAAGCTGACGTCCGATAGGAAGTTCATATAGGACACCGCTAATTCTAACTAATTGGGACATTGACGTGTTACGTTTCAGAAAATTTTCAGATTACCCGAAATCACTACTAGAATATAGCAACACAACGCACGGTCAGGTATCCGTAGATTGTAAACCAGAGTGAGAAATGGGACTGTTATGCTCGTGTGTGTTCGACAAATATAATCAGTTTACGTTTGTAAATGAAATGATCTTTAGGTACCCAAAGAACAAAGAAAACAGTTATCTTAAATAATGTTAAGAAACTCGTTTTCCAATCATTATTATAACTTCGTTTCTTGGAGAAAGCATTCGATTTTAATCTCTTTTTGTTGCCAAATACTGTATTTTTCATCTTAAACAAGTCTAGAAATTTGGGGAATTTTCCATTTCGGAATTTCGGTTCGGGTTTCCCGAAATTTCGAATCAGCGGGAAAATACTCTGTAGATATGGAGATAATCGCGAGTGGAGTATGAAAACAGTCGAAGAACGAAAATTGTTCAAATGTTACCTCCCAAAATGGAACGTTTATACATTCTGAAGATGCCAGTTAAATTTTCTTCGAACTATGAATGTCATATTACGTAATCTTCAAGTTTATACGTAATTTATTCCCCATGTTTTAAGACAATCTTTTCTTAGCGAATGACTTCAACTTGTGAGCACTATATACGGACAAGATTATTTTCTTACCTTAGTAGTCACACCGAGACAAACCAGTGGAAATTCCCCATTCCTGAAGGCACTGCAACAAAAGAACAGACTTTCGTCATCACGGTGAGCAAGTCAAATATCTAACATTGAACAGTTAATCGGTTTCATACATTACTACTCACTATTACATTTTTTACAGCTGCACGTAATTATGGTTAGTACTTTTATCAGACAGCTTAATGTTGCTGTGGTAACTATAAAGTGTACTTTTTCTAAATTTCTTATTTTATGCAGTGCGTGAGAACAGGCCTACAAGGAGAACATACAGCTTTTTATAAGATGCAAACCTTCGTTGCAGCAACGTTCACGGGCTTTGCATTTATACACCATTTATAACATGGATACAGAATGGTGCATTTAAAGTGAAGTTCTCATTCTTCAATAGATTGACATTTAAGAAACTTTTTTATAGTCTAACACTTCATAAACATGTAAATGACGCAGTACGAATCCCTAAATAACGACGGGAAGAAAAACAAAACAAATAGAAAGATACAATTATTTTTAAAGGAAATAAAAGAGTTTAAATTCTAAATAGTTTACTTTCTATGTTCCAAACCACACACTTTAAAAAAGATTAGCTTTTTTTGTACGTGCTAATATAACTGCAATACGTAGCTTCAGACATGTTACTCAGAGCTTTCCTGAGAGAACATAGCCTACGTAGAAGGCTTCGAAATGTTAAATGTTATGTTTTATTTAACGACGCTCGCAACTTCAGAGGTTGTATCAGCGTCGCCGGATGTGCCGGAATTTTGTCCCGCAGGAGTTCTTTTACATGCCAGTAAATCTACTGACATGAGCCTGTCGCATTTAAGTAAACTTAAATGCCATCGACCTGGCCCGGGATCGAACCCGCAGCCTTGGGCACATAAGGCCAGCGCTATACCACTCGCTAACCAGGTCGACTAGAAGGCTTCGATGTTTCTCTTGCGAGAATATACGCAGAATACTTCGTTTGGCAATTTATTTTTTAAGTTTGGTGTTTTACAAAAGTTTAATGAATTTCTTTAGTAGGTAATGCAATTACAGGCCGCTATGGTTCTTACTGCGTATTGTGAACATGTGCCAGTCGTCATTGTTAACAAAGAATATAAAATGGAGATTATGAAGTTTGAGATTAGAGTTCTTTTTGAGTTACGGGAAACAAAATTATAATGCTGCTGTCGAATGTCTAGGAATATGTGAAGTCGAGGGTGAAGATGTCATTAGTTAGCGTGTAGCACGATGATTCCAGCATTTCAATGACTATTTTCAACGTCCTAGAAGACCTAACGTATCTATAAAATATTTAGAATTCACGCAAAGAAAAAAAAAAAAAAAAGCACTAGCAGATTGTCAAAACAACTTGGTGCTTCAAACGATAAAAGACATCGCCACATTAAGACGCTTAGAAAATCAGACAAGTTGTAGAATGTACACCTGAACAAGTTCAACACAATAGGTACCTGTCGTCATTTTATCGTAAATCCCATACACGAAAGATTTATCAGGAGGATTGTCACATGTGATGAAAAATGGGAATATTACCGCAAGTCTGATAGTACCTCAAAACAGTGGCTCGATTCCCGACGGCCTGCCAAAGTCGTCGTTAAACAAAATCGGTATGGTACTGAAGTAATGTTGTATATCTGATGGAATTTTGAAGGTGTGATTCACCGGGAGTTTGTTCCAAGAGAGGTATCCAACATTAATTAATCGAAATAGAATTATCTTGCAACAAGACAATGCGAGACCCATGAAAGGAATAGGCCTAACTGCTACCACCTCAGCATATAGGCCTGATCTTGCGCATTCAGATTATTATCTGTTTCGGTCCAAGGCACATTTTCTGCGTGGAAGAAATTTCCAAAAGTTGTTGAAATGTTCATCATCGAATCCTTCGCATCAAAAAACCAGAAACTGGAACCGTCGCGGGATAATAATCCTCGCTGAAAGGTGGCCCAAGATCATAAAATCTAGTGGACTTTACTTTGAAGATTAGATTAATTTCTTGTTACAACACACTAACTAAAATTTTGCTCCAATGCTTATGAGACAGTATTTATGTTATGACAGGAAAACAATCGTATGAATTTTGTTACTTAACAAAACACTGGAATGTTATGATAACGTGCACTATGACGAAAAACATTGAATTATTTCATTACGTAGCAATGAAACACGAGTTAAAACATGGTTAGATAAAAACGGTTTCCTTTCGTCACACTGGCGTCATACATAATTCGCAGCACTTGGTAAACTAAATTACAATGGGAAGTATATATTTCATACCTGCCGTTTTGTTTAAATATTCCCAAGTTAAAAAAAAATTGTACGTTCACCGGAAGGTCCGTCTTCCTTTAACCTGCACAACTCCGATCATTGTTCGACAACATCCTGCCACTAATGATGATGGGTGTCGATATGGCAGGAACCTGCACGTAGCCCCACCTTGCGTCATGCCAGACTCGAAGCCATTGGTCCAACGAGTGGCTACTGCCGTTGCCGGATCGAATCGCCTTATAAGAAATTAGGGTGACGTAAGAACAAATGAATCACCTGACCTGGAAAGTCGAGAACAACGAGTTGAACTTCCACGGATATCCACTAACACGAGGGAGACCCGCGCCCAGGTGTCAGGACGTCTGTCTCGACTAGGGGTACCAAAAGCATGTCCTCCAGGCCGCTCCTCGCACAGGTCGTGTACACTGTAGAGTTCTTGGAGAAAACCCAAGATTTTATTCATTCCTCCTCGTAAGTAGGTGATCATAACTCTTTGAGTGAAAATGGGACTTCAATCACTTTCTTTAGGGAAAAAGTGAGACACCATGTTAATCATAAGACGAATACACATACCAAAATGAAACGTATGTAACACAGGAAACAAATGTTAATAATTTCATATTATCCTTGTTAAAAATAGTATTATAGCAATAAGAAGAAATTAATGCATGTTCAAATGTTGGCCTATTAATATTTAGCTAAAGTCAGAAATTAGGCTTCTAAAGGGCTTTATTTACTTTCTTTACTTCAATCATACTTAGCAGAAGTTGCTACTGTATTCAGCAACTCAGGTTTTGCAAGCAAAATGAATAAAAATCATTGCAGTTATATTCAGCTGAATAGTTATTTGCTGTAGCTCTAAAACATGGACATTTCTTTTCAAGCTTTTCTGTAAATTTACATTGCCTCTTTGGCACTGTTATTGTAAGAAGTAAAACACAGTTCTAATGTTCACTATAAATACGCATTAAATTAATTAAAACCCTAACCGAACTTGGCAATTGAATAAAAAAACGGTAAAAATTTTCTATATCGATAAACAAAGCAGATAGTGGAGCAACCTAAAAATTTCCATTGTTAATAGATACAATTTATAGCATAGAAAAATACCTGCCATGTCGACAGTATACAAGTATTACAGGTAAAATTTAACTGCATACTTGTAAAAAGGTTGTAATTTGCAAACTTACGCCAAAAATCGGGACAAAAGCCTATTTATTGAAAAAAAAAAAAAAAAAAGCAGGGACAGGTTTTTCAAGGCTCAAAAACGGGAAAATCCCAATTAATCTGGACGTATGGTCACCCTACAGACGTGAGTCATGCTAAGGTTCGCAGCTTCGAACTTGGACGAAACGGCCTGGGTAGCGTAATCGGTATAACGCTGTGTTCGAGGTTGCGGGTTCGAAACCCGGCCCAGTTGATGGCATTTAAGTGTGCTCATGTCAATAGATTTACTGGCATGTAAAAGAATTCCTGCGGGACAAAATTCCGACACACTGAAGACGCTGATATAACCTCGGCAGTTGCAAGCGTCGTTAAATAAATCATAATTAATTAATAACAATAACTTTGACGATAACGATGCTTGTGTCAAACTAACGACATTATAAAGAACATTCTCTCAAAAATTGAGTGCTCAGAAAACAAGCGTCGTAATTCAACCCTGCTAGTTAATTCCTAACAATCGTTATAGCGAAGTGTTTGACGGGTTCCACATCAGAAATTAGGCCTACACTTCTTCGCGATAAGACTAGTGAAGTCCAAGAAGACCTAGGCTTACCATTTTCTTGAGGTGTTGGCAGAAAATAAATATTCCAGTAGTAACTCCTGCAACTACGAGTAACTGCTGCTGATTTGTAAGAGCCAGATTTCGATTCTAGGAGACTCGTGTGAATTTTCTCCGAATATTAAATTTCCTCTGCCATTATTATTATTATTATTATTATTATTATTATTATTATTATTATTATTATCATCAATTCATCATCATTACAAAATTGCAATTCAATATCAAAAGTAATGTACACGAAATAGCTACAAAAACAAACACATTACGAAGACAGACTAAATATTTTATACAAATTTCAAGAGGATTGAAATTCCATTAAAGGCAGATCCTGCGAGATAAAGGCGCACGGAGTTTCTCATTCTACCATTGCTCTACAATCACCATATCATTTCAAAGTCTCAACAGTTTATGTGGCTAAATGAGGTGTTAATCAATTACGAATAATTAAACAATATCAATGATGGAGAAAATTTTCCTTTATAAACATTGATCAGGACAAGTAATGGATACATCACTATTTCTCGTGTTGTTGCGATGAGATTAAAAGAGCCTGCGAATTGTCAGAACATTCTTAAAAATGTTGGTGTTTATACATTCCACAAAAACTTTTCTCAAATACGACCTAGAAAATTAGGTAGTCAAGGTTGCCGACCTCGTGAAATAGTGAGTACAACGTCGTGGTTGACGGTACAACACGTCGAGTATATCCACGGTTATTTAAGAAGTAACGGAAGCAATTGCACAGAAAGATGTTACCGCTTAACGGTCTGTTTAAGCTATTCGTTTTAAAGGCATTCGGCTAAAATGCTTAATAATGGAGTGTACATACAAAGCCTTTTACAAAATTAGATACGGATCTGCAGATTCTACTAATCTATCTCGAATTTTATTTCATACTTTTAAGCACACTTTAGGAATGCTCATTAAAATACTGAATAATGCAACTAGTAAAATAATTTATAATGAAAACTGATTTAACAAAGAGAAACCTTCAAGCCAAAAAAAACACATTTAAATGAAACAGACTACTACGTTCTAGGGTTTGACGTGCAAAATATGTACCTAGCTTAATAGGCGCAAACGATTCAGTCTTTTTAAGTCTGTTATTTAACCACACTACGTTATTTATCGTCGGTGGACTTTGTGATAGCGAGTTGGTATTTCGCGAAATAGGGGCTATAATTCGCCTTACAGATGGGGAAAATCTCGGTAAGAAACCAAACCTGGTAATCAGCCCAAGCGGAAATCAAATCCATGTCCAAGTGCAACTTCGAATCAGCAGGTAAACGCGCTACGCGCCCGAGCTACAAGATGCATTTTTTTTTTAATCCTAAAAGGTGACATCATTACGTTTCTTGGTTATATACAGGAATATTACTCGTTAAGTTTTTAGTATGAATTTTATAAAAACTATGCATGAGGTTTCGCGTTCCGATCACTACAATCACTTTAATTTTTCCTTCATCTATTTAAAAATCATAGTTAATTTTTTATTGGCGAATACATTATGGTTATTCATTCATTCATAATGTTCTGCCAAAAGGCAGGTCTTTCAATGCAAATCCGGCTTTATCCACTCTCTCCTATTTTCTGTCTTTCTCAGTCTCCGAATATGATCCATATATGTATCTTAATGTAGTCAATCAAGGTATCTTCTTCTGCCCCGAACTCTTCTCCCGTTCACCATTCGTTCCAGTGCACCCATCCTTCAGTAGGCAGTTTCTTCTCAGCCAGTGACCCAACCTCTTCCATTTCCCGATCAGTTTCAGGATAGTCTTTCTTCACCCACTCTTTGCAACACAGCTTAATTTCTTATTCTGTCTATCCACTTCATACGATCCACTGTTCTCCATATCCATATTTCAAATGCTTCTATTCGCTTCTCTTCACTTCGTCGTAATGTTCATATTTCTGCCCCATACAATGCCACACTCCACATAAAGCACTTCACTAGTATCTTCCTTAGTTCTTTATCCAGAAGTCCGCAGAAGAAGCTCCTTCATTATGATTATATCCAAATAATACTGAAGAAAAAAATATAAAAGAAAACATTCCTTATACATATCAAACTACAAGTGCCATGACTTACCATTTGCGATAAATACGTCACAACGCAAGTAAAATTTAGTAAAAGTATAACAATACAATCTCCATAAAATTAAATAAAAAGAAAAGAAAACCAGAATAAGGGATTCAAATCTCATTCATCACGAGTACTAGTTCATGACGAAGTACTCAGCTATAGTTCCTAACGACGTAGAAACTGCTACTTACAGCGTACTCTAAGAACCTTGTAATGCAAACGTAATTAAATAAGAAAAAAACTTTCTTTTTAGGGGAAAGGGTAAGTCAGTATTCTTCTACGCTAATGATTTGGAATACTAACTTAATTTATAATTATAATTATATATATATATATATTTTGTTTTTCCTAAAATGAACGATGTTACAACCGTAATGCACGACAACACCTCGAGGTTAATTATGTCGCGAATGTAATCTGACAACCTGTAGTTTCTGATTAATAGCGCCTTACAAGAGGAAACATTACAGCCTTCGGATGACAACACAGATAAGTTTTACACACGCGTGAAACCGTGTTTTTATCAGATCCAGCGGCAGGGCTGCCAACAGCGACATAAATGCACGTTCAAGAAACCTATCGTCTGTAATGCATAACAACATTTATGCAAATTATGCAATGATGAGATATCGTATCTGATATCTTCCTAATGAACGGTCACATTTTCCTCTCAACTTGGAGTTTTGAGTGGCTGTTCATATATCATACATTTCTCTGATAATATTAAAAGTCAACCAGCTTTTGCCTCTTTCCCACGAAATGTTTTCAGGAAAAGATGTTATCGAAAAACCTTGTTATGATGTACCTGTAATTTATACGTTCAAAGAAGTATCAAACGCAATATCTTAGTCATGGTTCCCCCCCCCCCCCACTGAACTGAGAAAGTCCGATAAAACGTACATACAAGACACAAACACATTTAAAAATATTTCCACTTCAGGGATGTAGAGACTTAAAACTGATTATTATTTTGTGAGAGTCAAAAGGTATTATGTTCGTTATTTAATATAGGCACTGCTGAATCTTAAACTACAAAACGTTGTTAAGGCAACACCAAATTACAGTAACTTCTTTGTACATTATGTTAATCCGTAGTTTTCTTTGTAAACACTATCATAGCAACACAAACTCTGCTACCTTCTCTACATGCACTGTCATGTAACCATTATAGCAGCTTTCTCCGCATATACTTTGCAATGTTAACACTTATTAGTGTAACTTAAATTTCAGTCATTCATTCATAGTGCTCTGCCCAAGGACAGGTCTTTCACTGCAAATTCAGCTTTCTCCAATCTTTCTTATTTTATGTATTTTCTTAGTCTTCGCATATGATCCATAAGAGGCCCGCATAAGATTCTCCTTTTTATATTAAAAGTTCCCTTTGCCATTGCTATCCTCCTTTTGATTTCCTGGCAACAGTTTATGTTACTGCTTGCAGTACACCACAAGTATTTGTAGTTGCCCACTTGCTCTACTGCCTCATTTAGCATTCGCAAGTTTACCTTCTGTATTTTTCCTTCTATGACAATGGTCTTCGTTTTGTTTGCGTTTATCTTATTGCTCACATTGTCATTTAGCTTCAGTAGCGTATCCCTTAGTATAATCTCTTCTTTTGCTAACAACGCCATATCAACAGCAAATCTTAAGCACTTTAGTCTTCCTCCTACTATCACTCCCCCCGTGTTCTGAAAACAATTTTTCATTAAATCCTCCAAGTAGATAATTGAACAGAGCAGATGATAAAGGCCATCCTTGACGTACTCCTCGCCTTATTTCTCTTCCTTCTGACATTTTTTTTCTATTTTGATAGACTCGTTTCATATAAAGATTACTGAAAACTATTCTCTTTTTCCAATCCACGTAAATTTTCTTCAGGATCCCCCATCAGTTTATTCCAACCAACTCTGTCAAAAGCCTTTTCTGGGTTCACAAATACTACATACGTCTTTACTCTTCTCTAGGTATCTTTCGCCGATTGTTCGTAGCAGTACAATTACATCTCTCGTACCTTTTAATTTCCTGAAGCCAAACTACTGTTCTTCCAACTTAAAATATAAACGTCGATTCAGTATTCGCAGAAGAAACTTCGCCGTATGTGATATTAGGCTCATAGTCCCGAACACGTTACATTTCTTGGCATTATTTTAAAATTCGAAATTGGAAGCAATACTATATCTGTAAAATCTTCATGCCATTCGCCTTTCTCATATATATTATTTCATTGCATAATGAATTTCCTTTCGGTAAACTTTACTAAAGTATAAGATTGACATAGCAACTCAGGACTTCTGTCAATTCTAATTGCGTACCTCGTTACTTATACAAGTTAATATAATAATACAGCTTATCCATGTTCTAGTCAATGTCACTATCTCAGGGATTTAAATAGTTACCGTTTTATAGACAATTTTACAGTAAAATGTTATTCAACTTCTTTTACAATGTGCTGTTAAGCAATTAAATTTCACTGCGATCGACTACACTGAAAATAAACATTCTACCCCGATTCCGTCGATTTGTAGCTGAAAGCACTACCACTAATACATCTAATAAAAATAGCAATATCACGCTCCGATCGATTTATCGCCATACTTAAAATTATACCAGGAAGATGAGAGAGGGAACACAAGCGTGCGGCCAAGTGTACTCAAGCGGACGGCGACATTTTTAAAAATGTGTTGTAAACTCTCCAAGACTGTAAATTAGAATGCAAAATTGAACTGCAAATAATTAAGTCGGTGGAAGTGATGTGATTTGTAACAATTGTGATAAGTGCGTAAGAATAATGTAATTTTCTAGTTAAAATAATAAAAAGAAGTCTGTACGAAGAAACTAAGGAGTTCACAGAACATTTTTAGCTTCATAATACTTGCCAATTAAAGAAATGATACTTCTGAATGGTTCATTCTCTATTTGTATTTCTTTTACCTTCAAACTTGAGAAAAAAACGTAGTTTACAAACGACTTTAAATTAGTGTAACTGAAAATATTGAGAATAGGCACTATGTTTATATGACTTTTTTTGCTCAAAGTGTCTTCAGAAATAAGCTCCGTAAAGGACGGTAAACCCTCGTGAATCACCTTATATATTATTTTCTGTAATTATTATATAGAGAGTGACGGCGGATTAAGAACTGGAACACATCTAATCCGCCATGACATGAACACAGATTGATGAAATAAATACCAGAAAGGCACCGCTACTCTTACGAGGAATGAGTGAAGGTGTTTCAATGTTGCCATGGCTACAGTAGCTTCCTGACCTGAAGACGAGTATAGTAATTATTTCATAGGAAGCTAACAAGGGCAAGTCTAACTGGAATCACGGTGATCAGATGTGACATGTGCTTGAGAAAACCCCATCCCTCTTCGACAATGCTTCATCGGTCTGCCACCTCGCTCTTGACAGCTTCGTGGCTGTCACTTTGCTACAAACACGATGCTTAATCGCCCGTCAACAAAGGCTTCCTGACATAGAACACTAAACTCGTCACACTGTCTCAAGCTTCTTTTCCTCGACTCATTCTCTTCACACATCCATTTACACACACATAGTATTTCTAAGCGATCCTCCGCCTTTCCTGACAAACTATGATTTTATACTGAAAATTCCGAGTACTCAGTTCTCTTCCAAGAAGGGAAGAGGGTATTTCCCTCCTCCGCAGGGGCTGAGTATCTCGTCCTTTTATTTTGTTTATCATTTTGTCTTTTTATCTACCATTTAAGGACATATCAATTGTGGCTATCATTGATGCAACTCGCAATAACTAAAAAATATTTTTTTTATTAGAGTCCGAGAATTCGCCATGGAATTACTAACTGAAATTCGTTGTAAAGTTGGGGATAATCTCGGGGAGAAAGTCCAAGTTAGTAGTACCCAGTACAGACAGGCAAAATATGGAATTTCGTATTCTAAATCAAGGCTGTTAGTGGTATGGGAACAAAGATTTTCACGTTTCACAGTATGCAGAATGTCATTAATGCAATTTTTTCATATATCGTATTATTTTGTAAAAATACTAATGTTTTACAATAATCTTCGTATTGCTTTCCTTATTTTGTACGATATTTTCTCTTCTGTTAATATTTCTGGGTAATATTGAGATGTTTTCCAGAAAGCGCTTCAAAAATCCAAGCGCCCATTCGACAAACATTCTGTGATTCCCAAGGGTAAATTAAAGCTCCAATTTCCCTATAGTCATTGAACTCGTAGCGTCAATGAATTCGAGAAAAACAAAATAAGTTATTCCTATTCTACATGTTCTCAATCTCTCAAATTCAGTGGAAGCCTTTTCGGTGCTGCCATGTCTACTTACAAATTCATGTAAATAAACGTTTTAAACTAGTTTCAACCATCAATTTTACAGTCTACTTCATCGCTTCTCTTTTTTGCAACTTTATAAGTTTTTCATCGTACAAAGCAATATTAAATGACAGAAGATGAAATATTTTGCCAGAAAATATAGCGAAGTTACTTTCTTGTTAGTTATAACCAATATAAAATCAAGACAATGAAATAACCTTTTTTTTGTTCTTTTCAGTGTAAAAAATTAAGTTATCTAGTTATTTTATTCAGGTAAGGATCTGATGATTCTGATACACTGTTTAATTATGCAGACTTATTGTATTTTATTTAGTCATTAAATATATGACAAAACTATTCATCTCTAAAGGCTTATTTTGTAAATAATGATGTAAACCTGCTCTAAATGGTTTAGGAACGAAGATAGGCTATTTTAGCACTGAGGTACCTACTTATTTCATACTTTCATATTTTGGCAAACTTTTCTTCATATTCTGCCGATCTCTAGCCATCGGCCCAAGGATTCGAACTCACAGTCTGGTGTAGCTTCGGTACTAGAGTCGAGCTCTCTTCCTTAGATCAGGTCTGTAGCACCTTTGTCGTCATAAGCAGTCGCCTTGTCTAGTACTGAACGAAAATATTCGAAAATGATGCATGTCCAAGAATTAATGGGTATACGAAGTGTGGCCCTATTCCTACTGGTTATGAATAAACCAAATGGCATTTCCAAAAATGTATTAACACAAACTACATACACTTTCACTTACTTCCCATATTCGTCCACTTTACTGTGACGTTTAAGAGTGAAATTTTACTTCCCTCCGAAGACTGCAGGCAGTACTTCGTCTGTATCACAAGTTCATGTCGCAACGCTATTGCATGCAATGATTTTTTTTTCAGTAGAACAGACTTTCAACAGCGATTATAAATAAGAATTGTTTCAGTGTAGAGAAGGAGAAAATGAATGTGAAGTACTTGTTCACAACATGTGTAATCATGTGATAATAAAATAAATTTTCAACGTGTTATAATTTCATTCACAATCTATCTCAACTTACAAACGCATTTCACAAAAAAGAAAAAAATTATTTGTAACCATTCGCGTAACTATGTGACAATAAGTGTAACACAATAATATAGCTAAGTACAACTGTACAGAAACAAAATATGGATATTATAATCGATGAAGTAGGTGAGGAATGACATTTCACCACTGCCCACTAATATCGATCATGCCGGCTACTCCAAAAAAAAAAAAAATCTATATTTACCTACAGAGCAAGGTCTTCTGTGCACAACCACGGAAGGGAAAGTTCAGGGAGGAGATTCTTCAATATTATGATCACAAGACGGCCGTTAGGGATTAACACAGCTCACTGGCAGATAGGTGTTAGTATTGTAGCGTATTTAGTACGGCACAAAACTTACAGCACGGAAATGCAAGACTCTATCAATAAGTTTCCGGACTGCCCTGAATATAGGCAACACCCAGTACACAGGAAACGAAGTTATCTAGAACTAGAGAAACGCTTGGATTCTATACTACATGCATCATTTGAAAGGCAGAGAATAAGATTAGCCGTAAGACATAGATCACAGGAGAAACGCCAATAGGTCCTTGACATGTTTGCACAAAATCACGTGTAGAAACTCAGTTCTTAAAGACAATCTGACGCCGTTTGATACACCGACTTAACAGGCATGGAAGCAACGATTTTCGGAGACACGCGCATGTATGTTTAACGATACAATAAATACAAGCTCGGAAATATATTGACTGCCATTGTATCTTGTTCGTCGAAGATTAATCCATACGTACAGTACAGTACAGGAGGCAAGACCTTATGTGCCGTAGCTATATCACCAGTAGGTATGCAGGGGAAAGACAGGTTTTAATCTGAGATAAACTTTCGTGTCGATAGATTCGTAATATTAATCATGAAACTCTCTTTCTGATAGCTCATTCTTTCCCCTCTCACATATCAGGTCTCGACTCCTGACTTAAGCCTATACTTCTCAGTTTATTCGTTTACAAGTCTCTTAATATGTAGGGAAAGTTGCCTAATTCCGTGATACGTTTCCTTCACTGAATGCCACGGGATTGGGTATTTTGCTAGGAAGTTCACAGATGTCTCAAAAGAAGGCGAAAAAAGCAATTTTTCGAGAAAGACGTCAGGCGGTATCGTCGAAAGTATCACAGGATTAGGGGTATCACGGAAATAGGCAACTTTACCCTACATCTGCGATCGTCTCCTGGCATTATTAGTGAAGTTGAGGCGCACGAAATAAAGTGACCCAGATGCACGATGGGAAATTCTATGTCCCTTGAAAATCTTCACACCAAACAGTATTTGTCCACCAAAAAAATAAATTTAATCAGAAATCTTCACACCAAACAGTATTTGTCCACCAAAAAAATAAATTTAATCAGATGTCTGGCATGGAAAGCTGACACTTAAACCATTCGTACAATAGTGCTACAGTATGTTAAACGCAATATGTATAGTCGTTTGTTACTGTAAATATACGTATTTCACTACAGTAGTCTACTCAGATTATATCTGAAGGCAGTCCGTTTTCCTACCATCCACTGACATTAGATATCGTGGAAGTCTGCAATGTAGGCTACTGTAGCTTCTGCCATATACAGTACAGAGAATCTTACGCGCAATGGACAGCTAAGAGAAGGAACAAAATTACCTTCCAACTTGACAGAATTTACATGACACAGCCGGCCTCCATTTCAGAAGTTTACCAGCGTTTCTCTGATGTGTCTGGTTATGTTTTCCTATTATTATACTGTTAATATTTAATCATTACTTTTTCTGCATGTCCAGCTAATGAATTCTTACTTCCACCATGCTGTTCTTCCAAGAAATATCATAGGATCGCAAATATCTTTATTTGCAGAGTTATAAATTTAACTGGAAGCAATATCTGCTATTGCCGCTCTGCTACGAGATATCTTACTTAGACGGGAGCCACCTTATCACTTTCCAACAAACTTGGGCGTCTTGCAGTGAAGATAGTGGACGGCCTCCATTGACGCCACTTGTATATCAAGTGCGTCTACGATAGCAGACTACATTCTTTACATTTTTTCCAAGAGCTGAGACCAATGTTATCAACGATAGTGATATTAACCTTTCATTACATAAAGTGTTACATCGCATGGCTGTCACTTGCGGATCTTATCTCCATCCAGTTCCCATAAACACGGAGAGCAATAGTGGAAAACCACTCTTTGAAAGTTGTAAGATCCAACATCCATTTCGATGTGTTCTGTTTACATTGCCTCCTTATTCTCCATATGTTGTACGGTACAAATTTTGTCTTGTAGCGCATAAGGGGTAGCAGAGTTCCATCTGTCGCCGTTGCCATCTTTGCTGGAATGCATCTCTTTGCAGAATCCATGCGTAATTAAGTTTTTTTTTTCACAGTAATTTGAACACGTCCAGAATCATCATAAATGATAACATCCATTCATTTATTTATTCATAGTTTTATATCCAGGAGCAAGTCTTTCACCGCAAACCCAGCAGTACTTAAACCATTTTAACACAATTTTGGTCCAGGTAAAATACTATATTTTACTGTACTTGTATTTTTGGTCCAGGGAAAATATTCGTCTTTTACGGAAACGCTTGTACGAAGACTAGCGTTTTTGTAAAATATGAGCATTTTCTCTAGACTAAAAATAAAATATGAATACAGTAAAATAGTATTTTACAATGAAGCTTACTGGAACTGTTTCCTTTTATTTTCAAACTTACATGAGTGCCTTTACAAAGTGCTACGTAATGGCGTTCCTTTGCTTCTCATTTAATCTTGTTCGTCATAAACATAACAAAACGTGCATCACATATTCATTTGTATGAGGCCTCGCCCACCTCATTGAATATTACACGACTACTATGAAGTGGCCAATATGTATTATTACTATTTAATACGAGAAAAATTCGTACCGGCACCGGAACTCGAACCCAGGACCTCTCAGCTCTGCGCGCTGAGCGCTCTTTCCAACTGAGCTATGCCGAGAGCATTACGAGAGGGGTTCGGCCGGCGCCGTGGATCGTGTCCCGGCATAGCTCAGTTGGAAAGAGCGCTCAGCGCGTAGAGCTGAGGGGTCCTGGGTTCGATTCCCGGTGCCGGTACGAATTTTTCTCGTATTAAATAGTAATAACAAAACTTGTTTTAGGTCACTTAGCTCAATTAGAAAAATACCGTACCGGTATATCTCTCCTGCCTTTGAACTATTAACGCATCAACAATGAATCCGAACCACTGTTGCTACTGATTGACAAGTCACCTGGTTGCATCACTGCTATCAGTTAAACCTCTTATTGGTTTACAATTACGACTGAAGAGGTGAATAGTAGTATATGTGCCACTAAGATTGACGCATGTGCAGTTCAATGGACTTTACTAAGTTGTACCCCTATAGCTTATTAACAGTAAAGTTATGTTTCTATTTTGTTAACGCATGTACTACTTCAGCTAGAAAGTATAATTTGGTTTTTTCATCCTCTATTAAATCCAGAAAAAACGTAAATGCATAATTTGTCCATTTCGAGCAAAAGTGGTAATGACCTAACTATTAACATTGGCTTATAGTCTTGTTACAATAAATATTCCAATTCTGCCAATCTTTGTTTCACCATGGATCCCTGAATGGGTCCCCACACTCGGTGCAGGGAAAGACATATATTCGTATTCTATTTGAAACTCGCAAACATCTCCAACATCGAATCCTGAATTGTTTTGGAAAACATCTGCGGTGAAGCTGGAATCTACACAAAAGTGCCACTTCGAATACTCATCTATGGTGGTTCCAAATTGTATGATTTTTCCTTACGTAAGAAGTTGACCAAATGTCCTTAAAGTTGCTTCAGTGCCAGATGAGTGTCTGCTGTATCTCAAGGCATATCCGAAGGAAGCCACAGAAAAAAACCCGCATTCCGTTAGGCAGATTTGTGCATCCTGCCAATACTTCCGTGTTGAGTACCATACTTATGTGTTTCTTGCGGTTGCTAAGTTGTCTAGACCAGTGGCATTCATCTTTTTTGCTAGCGTACCCCCAAAAATTCATATTTTTTACCTTCTTACCCCGAACAGCATTGCAATAATACCCTATAAGAAATAACAAAACACTAATTTCTTATGCAAAATAAATTATTATCATCATCATCATCAAGAGTTGATGATTTAAAAAAATATGTGAACTCCAATAATATCAAGAAGTGTAATAAAATATCATTTTTAATAGGCCTATCAGGTCAGGGAGATGAGTACCCCTTGAGACAACCCCGTGTACCTCTGGAGATAGGCGTACCACTGGTCTAGACCATCAGCCTGTCAGATCCGTGATTTTTCATGTTACCTCAATAGGCATCGACATCATTCCGTCACTTCTTAGTTCCATAATAATTTCATCAGCCTTTCACCCGTCGATGACATGCGATAGGGCTGATTCTGGGAGCATATTATGATGTTGCCTGCATAGAACCATGGATACACAGCGGACCTTAGCAGTGTGTACTGGTATAGGTAAAAATGCGCTTAACGGAGGATTAGATTTTGGGAAAAGTTTTGAATTAATTCCCGATATGCTCAATTTAAAAGAACAGTGTATTATGATATATGATTGAAAGAATTTTAGCTTTGTCCTTTATAAATGTGCAGAAATTTGATCCCAACAAATGTAACTTTTCGTTCTGCAAAGCAATTTTAAAACTAACTGCACTCTGACAACTCTGTAAAGGTTATTACCTGCTGGATAGCTGCAGATCGCGTAATGTGAGAGATGAATGAGACAGCGAGAAATGTAAACGTAACACACACAACTGCCTTTAAAGGAAATTTGATTTGTATGCAAGTTTACCGGGTAGTACTTTAAAAATTAGAGTGGGAGGAAACTATTTCTAACTGGCTGAAGAAAACGCTTGTAGTACGGCGAACGAAGATTTTTTTAAATCAATAATTAGATTTGTATAACATAAAATAAGCTTTTCTTGTCCGTGTTCATCTATTATTAAATTTAATTACAATTAAATCGAAGAGTTTAAATATAATATTTTTAGTTTAGTTCATTTAACGTAAAATAAGCATATCGTATTTTTTATTTTATTTCCTTTAGAGTTTTAAATGTTTTACATTCTGTTATTATAAAGTGACAGAAGCATCATTATTGTTTACGTTCTCTAGAATATTCAATTGAAATGGGAGAGTGGAAATGTCTTGGGGTGCTATTCATAGACATTTCTCTAGCCCGCACTACGAGCGTGCTAAACTAGCCCCGTCTATCGTCGGGTTACTTGTACAGGATTCATGATCACATCATCGCTAACACTGATATATGAATACGAAAAACGTTAGTTCGCTGATCATCCACCGGAAGCCCGGACTAAGAATGTCTATGAATACGGCCCTTAATGTTTTAAATTTATTTTTAAATAAGAGTATCTTATTGTATGCTTTTTCTGAACATTTGACTAAAATTAGGTTGTAGAGTTTATTTTAAATTTTCCAAGATTTTATTTAACATGAATTGAGCAGAATTCATTCTCCACTCTCTAACACAGATTAAAAATAAAAATTAAACAGTATAGCATCTGTATTTTTTTACAAGTTTAAAAAGAAATGTACATGGCAATGATCTTCGACTTCCATGTTCATACAAGTCAGGTGAAGGGATTGTTCAGAGCAACACAGTCTTATGTGCACTTCCTGCTGATTACATAGCATTGCACAATCTCGTAATTCATGTATTTTAAAATACACATTTTTCTTGGAAATCTATTGAAAATACAGCAAAATGGTGCGACTTTTTTGTCCTTACTAAAGGTATCAATCCATCAGAATTAATGGCATTTATATACAATACTACGACCATATTATACTGAAATAAAGGTGAAATAAAAATTATAATAAGAAAAGAACTATAAAAGGCTTGTCCTACAATCGCTACAGTTGGAATGACTAATCAGTAATGTAATGGAGCAATGGTGAAATGAGAACCACGTGAACAAAAATATTCAAATTCAGCTGCTAATGACAATACCAAGTAAAACAATATTTCAATACTTAGAACAGGGGGAAACAAATTCTGTACAAACAGTTGCTACATTCAGATTTGTCGAAGTTGCCAACCGAGAAGGAAACAATGCTGAAACGAGAATCATTAGACGGAAATAATAATAATAATAATAATAATAATAATAATAATAATAATAATAATCATAATCGTTAATTCTGAATACAAAAGCAGATGTCGAAAACACTGGATTTTATTATTTTTTTTTTTTGCAAAATCATAAGACAAATTTTAGGCCCAAGCATAGGTGAACAATAGACTCAGAAGTAAACACGAAATAAAAAAATACACAGACATCCATAGTGACATAAGAACACTTAGGCTATGTTAAAATTTTACAGACATCAAAAGAATGAACTTCGGCAGACTCGCAAAATAAATAGTTGAATTTTATGAAAATAAGAGTAAAGCACAAACAGATACTATAAAATGGATTGACGAAATAAAAATGGAATTAAAATTGACAGGAATCACACAAGAAGACATCTTAAAAAAAAAAAAAAGAGATCTTTGAAATCAAAGTTCATAAATATCAAGGTGACAAAGAGGAAAAACCGAAGAAAAAGACTGGAACAACATGAACTGAAGAGAGAAAAGAAGCCCACAGCCATAAAGCCAGAGAACTCTGGGCAAAAAGAAAGGCAAAGAAACGCCTCTAAGTACTTTGCATAGTCCTAAATGGGCTTACCCGCAAATAATAATAATAATAATAATAATAATAATAATAATAATAATTTATCATCTACAAAAAAATTTGTCTGCGGCTGGAATTGACAAACGCAAATTGAACTAAGGACTTCTCGCTTATGAGAACAATACGCTATCACGTAGTTAACCTCTACGATTAAAGAAATAAAATCTGTTATACTATTCTGATTATGGAGGGGGTAATGAAAATTTGCTACGATAGAGGGGCGCCGTTATGTAAAGTTCGGAAACGACGGAGAAGTAGGTCAATGCCAATCGATTACCAGTCTGGCCCGGCTGCTCGGGTTCAAAGTCCTGGCGGAGCCAGCGCAGTGATGCTGGCCCTAAAACATGCGCGTGCGAGTGCAGACAGCCTTCATTAAATCTAATTCCCAGACTATCAGGTAAAAAGTGTCAAATCGTCTGCAGCGAATATCCAAATGTAACAAATGTTTTCACGCATTTACCAGATAAGGTTGCTATTTCTAAGAAGTTAAAAGATGGAATATTGCAAAATCATTTTTACTACTACGAACAGCATTGGGTGCGCAGCTTTAACGTATGCATGGAAGCCACGCTTGCGAGTTCGAATTCCGCGTAGATGCCCTTTTTTAATGTTATATAATGATGCTGCATCAACTGCGAGATTAACAGCGCCGATGGAATCTGCGATAGTGTGAAGAGCCCGAGGACTTGCCCCGGGACACTAAACATTCGCCTTAAGAGGGGAATGAGACTGAATTTTAGGTGAAAATGTTAATACTATTTTTATTTTTCCAATCTATTATTTAGTTTTCCCTTTTTAAAATAGTATGTCACATATAACTATGTTAAAAAAATTCTATCCATTTTAATGTTTCGATTTCTGTAAAGTTCGAATTATGCTCGCTCATTCTTTATAAATTTAAAATCTTGGAAGAGAAATTATATACTGTATTTTACCAATTTATTCTTTGATATTTCTTTAAAATGATATATCGCATATGATTATACTAAAATTATATTCATGTTCATTTTTATGAAGAGAAGGTATAGTATTATACAATATAGAGTTCTGTCCAAGGGTAGGTCATTCACTGCAAATGCACCATTCTCCAATCTTTCCTATTTTCCGTCTTCTTCTTAGTCTTCGCATATGATACATAGATATATCTTAATATCGTCTATCTGTATCATGTGATATCGTTTTCTGCCCCGAACTCTTCTCCCGTTCACCATTCCTTCCAATGCATCTTTCAGTAGGCAATTCTTCTCAGCCAGTGTCCAACCAATTCCTTTTTTCTCTTCCTGATTAGTTTCAGCATCTTTCTTTCTTCACCCACTCCTTCCACCATAACTCTATTTCTTATTCTGTCTGTCAGTTTCACACGCTCCATCCTTCTCCATATCAAGATTTCAAATGCTTCTAGTCGTTTCTCTTCACTTCGTCGTAATTTCAAGTTTCTGCCCCAAACAATGCCACACTTCACACAAAGCACTTTACTAGTTTCTTTCTTAGTTCTTTTTCCAGCTGTTCTTTTTCTGTTAAAAGCTTCCTTTGCCATTACTATTCTCCTTTTGACTTTCTGGCAGCAACTCATGTTACTGCTTACAGTACACCCAAGTATTTAAAGCTGTCCATTTGCTCTACTGCCTCATTTAGTATTCGCATGTTTATCTTCTTTATTTTTCTTCCGACAACCATGGTCTTCTTGTTTGCATTTATCTTTATCCCATACTGCTCACAGCTGTCATTTAACTTCAGTATCATATCCCTTAGCATCATCTCTTCTGCCAACAACGCCATATCATCAACAAATCTTATGCACTTTATTCTTCTTTTTCCTTTCACGACTCCCATGTTCTGAAAACTGTTCTTCACTAAATCCTGCAAGTAGATGTTGAACAAGGTAGGTGATAAAGGGCATCCTCTCCTTATTTCACTTATTTCTGACATTTCTTCTCCTATTCTGATTTTGACTTGTTTCATAATCCACATGCAATTTCTTCAGGATCCCCACCAGTTTATTCCAATCCACTCTGTAAAACATCTTTTCTAAATCCACAAATGCTATCTATATACACTCTTTATTCTTCTTTATTCTTCTCAAGGTATCTTTCGCCGATTGTTCGTAGTAATCCAATTGCATCCCTCTTATCTTTCTCTCTTCCTGAAGCCAAACTGCTCTTCTTCCAATTGTCTTTCCATCTTAAAATATCGATATTACGGAATAAAAAGTCCACAGTAAATTAGAATTTAGCAAACTTTTATGGAGATATATCTACGGCAGTGAAGTCCTTTCCTTCCCCCGGAATTCTTTTGTGATATTTCCAACTATTTATAGTCTGGATGTATCAATGCATAAAATGTACCCTTCAACTCGGAGAGGCACACATTTTAAATCTGACCCATCTAAGAATAGAAAATGGATTGAGTTTAGCGATTGAATTTTATTATAGACTTAATGAAGCCTCTTCCGGTAAAATATCCCCAACTGTGATGGTTCTTGAGTGTAGAAGGTTGAAAAGTTAGCCAGCAATTTTAACGAATAAGAAATTAAATAGTAGTTCCTCACAGTCATATTTTCAGACTGGGCTATCTAAGGTTAATCACTAATCATAACAATGTTTATGAATTAGACCAAATATTTCGGAGATGGTAGTATGTCAAGGTACAAAGTCAGCGCGCTGGCTTAGATTTCCATAGGGGATTCTCCTTCCTTCTCCTGTAATACAGTAGCCATGAAACTATTTGCCTATTTTAGTGCACATTCGCATGAGAAATATTCTTGATAATGACGGAAAGGACACATAGAACTAGCTTAGTAACGAACATATAACCTTTACCATTACTTCTGTGTGGAGGGCAACTAATGTATGAAAGCGTTTTGAAATATTAGCAAATAAATAAGCGATAACACTTCCAAGAATTCAGGTGACTGCGTCACACCTACCTACGGGTTGGCTTGCGTAGTCCTATATTTATGCAACCAGAACAAGGAAAACCAAGCGACAGGAAGCCGGGGTTGGGCGGAAGCAGGAAATGAGAGCAAGTTTCCTAGAGGGGTTAACCAAAACCATCCCCAGTTCGAGAAGGGGTGAAAGGAACCACCTACTGCCCTGCGTCCCCTCCCAAAACTTAGGAGTGTCCAAATAACAAGCGGCAATCAAAATAACTGTCATTCCCTCCAACATAAAGAAATCCAAAGCAGCCACAGAAAAAGAAACCTGAGTTTCATTCCTGAAGTTCCTGAAAATGGATCAATTTCAAAAGTATATTATGATCGGAATATGTTAGCAAACAAAAGTTGTTCTGGACACGGAGAGAGTTATTTGCGGAACCAAAATCCTCCTCGAATATGATTGCAAGTGTTTTATACTTTATAAGAGTATATATACTTCCGGTCAGACTACTCTGTCAGTGTTGCCAGACTAACAACTCTGAAATCAACGTACGTAACAACGAAATCTCACAATTCCACACATAGCTACAGATAAACAACTTACCGAGCAACCACCATTCATTCTTTGCTAAATATTTGCCTCCACTCCCATTTCCTCTGCTATTGCACAATACTGTGAAATTTGATATCAAAGACCGAGACCACTAACAGCGTAAATTAAGATTATATTAGTTTCTGTGGAGTGGGAGTTAATATCACAATAAAGGTTGCGCTTGGTACTCACATTACTGTATAAATTTTGCCTCTTATCTCAATTACTTTTCCAATTTAACTACCCATCGGTTCAAATCACTTGCACTTTCTACAGCTTAAGTTCCGTATGTTAAAGCAATATACAGCATAACTACAGTATTTCCAATTTCAGACGCAGTTCCAGATCACATGTTTCACTTTCTGTTTCTGCATATACGACTACGCCATCACCGCTTCTTTCCATACTTAAGGAGTTAGGTACAGCTTACAGCAGCAAAATTTCTGAAAATATTCAACTTTTTTTTTCCCGCCATTACTGTTATCTTGTACAATAATTAAAATTGGTATGTGTAAAATACTGTCCTGCTATGTGAAAAAATATATTTTATTTATTTATTTTTTTTTTTTTTTTCAAAATTCAAAACGGTGTCAGTTCACTTGTGCAGTGATGAAACGCTTCCCTCATCACTCACAAACTTTGTAACTTTTTCATGTTTTCTCTCTTTTATTTTATTGCTGAAACTCACGTTTACAATATCATGCTCTTTCAACTACATCCCTTACTAAATAATATTTTTTTTTTACTTTGTGTTAGAAAAAGTGCTGATATTTGACCATTTTTTTAATGAATTTACTTCTTATCAGACAATTTATCAAAGGTATAGAAGTGATTTTGCACCATACTGTAGATATGACATGCATAAATACACACAAAAAATTTCATCGCAGAATGTTGGATACTTTTTGAGTTATGAGGAAAACGCTTCATCACTGCACAGTGAATTTCGAATTTTGAAATATATATATATATATATATATATATATATATATATATATATATATACAATGAAACCTGCCTTTGCGGTCACTTCATTTAAACGGCCACCTGGCCAAAAGGCCAATTTTCTCTGGAACCAATTGGATTTTCCATAAGATCAACACAAATTCTCTCTTTATTTAGCGGCCACCTCATGCTTCGGCCAGCGGCCGGGGTCTCTTTGGATTGGAACCTGACTATAACAGTCACTGTCCAACAAAAATTTTTTTCACGGATACTGTCTGACCTATTTTTTCGATGGATAGAGGACAGAGAGCAATATCACGAGTACAACAGCTAAGTGTACAACAGTACACCCTCCATATCTTGGGGTTAGTTGGTTAGTTTTATGACTCTTGTCACTTTCCACTCCGACTCTGCACAGCTATAAATTCTTACTCGTTTATGGATTGAAACAAGGACGTTTTCTATCGAAAATGTCACAGTATGTTTTAGGTCAGTAGTTAACCATTCGAAATTTTTATATTTTTTTTCTCCTCTTTCCATCTTTTTCTATTTGGACCAGCTTTTACGAATTTTTCTTCTTTTCATTCAGTTGAATTCAGAGGAACTGTGACGTTAATTTGAGTCTAACAATAAATCTAGAGTGGTATTAAGTTTAGAGGTGAGACGAAAAATGATTGAAGAAAGCGGGAAGGGAACATCTGCGAGAAAAATTGCAGAAATATTCAAATGTGGAAGGACACAAATACACGGTATAATTAAGATGAAATATTAAAACAATGGGAGGAAAATATGCATGGTGGCCAAAAAAAGAAGAGAGAATCTGTGTTTAGTTATGTGAATGATTTCGTTTACGAATGGTTCAAGTGTGCGAGGGCGAAGAAATTGAGTTTTGAAAAGGCTAGTTGCAAGAATGGAAGAGGCTGACAATAATATGCACGATTCTTGTACGCGCACAGTCCTAAAAAGTCAATGAAATTCAGTACTTTCATGCTGATTCATAAAAAACCGCAACCTTAATCAAGCGGCCACCTGATAAAACGGTCATTTTACAAGGTAACTTCAGATGGCCGCTTTAGACAGGTTTCACTGTATATATATCGTATAGCAGAAGGACAGTGTTTTACACATACCAATTTTTTTTATTGTACAAGATACAGTAATGGAGGAAAAAAATGTTGAACATTTCCAAAATTTTACTCCTTTAAGCTGTACCTAATCCCTTAAACCTGAGCCTTCAATAAATTCAATAAAATAACGAAGATAGTATGATATATCTATGTACTCCGAGAAAACGTACCCCTAAGCTATTCTGTTCATCATAAATATTACGGTATAAATAAAATTTGTCCGATATCGAATTCCTCCCACATCGAGAAGTCTTTTCATGCTATGTTTGCCTTAACATTTAAAATCAATACATATATTTTTTAATTCAAATATATCCAATTCATATTCATACCTCAAAGAAAAATGTACTTCATAATTGTTGGATACGAAAGAAATCAATTTAGAGAAACACGGAAAGCGTACAGATGGTATAATAAACTTCTTCACTCCCTGGATAGCTTACAACGCTATTTCCGTCTAAATAACGAGACAATTACTTGCAGCATCGGAACGTTTGTCTTCTAAACTTGGTGTAATGAGAAAAATTCGTCGATCCTTCGCCAACTTCAGAATCGCGCGGCTCTACAGTTCTCGGAAACCACTTTGTTGCACAAAGAAAACGAAGGGTGATATTTTACCTAGCAAAAAAAGACAGATGGGTCTCGTGTTTAAGACCTCTTTATATGCAAAGAATGAGCTCCAGGTGCCACTAGTTGGAAAACTTCGCAAGCAGTTAACAAGCGAAGTTGAAGTGATATCGATTGCACTTTTTTCCTCTAACCCAACGAACATCCCCACCACAAATCTTCACTCATCTTGTCTGTAAAAACGTTGCACAAAACACAAGTCTTAAATGAATAGTAATAACTACGTCATCTACGGAGACTGCCATGCTTGTTTCCAATCTGCATAATATTCTCAATTAAAATCTTCATTGGTTGAAATGAATTAAATTTTGGAATACTAGTTTCACTGTACCGATGCAAGGGACATTATTTCTGCACACGCCACAGGGTTAGAGTTACCATGAGAAGAAATTCTATAGGAGAACATGGAATCTAAAGAGGACATTGCTGAAAAAAAAAAGGACTTTTTAAAAATTGGTATGAACAAAATTAAGTAAAGATAAAAACAATGGCTCACCTTAGCCTTCTCACTAGTTTGATGGATAAGTATTACATCTGTACCCTACTTATCGGTGGAGCCCCCTTTGTGCACAAGAGCCTGAAGAGACAAACTTCTGTCTTATAACAAATAACTATGGAACTGTTCACAGGACATGTCCTTGAAATTATATTTCACTATGTCATACCTTTGACTGTCTCCGTTAACATGCGATTTCGTTCTTTTGTCCATTGAGCAGATATTAGGTAAAATACTCTTTCAGCACTTCCACTGTGACTTGGGATAGATAAATAGAATTGACATATTTTTAAGAGTTCTGAGAAAGTTTCAGTGCTTGCAGAACTATTGGATTTGAAGAATTTGCACCATTGTTTATCTAAACTTAAATCTTTGTCCAAATTAACCCGATTGGCATATCTTTGTACATTGAAGAATAAAATTTATAAAATAGCTTAGAATCAGAATAGTGACTTTTTAAAGTGTAAGAATTCAATGCATGTTAATAGGTCATCATATTTTTTGTGCTCCAGCTTCAGCTATTGAAAGCAGTTAAATTCTTTCATAGGTCTTTACCATTTGTTTAGATATTCTATGCAATATGTAAATGTATATATGTCTCAAAGCACTTCACATTATTAGTATACACTGCCGACTCACCGTTTTACATGCCTCTCGTACAAGTTAATTGGGACCTAACTTATTTTTAATTTATTATTGCAATTCTTCCACTAGTATTTTCTTGTCTTTCATCAATTCTTCCTCTACTTTACTCCTATCCCATCATTATACCAAAAATATTGTAACCCCCCCCCTCACTCTACATCTCTAATTATTTGCACTTTTCCACATTGAAACTTTTTAGGTCTTAGTTTTCTTTTCTCACGATTTATTTCCCCTCCACGCCATTTCCTTAAGTCATACTGTTTTTTCACCTTGTTTTCCCCTCTTCCTTCATCACTTCTCCCTGAACTATCTCCTACTTGTTTTATTCTCCTATATTCTATGTATAATATCGCACATTATTCAATATTCATATTAATTCTAGTTGAAATGCGAAATGCCGGACATTTCAGATTTTTTTTAATTCCTGGCGGACAAGATAAAACGATTAAAAGAGAGGACATGTCCTCCTTTTGCCGGACGGATGGTAACCCTACACAGGGTTTAAGGAATCTAAGATCTTAGTTATAATGCGTAATACAAATCTTGGAATGAGCTCTTACTGCCTACAGGAAAAAAAAACTGGAATAGATATTGCACATGCCTTTAACGAATTAAGAGGCCATACTGAAAATTCGGAGAATCTATGTCACTAGGATTAAATTGAAATACCTCTTTGTACACCGGTTATTTATGCACAACATAATATACCTGCAATCAAATATACTTTACTTGTTTACTTTCTTTTGATTTGAAAACTACGAACAATGAACAAGGAATATGATCAAGACCCAATAGAATAATAAAATTATCAGCAACATGTTCCTGGCAGTAATCTCAAGGCAAGCTGCACTTCTCACATTTCAATGTACAGAGAGGTTTCAAGTCGTCTTGTAAGAACCATTCCATTCTACTATTTGTCAGTTATCCCTACTTTTTGCGGTGACTTCTACGCCTACTACAAGTTGTAGGTCAAGGATGCAAAACTTGGCGTCAAGTAGTTCTTGTACCAATCAAGAGGCAAGAGAAGTTTGGAAGAACAAAGAAATATTGATGACACTACACTAGCAACGGAATAAAAAGTCCAAGTTGTGGAGTACAAATGAAGAGAACATACTAAAATAAGATTGGAGAATTCTGGTTGGAAATGGGAATCTGAGCAGATAGACCGAGATTTGTTGCATCACAGATTAATTAAACGGGGGGGGGGGAACAAAGATAAATAAGAAATAAGAATCAGCTTTTTTTTCACAAAGTTTCTTTTTATTGCTAATAAGTTTTTCCATGGACTGCACAGTTTTTAATGTCTGTCAACGCCTAGTACCATCGCAGAATTCCCGGTAATCGTACGTAGGAAATATGAAGGACACAATAACCAAAGAGGTGGATAATGGAGGGCCTTAAAGGGGGGGGGGGAAGGAGAACGTCCACTATTGCATTGTCCTCTAAATTCCAGTTTACAACTGACTTAAATACGAAATAATGAAATATGCAAAACAAAGTAAACCTAACGTTTCTCACCGCAAAATTGCAGGAAGGTATGGCAAGAAAAAAAATCTTTAGCAGACGATGTAGTTTCACATTCAAGAGTGAAAATAATTTTATTATTAAAGCAAATAGGTGGAGGTGGGGAGATGTGACAATAATTGAATGAGCGGTCATGTGAAGGGGACAAGGCATTTTCCTTGTGCATGACTGGTTAATCAGTAGGCATTAACTGACAGTTGACTGTCAACTCAAGGGGAGCGGGAGGGGTGTAGATGATTCATTCAGAAAGCAACAAAACGTGAAGCAGAACTTAGAATTCTTCACTAAGTTTAGCGTACTTGCCTGCAAGGAAATATGATTTTATAATAAATTTACGAATAAATGTTAGCTTTTATGGCTAAGAAATCCAACGAGCCAGTGTTTAAGAAGGTATAAATGTAATACTCTTTTGACAGGTCGGTTAGCTGCGCGAGTTTCTTATTTAGCGTTTTGGTCGTAGTTTTCTTTTAAGGTAATTTGCCTCACAGCCTAAAGAAATATATCTACTTATGTCGTAATTCTTAGAAGAATCAGAACGAATGGACCAAATATTCCGATCACTGAATGAATGAAGTGAGCGGGCCTATGTCCATCAATGCTTCTGAGGAAAGACAGCCATGTTATATTATGGAAATCTAATTTCTGCTTAACACTATCTTCTGGTTAAACCGATTAATAAATTCCAGTTAATCGACTTTTTCTCTGTAATTAGCAGCTAGCAATATTCCGGCAGCAAGAGGTGCCACTATTACTCTGAGTTGAAATGTGGGGACAGTTGCGGTAGCGGTGTCGGGCCATGAGAAATTACTTCCCCCTCCCCCCTCTGAGCTTTTGCCCACATGAGGACTTCTCGGAATGTGTTGGCAGATCGTCGGGTGGTCTAATTGTACTTCTGCTCTGGGAGTTTCCGCGTGCTCTTTGAACGTGGTGGAATTCTCGGAGCGGAAGTGGGTTAGGCACTCTCGTCTGGACTAAATCACCCAATCACGATTCCCTACCAACTGCTTTCAGGCAAACTTCAGGTGCTTTAACGACTCCTTTATTTGCAAGAGCACTGGAATTTACACTATAATCGTGTTTCCTAGCAACAGAACGTCTCTAAAAGCATTGGAGAAGAACACAAAATACGTCATTTAAACACTGGTAATAGTACGTTATTTTGAAAAGGAATGTGAGAAAATGCCTGCTGGACCACCTGGAAGAACATATAATGATTTAGTCTAATATAAATATTGGAACTGACGGTTTTGGATATGAGTTAAGGCTGGTTCACAATAAACCGGGATCGGTAACGACAACGAGAACGTAAATATTGTTAAAATAAATGTATTTAACATTATTTCCGTTCTCGGTTTATTGTGAATCAGCCTTTATGCTTATATTTACAACAGATTAAGAGGTATTGGTTTGATTATGAACTGTATTCTTCTCCTGTTCTACATGAATAGGGCCCGAATTTGTATGTAATTATTTTTTCCTAATGCGTACATTCATAAAACAAAGTTTAATATCCATATTCCAAATTTTATTTTACATAAAAACACACATTTTACAAAAAAAATAAAAAGTTATGCGAATAAATATTATCGATATTTTCTATATAAATACATATTTTAGTACTCTTCCTATTCTCTTTTAACAAAAATTTGTATCTCGAAAGAATTGAATAGGAATGCTTCACTTCCGCTCGAGATAAGAATTATTCACTTGCACGTTCTTCATCGGGGAAGAATACAATCCAATCTCGAGATTACGCCATACAGTGACTATGTTACTGTGCGTGTTTTATTTTCTGCTTCTGTAAACAGTTCCCCAAAGGCCCTTTTCACACACTCGTGGGTCACTGGTGTCGAACACAGCTAGTATTGCCAACTGATTAGTTAGTAGCTTCTGATAAAACAATTTGTGATTAGTTAGTAAAATGGATTCGAGTTAGGATGTTTTGTCGTTACTGCTATAGAACAGGAGGAGAATGAAGAAAAAACGTTCATTACACAGATATTCACTGCTAG
This sequence comes from Periplaneta americana, assembly GCF_040183065.1. NCBI lineage: Eukaryota > Metazoa > Arthropoda > Insecta > Blattodea > Blattidae > Periplaneta > Periplaneta americana. The sequence goes on from NC_091131.1 coordinate 115,474,540, forward strand.
AAATCACAGGAAAGGACACAATACTAAGGAAAAGCTATCTCATCAGATGAAAAACTTTCTCTTACTTTACTGTTGTTTTATTTTGAGCATATTCGACAGATTTTAACTGGTAGTAGTGTGTTATATATTTTAAAATATTATAAAAATGTCACTGATAAGTTCATCGTTGCTCTTCATGAGCTGTTGGAAAGTTTAACAAAGATTACAAGAAATGTTATGTGAACATTTGTGGTTCCTACATGTCAATACTTACTTAATTAGGAACTTACAAATGACATTTAAGGAACCCGGAGGTTCATTGCCATTCACATAAGCTCGTCATTGGTCCCTATCCTGTGCAAGATTAATCCAGTCCCTATCATCATATCCCACCTCCCTCAAATCCATTTTAATATTATCCTCCCATCTACGTCTCGGCCCCCCAAAGATCTTTTTCCCTCTGGCCTCCCAACTAACACTCTATATGCATTTCTAGATTCGCCCATAAGTGCCACATGCCCTGCCCATCTCAAACATATGGATTTAATGTTCCTAATTATGTCAGGTGAAGAATACAAAGCTTTCAGTTCTGCGTTGTGTAACTTTCTCCATTCTCCTGTAACTTCATCCCTCTTAGCCCCAAATATTTTCCTAAGAACCTTATTCTCAAACACCCTTAATCTTTGTTCCCCTTTCAAAGTAAGAGTCCAAGTTTCACAACCATACAGAACACCCGTTAATACAACTGTTTTATAAATTCTAACATGATTCATGTAACGTGTGTCGTTCACGCCCTGCATAGTTTGTGTGAAACAATCCGATTCATTTATCCTTCCTAATGTAAACAAGTTAAGTGTCCAAAGGAAAAAAAAGTCTTTGTAAAATCACCATTACGGATTGATCTTTTAAAAAAGATAAATCCTGATCTTCCATTGCCTCTTACACTGGAGTCATGTGTTGGGGCATCTGACTTAATGCCGTGCTGCATTATGAAGCACTTACATCTGTAGTACGTGAACTGGACAAAGACGATGCCTCTGCAATTGAGATTATTCAGAATTTAATATGTGATACTACTTTAAAATGTGACTTTGCCTTCATAGCTGCTGGTTTCGGTTTCTACAGTCACTCAATATAGAAACTAGAAACTTCTGTAAATCTATTGAGTAATTCAATCAAAGAAATACAGCATGTTGAAAGGCAACTAAACACTATCTCAAGTTCGAAAATAGAAGTTCTAAGAAAAACATTTAAGAGTATGTTTGAGAAAAGTGGCTACCAAACCCTTGCAAAGTCGCTAAGTTTAGGAAGGCCAAAACATATGTGAACTTGATAGTGTGTATGTTGGTGATATTCAAACATGCAAGGTTAACATAGTGTGATGTAGAAGTTCCTGTTCCCAATATGAGGCATTGTTCTCGGATAATAGGCAAGGGTTTGTGATCCACAATCTGGAGGTAATAATTTGTTGTGCACTGGAACTTCAGTCAACATTTCACATCTGTTGTTTAACTCCAATTGGTGAGTTTCAATATAATTCACAGTAATGTGTCGCATAAGCACAAGGCAAAACAACATCCCTCGCTTTGTTATTTATTTTTTCATTCATTCTGGTGTAGTTAAGGCCATCAGGCCTTTTGTTCCACTTAGTTTGTTTAAAGTAGAGATATTAACATTGTTTCTCACATAGAAAAATATGTAAGTTACATTTACACCTACATACATGCCTCTAAATTGTCCACAATTAGAAGACAAAATAGTAATTTAACGTTACACATAGGTTCACAATAAAATGTTCTTCAGTAGGATCTACCTACTAGAAAAAATGTTATTGTTAAGTTCGCCTCACTCGATCGTCATTCTGTGAGTTGAAATGGCAGACAAGTTCGTTCCCTGAAGCGTTCTCGTATGATGCTAATTCTCTCTCCTGTGCGAGGATATTCATGTATCCATACATTCGTGATTAACCTCTCTTTAACAGAAAACGAACTTGCGTCTGCCATTTCAACTCATAGAATAACGATCGAGTGAGGCGAAAATAAAGGTACACCGACATAACAACAATGCACCAACAATATTACTAATGTTATGAATCATCATCATCATCATCATCCTTCACAAAGTAGGCCTCTGTAGACCTGTTTCGGCCCCATCTAGCAGTCTTCTGAAAGGTCTTCCTGGTCGACGACGTCCTCTAGGTTTATACTGCATCATAATTTGTGGGATTCTTGAATTTTCCATTCTTCTTACATGATCTAGCCAATTGAATTTGTATCTGCTGATTTTTTCTTCTACTGACTCTACTTCTAATTGTTCTAAAATTTCTTCATTCCTTTTTCGGTCTAAAAGAGTATATCCTGCTGTCCTCCGGAAAAATTTCATTTCCGTTGCTTTGATTCTGTTCATGTCTTTTTTTCTTTAATGTCCAAATCTCGCTTCCGTATAAAAGGGAGGGTAATGCTAGTGTATTATATATTTTTATTCTTTTATATTTTTGTACTAATTTAGCTTTTAATGTAGTGTTTATTATTCCTAGAATTTGTGTAAATTTGGTAATTTTCTTGTTCACATCTTTTTCATTTTGATAAGATATTTCACAACCCAGATAATTTAAATGTTGTACTTGTTCGAGGCATTGGTTATTATGTTATTATCTTACTTCTGACTGGGTCTTGTCCTAAAAATGCCATTACTTTTGATTTTTGTGCTGAAATATTACTAATAATATTATTATGAATATTACTAATAATTACAATATACTAATATAATATGATACGCTGATAAGAAACTAGTAAGGTATAAAGGTATACGGACTTCCCGGACATACTGTACAGTACATTCAATTTACTTTACTTTCTACTTTACTCAAGTACCGTATCAACATTCTTGAGTAAATGTGATAAAGTGGTCAAAAGTTTGTGGATTTTTAAAACTAAAACAACAAGTCAAACAGTTTTATTATATTTCGAAATCCTGGAAAGTGCTAAATAACGTACAAATCTAAACAGCAGTCTACAGACAACTCAGAAAAAAATCTTACCTTATTTGAGAAGAGATGGAAACCATTATTTCAACTGTATTAGGTACATAAAGCTCGTTCAGAATCCTGAAACAAAACAGACCGCCGTTAGCTTGTTGATATAACTGCATAGGAAATCCAAATACTCTCATTCATAACTCATTTAGGTTACACCTGGACTGCCCGTATCCTCAGATTTCGTAGATGGAGGTGAGGCTTCATTCCCTACTTCCGCAAGCGTGTTCCAACATATTCTTAACCCACTAGACAAAACAACCTTTACAATACGTTTCACAAGTTAAATTTCATATTTCGTCGATTTCATTTTATTACAAATTATACCTTAAACTTCCGTTAATTTTCTTCTTAAAATGAAGCTGAGTTATCAATATTGTGCTATGGAATGTACAGATACGAAATTAAAATATGGAGAGAGTCTTTATGGGAATGCCACCTATATGTAGGCAACAATTTCACAAGACTGTCCACAAATAGCATATATATATATATATATATATATATATATATATATATACACATACATACAGGGACTCTTTGTTTACTCCACATGCGCGGTGTGTAGTAAGCGAAACAGAATAGCGAAACTCCATATTTTATTTCCGTATCTGCACTGCCCCCCCCCACTAAAAAGGCCCGACTCTTGAAGATCCTTACAGAGCACGATTTATACCACAACGATTTAAAACCATTTTCAACTCAGTATTATTTTAATAGTATTACAGAAAGGTATTTCACAACATATGCAAAAAAAAAACATTAAATTAATCTGAAAATAAGATCAAATTAATGCGCGAGAGTCATTATGTAAACAAATATGATACAGATTTCTAATATTTATCAATTTTACCAAGAATTTGCATTATTTCTAATTTCTATATAAATTCGGTCTGTGATTTAAAACAAAGATTAACTACCTACTATGACATATCCGAGCCTAATATTATATATTAGAAGTCTTAGTATGGAAGAGTCCAAATTTCACTCAGTACTGTTGAAAGTCTTCTGATGTTCGAGCTTAGATTTGATAATTTTATTTAGAACTTTATAAACGGACATTAAATCTTATTTTCATTGTCTCAGATAACATTATACATTTACTGTCGATTTAACATTTATTTGCTCTAGTATATTTTCTAGTATAAGATCTGTCCTTCCCGACTATATACTGTACGTTCCATTAGGAGGTAGTTAAATTTGCCGTTACTATCAGCATACTATAAAATATGAAATACTATAAAAATTATATAGTTAACTCTTCTATAATGCTCCGATTTTATGACAAAATAAATGCAACGATGCTGCTAACATGAACAATTACTAAAATAAACTAAGAATTCTGAAATTAAGACATAATTTAGAGTAATACTGCAGTAAACATATAAACCTTTAGCGTTTCAAATAGACGAAGATCTATACAAAAAGATGTCAATCTACGTACTGCTAAATTAATTTCAGATAGTTATTCTTTGTAGCTATTAAACGACAGAACTAATCACTTCGCCGTCTGAACGACTGGATTTGTGAACTGCATACACTCTTTCTGGGAAATTGGCAAGACAACCTGTTTCTTTACTCCATCTCTCTTCTCTCCCCCCGTCTCTCTCTTTACATAATGAATTTTAGAAGCAAGGCCATCCAGCCAGACACGGTAGCTTGTTCCGAAGGTCTCCAACATTAGGTCAGACTGGTATTCTATAAATGGTTCTAGGTTCCAAAAAGTTAATCCAAAAATCTTTCACTACTTCCCATCAATGATCCTTTACTCTTCCACTCCATTTCGTGCTGGTTTTCCTCTCATGATACTTGCGATTTCTTGGAATATACTTTTATGATGATAATACAAGGTTTGAAAGCTTTATAAATACTGTACAACAATTTTAGACATACAACTAGCGACGCTCCTTGGTTATGTTATAAGGTCAAAAGTCTCAAGAACCCCACACGAGACAATGCAGAACAAATGTAAGACATGAAACATAGTTCCAATGGCAGGGAAATTTTTTATTTCCATGGCGGGAAAAGAGCCAGAGTCCACTGACATTTAAACAGAATACTATTAATACAGCCACTATGTAGAATAGAGGACTGCAAATAAATGCTTACTATGTTTACAGAAAAAGCAGCCTGTAGGCCTATCAGAGATCCAAATAAAATACAGTACTTTAAATTATATTTCCCTCTTCTTTGTTCAAAATACCAAAAAACGGTTGACATCTCCACTTCAAGGGAAGAAAAAACTTCAAACAGATTAAAGGATCTGATTTTCTTAAACAACGAGAATGGATATTAACAAAGAGAGATAGCAGAGAGAACTGGACCATTCTGCATATCAAAAACCAGTTCTAGGAAATAATTAGCCTGTCATTATTTTCAGTTTGCTATACCCGAGAAAAACTGAAGTAGTAAAAATTTCTCGACCGTTTAATGCAGGACTTAAAAATATGTTATACATTTGCTTGTTAAGACAATTCCCGAGAATTCATTCTTCAAATGGTGTAATTTCTCCGCCTCCAGCTTGAGTGAAGTGCACAGAGCTTCTTTTTGTACGAAATTTCGGTCAACAAAGACGAACTGATCGCGAAAATCTGAATATACATGGTTCGCCTAATACAAGACTGGACTAAACAGTAGCATTAGAAATCCTCGAACATCGTTTGTAATTAAATATTCTGAATTTCATAAACCACAAATCTCATAGCAATGATATTTAAACACTTGAAAAACTTGGGGGAAAAAATTGAAATTTATAATACAGAAGGTTATTTTAATACGTGAACAAATAATATAATTAGTCTAATAGATGCGACGATATTATTATTATTATTATTATTATTATTTCTCCCTCCTTACACTTCCTCTTAATTTCCTAGTCTAACTTCCTTTGACACGGCCCTTCAAATTTCGTGTTGCAAGTTCGCCATAGGGATTTTCGAGATAAAATTTACAGTCGTGTGCACAGCCTAAAATGCTAGTCTCGAAGTTTACTGTATGTTAGGAACACTTTCGACTCGACATTACACGTGAGCAAAGTGACGTGAGTTCAGAACGACGCTTGACCTCCACTGAAGAAAGTAAGTCACCACAATGACAGAGAAAAAACATTCATGTCAACGAGGTGTAAGCTACAACCAAGCAGCGTTGCATGCAATGCACAATGGTCCGAGTGAATAAACCTACGAAGACGAGGCCTATTACCTCACTTCATGAAAATAGGATAAATTACACATAATCAATAGAAATATGTCACTTCAATACCTAGCAATTACTTTTTTTTTATAAAGAGGACGGACCCGAAGGCTTACATCGCAACCTGAAGCTTATTGCACTTACCAACCTGTTTTGTGAACGATTTTCAACGCCGAACGGTCGCGCTTTTGTACGAATATACAACGTTGCACCGTGAACTTGACCCGGACTATGGTAATGATGAAATATGAAGAAATAAAGGCGAATTGAATCCGAGTGCAGCGTCGAAAGTTAATCGCAATTTTGCTTGAATTGGTTTAGGGAAAACCTCAGAAAAGAACCCACCCACATAGGTAACTTGTCCCAAACGGATTTGAACCCGGATCCGCTCATTTCACGGTTCCGCTAGCCGTTACCCCAGAGCGGTGGGCGGCTAACCATTTACTGTGATATCAATGAACGCATTCGCAGAATTCTAAATAAGTTCAAATCACTTGGCAACAGGTCCTGAGACACTACTGCAATGTACAGACCTGTCAACAGCTGCATGTGAGAATACCTTGCAGTGTTTGATTTATTATCGTGAGGTTATGATGTAGAGGAGCCACTAGTATTGGCAATTTACGTCATCCAGCTCGGGCAGAAGGAAACAACTGACCACGTAAATAAAAATGCAACTCACAAATCTCATGAAAATTCCCAGCGTTGTAATAAATTTTGAATGAGAGCAAGGCGCCCAACAGGTCGGGAAAAACACGCCCAACATGGAGGGGCGGAGCGAGGTCGGAAAACAACACGCGTCGTCCGACAGACGCCGAGGAAACGAAAAACAAGTTGTCCGACATGGAGGGCGAGTATGAAAGTAAGTCGCCTGATAGACACCAGAACTGAAAGTTAAGTCTGACAGGTACCAGAACAGAATAAGAGTTCTCGACAGGGACCGGAACGGAAAGATAAGTCGTCCAACAAGGGGGCGAGAACGAAAAACAAGACGTCTGATAGGAGAGCGTAAAACGACAGGAGTGAGAACGTAAAACAAGACACCCGACAGCAACGAAAACGAGAAATAAGACGCCCTGTGGGGTAGTGGGGGGGGGCGAGAATGACGAGGGGGAGCGAATACGAAAAACAAGACGCCCGGCAAGGATGAGAACGGAAAACAAGACGCCTGATAGGAGTGAGAGCGAAAAACGAGACGTCTGATAGGAGAGCGTAAAACGACAGGGGTGAGAACGTTAAACAAGACACCCGACAGCAACGAAAACGAGAAACAAGACGCCCTGTGGGGTAGGGGGGGGCGAGAACGAGGGGGGGCGAATACGAAAAACAAGACGCCCGGCAAGGATGAGAACGGAAAACAATATACCCGACGGGGAGAGGGAGAGGGGGGGGCGAGAACGGAAAACAAACCCTCCAACAAGAACGGAAAAACAAATGTCCGACGGGTGAAGGGGGGGGGGGTTTAGCGAGAACGGACCAAGACGCCCAACAGGAACGAGAATGGAAAACCAAGCCGCCCGACAGAGGTGAGAACGCATAACAGACGCCCAACGGGGCGAAAACGAAGGAAAAGAACACACCAACTTCAGAGTCGATGACACGATGCAGAAATGGCAAAATTGTAATATAAGCAAATATATTGATTAAAAGTGGCGCATGGACACCTTTACCACCACAAATCTGGACAATGAAGATACTGGCGAAGAAGAACAGGATTGTGACGATCTCAAACAATGCTAGGATACAGGTAAAGGAATGAAGTACAGTGCAGTTGGCTGCACAGGTTGAAGTACTGCGTAGCGGCGACTGCATACTAAAATAGAAATAACAGAAATAATTCAACCGGCTTATGCGGGTAGTTCGCCAGCAGGCATGGCGGGCAGGGGGCCCCGGCGGGGTGGACTCGGCGGTATTCAGGTGGCCACATCGTGGGTGTCACCCCTCTCACAGCCACTATTACACCTAGCTGCGCACACCACGCTTCCTCAATAAAGTCCCAAGTTAATTTAATTTAGAGTTTGCAGTCTTTCTGGTATGCCACTACACTAACAAATACGTTCAGCAACATTCCAAAATTTAAAACACAAAATTTTAACAAGCCTCCTTTTGACATCTGATATCTCCTTATTATACGTAATTATGTAGTAGGGACCTGACTTTTCTGCCTTTACGATAAAGCCGACCTTCGTTAAATATACCCTAAAATGCTTAGGCACTGCGTATGTTAATTAACCGAAATTAAGATGTACTTTTTTTTCGCGAATTCGAATTACGCGAATTTGTACATAAACTTTATGCGAATAATATCGTGAAATCACGATGTTAAGTTTTTTTCCGTAGTCATTCGAGTTGTATTCAGCACTGTTTGTTCAGTACAGAATTTACACCATTAACAGAAATGTGGATAAGACCGTACTGTGAAAGGTAAAAAATCTACTCCGTTCTTTGGAAATCAAAATGATCAAGCGATCGTAAAAAACAGATTATCGTCAAAAAATAAAACGAAAAACGCAGTACCTAATAATTAGTCATTTATCGTCCCTTCCCAACTACAGCAGCAAACCACAGACGATGAATGGAAGTGATGACTGTTCGGTATTTTGGTAATGTTGGGTCAATGCAATTATGCAATACGCCGGGTGATAATTTATTAATACACCGAAAGAAATTAAACATACCTTTAAATAATTATTTTTATGTTAAACGTAACTAATTACTTTTACGTTAAACATAATATATTAATAAAGGGTTAATATTATGAACATTCAGATTACAACTAAAATTACATATTTAGAAAATAACTTAAGGCTGGAGAACTGTTCCTGGGATAAGTTCTCTTTAAATGAGAGCACAGGACAAATTTCTGTTCGTCATTCCCGTTTTCTCAAAATTACAATAGTTTATATATACTGTATTTATTATATTATATATTACGAATACACTTTAGGGGAACTTCAGAAATTCTGTAATTGCGTAATATGGCTAGCGCGATTTACAATTATAGTGTACTCTTCATTTCCTTGAATGCTATGAATAACGCAACTAAACTCTTATCTTTCAGTGCAATCAGCACTACATAAAAATAGTCATTTTTCTACAAAAACGACATTGTATCGGAAAGTCGAAAGAAGACACTTGTGACGCAAAAATACACAAATTTTATATTTGAGCGGCGATATAATATAGAACTTGAGACTAGTCTACAATAAACCGGAAAAGATAACCAGAACGATAACGGGAAGCGGAGGACGTGAACGTGAAGATTTTCGATTCACAATAAACCGAGAACGGAAACTACTATGCATATCGATATGTATGTCAATAACGATAGTCGATATTACGCATTATTTTATTCGTGTGTAACTGACCAATGGAGTTCTCTCATGAGTACAAGCGAGCCAACATGATCACAGATTAACCAACTTCAAAATTTATACACGTGGTAGTTTGGTCACATATACGCGTAGCATAATATATTGAAAGTGATTCTACTGAACATTTGTTGCAAACAATGAATGAAAAAGAAATTATGTCACAGCCTCCTTGCTACAAAATATACGACGACCAAATAGCTTTTGATAACAGAATGAATCTAGTACGTTATGAACGGAAACGAGAAGGCAAAGTTAAAACTTGGCCAACTCTCACGTTCCTGTTCTCGGGCTCCGACAAGCTTCGTGTTAATTATAAATACTCACGTTTAAATACATTTTAACAATTTTTCCGTTCTCGTTCCCGGTTTATTGTGGACCAGCCTTTATGAAAAAATAAAACCCATTAAATTACACGCAATCTGCAGGCATTTTCCATTTGTCACTATTGCAACAAATTACCATAAAAAAACTAAGATGGTGACAAAGAAATTGCATTATATGGAAATAGTACACGCAAAGTACATACTACTTACACGTAACTTGCCTCATACCAACGTGTCTACAAATTCCGAAATTGTCTTGCTCAACGTGGCCTGAACCCGGATCCTTGGCACAGAGAGCTACGACTGGTAACTCATTATATAACGTCTCTTTTCGAATACATACAAAGGTATTCACAAACGACGCCATGAATTACGTGGATAACAGCTGAATGAAAATGAAAGTGGGGTCGAAGTACTTTTTCCTCAGTCCATTCACGAGTAATCCGGTGAACGCGCAACTGATGATCTCTTAATTAACACTTAATTAGAGGTCTTTCGATACACTACGTACGAAATTGTAACCAAGATCATACCGGGAAATTTGACTTTCAGATTTAGAAATTTCTAATTCTTTAAGGGAGACAAATGCCTGCTAAGGTGGAAAAAATGACGATACGACGATCATGAGTATCAATGTTTAATTTTATGAGTGTAAATAGCTGGCAAATTAGGTTTTGGCCCTCCGATTCAACAACAGGATTTCTTAACCTAATTCAACAACAGGTTTCTTAACTTATCATAAACTGCGACACGAAACTTCAACTTAAAAAGTATAGCTCTCGACAGGGCTTCTGTGTAGTGTTGAGGAAATGAAATAGTATTTATGCCGAAAGTTTGAGCTCTTCAAAATAATATGTAGGAATTAAATATCACGCATGACATGTATTTACCATTAAAATTAGTTGAACTTAACGGATTAAGATTTACATTATATTCTCAAGTTTCATACACTGTAATTAAATGAATTCTGTAGCCATTCTTTACTCTCGAAAATGTACATGTTATTAGACAACGAAGTTTACTATTTCAGCGCAGAGCGCCCTCATTCCTCAGGCGTGATTCATGCCGGCAGTACAACGCCCGCAAGTGGCAAAGTCGTCTGGCAGCGATATACCTGTAGCCTAAAACATTTTAACGCTTTCATTACACAGTAAAATGTTATTGAGCTGAAGCCGGCATGTGGGACCAAGTCCAAATCAAAAAATAAAATAAAACTGGCATCCTAGAACGATTTCTGTTCCACCTTATGATCAAGGGAAAATGTCTTCAAACAGGACCTCGACCAATTCATCTCCATTTAATTATTGGCACGCAATATTTGTTAACATCTTATAAAACAGTTTAATAAAATCAATACTCGCCCTCGCTTGATTTGACAGTTATCGTGTCTACGTCTCTTCTTCAAAGTTACATGATATTAACCTTATTGTTAGAGAAATCCAGGGAAAAAACAACCAGGTAGTCGGCCCATTTGGAAATCGAACTCCCGCATGGGCGCAGCCTCAGATCAGTAGACAACAGAGCCTTATGGCTTCCTTCGAAAGGGACTAGCAACGTCATGTGAATTTGCAGTATGAAGAAATCTAAACCTGATAGTAAAAAATATTCTCCGACAGGAACCCTCGTATACAATAACAATTTATAGCTTTCAATATCGAAGGTTCTTTTTACAGATAAGAAGTCGGCTTGAATTCCTTACAGAAAAAAAAACACAAGAAAATTTCACCATTTGCTAATGTACTTAACCATGACCATATTCCCCGTTATTCTTTGGTGGAATTGCAATTTTTAGGCTTTTCTATCAGCTTACAGCAGAATTATGTCATGCTTTACAAGTCCAGAAGAAGCTACAAGAGCATTCTGTATTGGTGAAATAAGTATCCGCTATGCAGGTTAGATGTCTGGTATCAATATTGTAACAGGTGCAAAAGAATTTAACATTTTCTCAAGAAAGCCTAGCAACAAATAAAATATATGGCGATAAAGATTCTGTTACAGTGAGAAAAATAATAAGAAGATTGGAGATGGTAAATCTCATCTGTATAAGACCAGAGAAGGATCTCTTGCTGAAACAACATTGAGCAATGCTCAACAAAATCAGAAAGGGACAGAAGGTAATATTCATCACGTCTTTGATATACGATAAGTAGGGCTCGGAAGTTGAAGACCTATAAATTGCCTGAAAAGACCTTTTAAAATACCTAAAGCTATCATAAAAAGGACCTAAAGACTGGAAAAAAGCGACGTAAAAATGTGATCCAAATTAATTAATAATTTCAGTTTCAATTACATATTTAATGAATATAACGTTTCAAAAATACAAAATTCTGGTGGTATGCAACATAAGCGCGAAAAAAACTATATGAATGAAATGCTTCTTACTTTTAGGCATTATATATTTTTTTGGATTAACATAATTTGAAAAAGGAATTCCGTGTTTGTTAAGAAAAGTACTTGGAGAATTCAGAATGAACTATTTTTTCCATCTAGAATGAATTCAGCGAACCCGCGATGGATATCCTGGAGCAAGAAATCGAAATTTGTTAACTAGAATATCTAGCTTAACCACACTAGGGTTACAGAAATGGGACTTCGGAAACTTTACCTCCGTTTAGCATTGCAGTATATCACAATAGTCATCTCCAGGTTCTTAGGTGTAAAGGATCGTCGGTTTTCTGACAGCACGTTGCGAAACATCGAGAAACTTCTCTCCACATCAACGGTTGTCATTGATGCATACTTGAAGCAAGTGAGATTTCATGAGAATTGTAAAAATGGCAGTAAAAATGTAGTCGAAAGAAGATGAAGTTGCAAAAAAAAAAGTCATTGAGACCTAAAAAAAAGGCTAAAATGGACCAATGATCTGAAAATCGCCGAAAAAGGCAACCAAAAAAAAAAAACAAATAAAACACACCATTTTCTGGCCTACAATGACCCAAAATGAACATATATTATATTAGACCTCGTCTTCGGACGCTCGAAAAGAAAAGTGTTTTTCCTCAACTTCAGAGTCCTAATGAAAAGACTGAAGACTGTGTGAATGTTCGGACAGCAATTTTTTTTTTTTTTTTTTAAGAGATAAGGTCTGAATCCTTAGGTCCCTCACTGATTCAGTCGCTCTATCGTCTTTCCAGTGTGATTTCGAGTTTCTAGAACTTATTATATGGACAGACCAAAAAATTGTAATTCCACTAAAAAATAACAATGAATGGTCAAAGTTGAAAGTGAAATCATTAGCAAGTCATAAACTTTATTGGTGGAAAAGATATTGAACGTAATAGTTTGGGATGCATACTGGTGGGTAGGTTTCTTATTAATTTCTTGACGTAGGCCTATTTCGTAACAAGAAGGAAACAATGTTTAACCAAAAAGAAGTGTGGAAAGATTGGAATTAAATACTGTATGTAATTTCTTTTGCCAATGTAAATGTTGACAATTCTACTACCGCTGTATATAGTATGTAATTTCTTTGACATGTTACAAAACCAGGCTATATTTATAAATTCTTTAATAATTATAGTGTCATAATAATTATTAAAAGTGGAAACGTACAAGTTAAGTAGTGAACATTTTATAAAGATAGCTCTCATTTAATTACTGGCCAATACAAGTAGCTACTTGGTAATGGTAATAATTTGTACGATACTCAGAAATGATGAGATAAGGCGTAACGAACCAGCTGTTCAATGAAAATGGCTGGGAAAATTTAGTTACTGTGAAAGAATTTGTCCCACAGCAACTTTGTCTTCCAAAAGCATAGATTCTGGCCACGAGTCTCTCTATCTGCCCACCGTTGGTGAAGTCGCCAGCCGACCAAGCTACGGTCGAGCCATGTAGTCTCTAATGCACAATGATACTACAGTGAAGTGACAGGTTTTTACCCTGCATGCTATTAATTACTTATGACAGAAATCCACTTCCAAGAATTCAGGTAACATTCGATGGCACCACCCCTAGTAACAGTCGTGGCTCCAAAAGTGCGCGCCATGTCAACCTCTATAGTCTGCTTGCATGTCTCCTGAAATATTCATGCGCTTTCGTCTCCGCTGACCACACGTACAGCATACGATGTCAGCATCGGTAGTTTCGAAGGTGAACAAATTTCAGTCATGTTTTCAATAAAACAGTAAGTTTTCTCAGGTGATTACAGACCATGCCAAAAGGTATCCTTTCGTTTCATCTGTTTGTACATCTCCTCGTCCGTAAAATTTCAAATACACATACCGTATTATAATATTCCTCTGTGGTTCAAGTGGTAGTGAATCCAAATTCGATTCCCAGGACGAAAGTGGAGATTACACAGACTCTATGGATGTTGCTAGATTACTGGTTTGTTGTCCTCCATTATCTTAAGAGGTAACCCTGAGTAGTGCTTGCAGCATGAGGCAGTTGTCACTTGTAAGTGCCCAGTGTTGACTTGGCTTTGACCTGGGCTCCGTACACTTGGCAATGTTTGGCACATTGTACGCCCTATTATATGCGATGATTATCTGAGTCTGACAGGCGGCTTGGGTGGCATTCGTGAATCCGACGCTGACGAGTAAGTGTCCAGTGTTATTCAGAATCCTTGAAAGTCTGTACAGAACACATCAAATGTCCAATCGTTTAATGACATGTAATTATGTTAATACTGTATAAAGAAAATTGTCTATGAAATCAAAATACGAGGGCATGGAAGTTTTTCATAGCTAAGATCAGAAATTAAATATCAAAAGAAAAAAAAAGTAGAAAGGCGCCTGGTAATGTTCGATATTTGTTAGGACATTAATTTTCTCTCTCTCTCTTTTTTTATTCACTTGCCTTTATATCCTCAGTGATTCAGAAGCAATCAATGGATCCGAGGTTCGTGAGGTCAACACTGCCGTAACCACGGGATTTACCAACGCGATAAATAAATTCACCAATAGTTTTTGGGAACTGTCACAGAACTCTCGCTAAAGTACAATCTCCTGCTACTCTAATTTCTTCCCTCTCTCTTCCTTCTGAAACGATATAATTGAATCTGACAAACTTTAGTTATCCGAGTATGAGAATATTAAAGTGAGGAAGGGAACTTTTAGTTCTATTCCTCACAGGATCTCTATTTGTTGGGCGAACAGTAAAGCTCGAAGGATGGTGTCGTGATAAGCCTATTACAACATGTAAAGGAGATCTTTCCCTGAATGAGACGGCTTAGGAAGATTTGCCTGCTATTACACATATTAAAATTCAGCTCTGGAGTAGAATCGTAATAGTTGGTTCGTCCAAACATCACTTGTAACCCATGTAGCCTATAGTCAGCGCAGTTGATAGTAATGTAAACAGTCACGCAAGGTCACATGCTCTTTACCTCACCGTGTGGTTGGCCCGTCTGGGGAAGGAACAGGCTACAGCATGTTTACATTCTCCAGAAATCCATTGCGCTCGCTGTACGCTTACACATACCAGTCACGCTAGCCCTCACTTCTTTAGTCTTCTTTCTTTTCTTCTATTCTTCTCCATCTCATCTTCATTCACACTACGTCCAACCAAAACTTTAATGAATTTGTAAATGACACGCCGATTTGTATTACATTCAATGTGAGGCGAAATTTCAGTTCTTTCAGAATGTCTTTATTTCTCTTACTGCACAACAATGTGCAGTTAATGGTTATACTGAAGACCACCTACTTTGATGAAACATTTTAAAAATAAACTCAAGTCAAATAGTAATCCATGACACTTTGTAAGGCTGTCGATGTTCAACCTATATTCCTACTGACGTGACACAGAACGAATGAAACATGATTGTGTCAACAGACGATGTGTATACGTACCGAGAGAAATTATCATTCGGTAGACCTTCGGCAGAGTTGGAATGGGAGTCTACACCGAGACTATGACGGTTATTCGCCGTGGATGATTTTATGAGACCGTACACTTTTTTATTCTATGAACATACAACAGCATTTTAACTTAGGTATGTTTTTTTAATCTTGAAACTATTTGGGAAGTCACATTTGTTGTCAAAAATATACATCGCAACACTGACATTCCTCCCGCCCACGTCCAATGCAATCACATGTTATCCAATCTTTTTTTACCTTTTTATTAGATTTCATACTCTGAAAGATCTGGAACGCGAGATAAAATGATGAAGAGAATTATGAATACTCTGACTCATATGTTTCAGCACCTCAGGAAGTGATTTGCTGGCCAACGGTCAACTTGGCTTTACGTCACCATCATGCTCGATGTCGTCATGTTTGAAACGGTCAAAGTCTGCCCTTGACAAACCATCACTATACTGAATCAACTTTAGGGTATTTGTTCCCACGCACATATTTTTCTAACAACCATTTCCTGACCTCTGCCTTGTAATCTTGTAATCGTTTAAAAAAATTCGATCGAAGTTCAACTCAAAGAAACTGAAGTACTGTAGTTTCCCTGTCTTCATCTTAATAAAAGTTCATCAGTATATCCTACCGCATTACATCACGAAAATGTTCCGATTCCAAACGTCCTTTCATCGAAGCATTACATACAATATACCGACTTCATGCTGTAACTGGATATCCCAGGTAAAATTAAGGTTGTAAAAATGTTAACTTACTTCCGGACCTAAAATATTGATAAATGTTTGAAGCATAAGAAAATTATTATAATGATGATATAAATAGTAATAATTGTATAACTAATATCAGTAGTCGAGTTCACACCAGATTTATTCTCAAAACATCTAGAATCACGTGTAAGAATCGTTATACTAAATGTTTTAAATTAAGTAACGGGTTAGAGTATTGATATTATTTGTCAAATCACCGTATAGAAGTGTCTAACCCTCTAGTCTAGTTTCAAGAGTAGCTATAAATAATAATAATATATCTTAATCCCTGGTCATGTACGTATATATATTTTTTTATTATTGTTATTTCAAAGTTAATACTGATTGTGTATATGTATTCAATCTCTCTTTTTTACTTAATTATGTTTATTATTATTTTTAAGTTCATATTTGTATACCGGCATGTATTTTTTCTGTATGTGATTTGATCCTGGTTGAGTGGAAGAGAAGGCCTGATGGCCTTAATTCTGCCAGGGAAAATAAAACTATTATTATTATTATTATTATTATTATTATTATTATTATTATTATACTACGTAGTTTCAGAACTTCATTGGATAAAGTTGTCTGATCAACTCCAAAAATATGCCTGAAAAATTTGTACAAGTATGGTAGGCCTACGTCACACATTTGTATCACGTTACTTACCTCAAGACTTTGTACTGATACAAGCAAAGTCGCTCGTATCTGAAATTGACAGGTGACCGACCTATTTATCACAATGCAAAAGATGACATGAACATTCCAGTCTGAATCGTCTAAGTTGATAGCCACGTGTTTAGGCACACACTTTGACTCACTTGTCAGAGCGAGAAGGGCACCAGTGTAGGGACTTCAACGGAGACGGAGTATTATAAGGTGATATTTATGGGTCGATGCGGAGACTAAGAGGAAGGTAGAAAATAGGAAAGATTTGAGTATGCTGGGTTTGCAGTGAAAGACCTGCCCTTGGGCAGAACACTATGTATATGTATATGGATTTACGGGAAAAGATATGAACGAAATCTCAAGTAGTAGCCAAAATTCTATACTAGACTGAGGGAGGGGGATTTCTTTCAGCCACAAATTGCAATGGATTTCATGACAGTGTTTTCTATCTGTTATGGTACTTTTTCCTATTGTTTAACAAAAATTTACAATCCTCAGCTATAGCACTGAAGCTTGGACTACGAACGACTTTTAAGGGTAGTAAAAATTAGATTTTTAAGAACTATTGGCTATAATCTTTTGTGTAATATGGAATGGTGAAATGGCAGATGAATTAAGAATGTACAGACAACATTGGCTTCAACATGTAACGCTCCAAAACACCTAGACACATTCTTTGCTACATAGAGGAAAAAGATCCGTTGGAAGACCTCACAACGATGATTAAAAGACCGTGACAAGCCATTAGGTCTATTACTTGTAAGAAAGAAAACTATGAATTTTCAATGCTAAATGGGTCCTTGAAGCATTCAATGTCGATCATAATCGATAAAGGGTGGAAATACTGTCTTGAAATTGTAAAGTGTTTACAAAAACGTAAAACAAAGCTTTTGGGGATGTATGCCACTATGCGGAAAAAAGTGGTTTACTATTTTAACTCTAATAAAAATTTAAAAAATAATAATAAAAAAAGAGAAGCTAATCGGAACTGTGGAAGAAACCTCCCTTTTTTTTTTCCTTCTAACCCCGCCCCCCCCCCAAACCTCAAAAAATATCGAGAGCAGAAAACGGCTACAAAAATTATTGCTTCAGATTTAATTTGAGATACAGAAAGAAATTAGTCTATACGAGTTGATTTCCTAGAATATGGTGTCACATCAAGGCTGAATATTAATCTTCTAACCTAAGACGACTGCGAGACTAACGAAAACTCAAGAGACGGAAGCTGAGCAAAGAAGGCATCTTTCAACAGAACGTTTACCGATTCAAGTGGCACTGGAAGAAGTTCTCTGTTTATGTAAAGTTTGGCTACTTCAGATTACTTTCTGTTTCTGAACCTCAAATAGCAATGAAAGGAAATAAAATTAAGAGAGATAATAATGTGAAGAAAGCAATGAGTGAAAAATTGGTTTCAATAAATAGAAATTCTATTTTTTTTTTTCAAGGAAATGAGAAAACTTTCCGGGTCGTACAAATAATTTACGGGCTTAAAAAGAATTAGGGTTAAAAATAAACACGTATCAATCAAGTTTCAACATTTTTTGTGATGCGCTAAAATCTTATTAACTTCCTCTCGTAATAAAAAAAGCTATTTTATCTGTGTGTGTGTGTGTGTCTGTACAAATGGGAAATCTTCTATTACGAGACTTAGTCCGGTAATTACATAAAAATGTATAGGCTAAATAATTGTATAACAATTTTTGGTAATCTGAAACCAAACCTCAAAGTTATACCATTTCAAATCAGAAACCATATCATGAAAGCGTAAGTTTTTCATGGTGTGACATACCATTAATGTCTCGTGGCGTAGCCTGTAGAAATTACTGGCATACCTAAAAATTTGGAGGAAATTTATTGAAGCGTTATAAACTTGACCGCACCTTTACCGACTTTTAAGTGGAGATACTTTACTGGTATACGTTGATATAATAATGATGTGATATTTTTAAATTCGCCTCATTTACAATGTACGATTACCTTACACTTGGTAAAATATTCAGTCTCATTTCTGTATAAAACCAATGAGAATGAATCACACAAATAATCAAATGACCTTAAATCGAACTCCAGATTCCATAATGCGAGACATTAGTGACCTTCCGAAACGTCAGACGCTATGAGGTAACATTTCCAGAATGACTGTCTGCAAACTCAAGGTAAAACTCAAGAATTACGCAGACCATCAATAAAAAAGTAGCTGTATATATAAAAAAGGGGATAAATGGAAATAAAAAAATCTTTGTCCCTGTGATGAATGGAAGCCTCCAGGAAGGCCGACCGCGGTTCGCCTTGATTCAAGATTTAGAAGCTGTCTGCCTACCTTAGTGGACGTGGATTTACAAAGCATTCCGTAAAAAAGAAAGAAAACCTATCAATCCTATTAGTTCTAGGCCAAAACGCTGGGTAAACTCTGATAAATTCTATATTCTACTCTACTCCCACAATCTATTTCTCCTGCCACCATTTGTCATCGAAAACATTAGTCGATCTTGACCCAAGTCATCAAAATTATCAGTCGATCTTGACCTACTACCAAGTCCACGAACAGTTTTCACACGCAACATTAATTGTATTAACCTTTATTCGTAGTAGCAGACATACTGTAGAATATTTTTAAAATGTGCATAGATTAATTAACTGCCACATTAATCCAAATTTTGATAATGGTAAATTATGGAAGAACAGTTAATGTATATGACCAGCACTTTTTCCAACAGGCCTATCTACACAGAAACTCACAATGAGAGCTGTTGAATATTCCACCTATTTAAAATAACCAAGACGTATACATTTAAAATAACTGAATTAAAAAACTCAAGTATACTACAAAGTGTTAAGGAGAGGTTCTTCTTAACAAAATTGTACATGCATAGTTTATGAATTGAACACGACATTCAAGACATCACACAATTTCTAATCCGTAACAAAAATTTTAGCAAGATTTCGCAAATTAAAATAAAGTCCATCATCAGCAAAATACAACAATGTGTAGCGGCTGCATGCAATGCACTTTACTGATACAAAATGGCGCAACAAAACACGTCAAAATACTAACATTGGGGAAAACAAAATGAATAGGCCTATTTCTTGAGAGAACTTTTTTGAAGTATCACACTGACTAACTAAAAAAGTTGCAACATGTAAATTGTGGAAACGTATTTAGTTTTCTTCAAACATGGTAAATTTTAAATTGTCATTCGCGAAGTGTCAGAACTACATAAACTCAGACTATACACGTGAAGGACAAGAGTTCTTAAAAAGAAAACTCCAGGTAAGGCATTAATTCGCAAGTCCACCTAGTTTATGCTCCCTTCAAAGGAAGCCTGGCACTAAGGGTGGAGGGGATCAGAGGAAATGACTGCAAACAAACTGAAAATATGCACTATGAAAGCTTTCGCTTTTGACCTGCTTGCATTCAGGTAAAAACCACGCAGGTAGAAAAAAAAACTGTTCAGATCCTCAAAATTCTCTTAACAGTTTGAGACTGACGAGGGTTTGAAAAACCGGTACACACCCTTCCAATAAAGATTTTGTACCTAATCGCTATGTCGCTAAACTTCCTACTATTCCTGCGTCTCGACAAGTTTCTAAGTCTTCAGGTCTCGACAAGTTTACACTAACGTACTAGATTTCTGAAGAGTACAAACCTAAATAATCAGGCATCATTGTTCAACAAAAACACTGTCGAAAAAAAAATGCAATAATTTGAACGCGTTCATTAAATTAAAAGTATTCTGAAGTACTTAACACACTCATGGGGGTTAAATTGCAACGGAAGATTGGCGAGAAGTGAGAAAACTCATTCATACTGGAAGAATTCTAATACTCAACAATCGAATGCTTCGGGAAAATTCTAATATTCAACAATCAATCAAATGTTTCAAATTTCCACTGAAATAAACTAAAACAGTTGCACAAAGATTCCTCGCTAACCTTACACAAAAACCACAATTATTACCAAAATACAAAAGTTCTGAAAATGTCTGAACAAACTAGAACAGTGGCAATTAATGTCAATCTCTCACCTGTAAAAAGTCTCATATTGCCTCGTGCCGAATTTTCTTCGATTTTTAATTCACTTGCAGAGCCTGCGCACAAGATTTGCACTTGTAAACCTCTCATACCACGCACTTAACAGCAGCACAATTCCACTAATTATTGTTACGTACGAAACCATCACTAACTTCCATCAAAGTGAATAAAAGTTCAAACACTCGCATAAGAAATGTCAAAAATCTTTCGAAGGCGTAAGAAAGAAAAATGATCCCGAAGTTCTAAAAGTAACAGCCAGTCATAAGAAACTGACATCGCCGTTCAAGCAGCCAGATCCACTCGTTACAGTCAGCCAACGACTACTGACGGATTTGGACCAATTACAAACCACCACACCTTTCCCCCCATTGCACAAATAGGAATGACCCAAGTGACTATTGTTCATGGAAATCAAACAATGGTGTCGTGTCGTGTACAGCTGAGTCAAAAGTCATAGAAAAGTGAGTCACTTGGAATTTGTGGAGCTTCGAGTACAAGATGACTAATTTGCGGATTCCAGATGACGGCAAAACTAATCGCCTGAAATATGTCAATGATTCATAAAGCACAAGGAACATTTATAACAGTAACACTACTCGAGCCTTGTATCTGTGCGGAGATATATATATATATATATATATATATATATATATATATAATATATATATATATATCTGCATTACTGAAATACTTGTAGACTTAGCCCTCCCTCTCATAGTCTCACTAATGACTGCAAACACGCTTCCAAAAATAAAGCACTCCTGAGCAACACAATGTATTCCTGTTCCTACTTTATAAATAGCCGTCAAGAGAAAATGTCAACTCGAATCATTATTTAAAATAGGGCTACAAAACTGTCAACACTCTTACGAGGGTAAGAAGCTATGTGATAGTCAAGAAAACCTCTACTCTCGACAATATTTCCAAACTCCCAAAATCTTTCAAAATTACACCCTTGATCTACCACTTCCGATCTCAAGCAAAAGCCTCCTGTAAAGCAGATGCAAATATTTTGAGCAACTATTGCACAACTTACTGAAATTTCGTTCTTGCACCATCTTGCGTTCTTTCACAAAGTTCTACAAATCGACATTAAAATTACGGCATGTTCCTGTTAGTACGTCTTTCAACACTTATTAAGATACAGATTTGAAAGGTTGACTACTTTAACAACTTAGTAGCAATAAAGAATAACGAGCAGCATCCATCCAACAGCAATATGAACGAAGGTTGTGCCCCGCCAAACATATCTAGATAAACTGTGAGTATAAAAGATTCATTCATGTTTCTGGCAAAAAGCCTGTTCCCACTACTACCACATGATCTCCTTGGACTAGCAATATTCCTATTTCCTACTGATGAGAGTTATCCACCACACCTTATTGAGCAAATGTCATGACATGTGCACTTGCTTAATTCAGTTGTCTACTCTAAATTGAGTAATGTCAGACCTTATACAAGTTTCATTTTGTCTTCAGCTCTCGACAATTCTGAAGAAAAAAAAATCACTTCTCCACAGATGTTGATTTCAATTCCTGTAGTTATTCCCAATCAGGATGTCGAAGGATTTCTTCAATAACCAATAATTTTTCTCACATTAATTCTTGAAAATCTAATTTTTATCTTACGAAACTAATCTTCACAAACTTTTTCAAGACCTTTCGTAGGACATTCTGATGCAATTCTGAGCAAACTATAAATAAAGTTTGCGGCATGAATCTCGCATGGATGAAATGTCCCGTACAGCTAGAAAGTTCCTTCGCTGCACTTTTTGAGAATGATCCCCTCCTCCGTAGTCTGCACCCGGATGTGAGTTGGGTGGGCACTGCCGCGCAAGGCTCAAACTCCGTCGCCATTTTGCGACCTAAACTTCTGTGACCAAGACGAGTAACATCGGAAAACCGAATTGTTGGGACTATGACAGTTCTTACAAATATTTCCCATTTCTGAACCAAATTAATAGATTCTTTGGTTTACTTCCAAAGATTCAAACAAAATTTCGTTATCATATATATGACCAACAATAAGAAAACTGTAACCGGCATTCCAGCATGGAAATTTCAATATGTGAAAGGTATTCATAGAAATTATTGCTTCAAAAATATTCGAAGCTGTACATAATTATCTACTTCACCATCGTTTACTGCTGACCTGTCGCACATGTCAAAAAGAAATCGACGCTTGAGATTCCATCAGTTCTTGAGGTTTGCGAGTGAAATCACAGTTCGAAAATGAATCACATGAAATGCGTCGCACGTTATCACTATCAGACTTCAAATCACATACATAACACGTAAGTATTAATCAGTCAGTTTCACTTCACTAATATTCAAGCACCAAATAAATTCCTGTCGCATAAAACACATGCAAAAAAAAAAAGTTGTGAACTACGCTGTAAATGCATACACATTCTAAAAACAGTAGCAAAAAATGTATATAAAAACCTACTTCACAGCATAACATATGAGAAGTTCGCACTAACATACATAACGAAGTTCGAAACTGTCGAAAGGAGAACACACCGAAAATCGTATATCTACTGAAATATATGCTCTGAGTATCTGTATTATAAATCAGAACTATCACTATCAGCACACACAACTACTGAAAAAATGTATACGGGAAACCATTTCCCCCTAAAAGCATATAGAAATCCCACAAAACTCTCAAAATAAGTTTTTCTTTTTTCCATGAACTGGAAGAAAAGTTGGGTTACATACCAGAAGTGAGGTAGCGCCTTGTCTTGATGGTTGTACGTTAAGACACTGCAGTAGAACTTATCGCGGACGGAGGAAGGTTACCACCAACTTGCGCGGCCGAGACGGAAGATGTGCAGGAGGAAGGCAGTGAAGGGACAGACTCCGACAAATACCGCACTGCACCACAGCAGCAGCCGAGACCTAACGACCGCTAACGACTGACTATCCGTTCGCTCGCTCGTCTCTCTCTCGCCAGTTCGGTCTCTCCCCCCCCCCCTCTCGCTCTTTCCTCCCACCAAAACGTCGGCCGAGAGCAACCGAGCCGACTCGACCCGGCAGACGGCAGACTCAGACTGTCTGGGTCTTTCACCCAACGACGGGAAGGGACGGTCCGCGACGCGAATATCCCTGTCTCGCTCCCTCGATTCGCCCCTCTCCACATTTTCACTCCCCTCTTCCTTCACGTCTCCGAACTGCCGAGCACTAAATGGGATATTGCTGATTCTCCCACGAGAAGGGTCCTTTTACCAGGAAAATGCGGTATCACCAGGAAAACCGACCGTCACTTCCACCTCCGTTCAGCTGGACGGGGATTTTATGAAAACTTACACATCACCACCGATCCTCAGACTTCTGTCGTTAGTCATTTTACTTTACGTCATCGCCTCAACATACATACATATGTCGTCCTGGTGTTCTTGTGGTTAACATATTGGCCATTGTATCCAAGATTCGCGAAGTTAAACCCGGTAGAGAGCGATGGATTTTAAAGGATGATCAAATTTTTAGCATAAATTCCTCCGGAGGAAAGCAAAGCTGTGGATTCCAGGATGAAGATTTATTGTATGAAAATAAATTGTTTTTTTTTTTTTTTTTTTTTTTTTAACGACGCTCGCAACTGCCGATGTTATATCAGCGTCGCCGGTGTGCCGGAATTTGTCCCACAGGAGTTCTTTTACATACCAGTAAGTTGTATGTAAAAGAACCGTGCCTCTAATATAGGGCTTCAAACGAAATCCGTCGGCTATTTCTCATGCATGCTGAATAATCTCTGCTGCTGAAAGCATTACTAAGTAAAACACTACTCAACGTGTACATTCAAGGTGCGAATTGGCAGGACATGCCGTAGATTGTTCCACAGAGGAGAATTTGGTGTCTCATGCCGAAATGGTAGGCCTACTAATTTATCCCAGCCCGGAACAACATTTATCCCCTTTTGGGTGCTTAAGTTATAGTTCCCGTATTTTATATGTTACTAATGCTAATGTAGTAAATAATTTTTCGTTTTTTTTTATACAAGTTGAGCGCGACTAGAATACAAGTCGGTCAACAATACTAATTATTATTAAAGTTATTTTTATTGACAATGAGTTGGAATACTGTTGATTAGCAGTTATAATTTAAATTTTCAATTTAAAGGCGGGCCACAAACATTTTTCTTTTTAAACAGTTTTATCGGACGGAGAAAACTGCATGGGTAAGAATGAAGAACGAATAATGAATTCTATTTTTTAAATTTTAATAATCCCCCCCTGGAGAAAACATTCTGTACATGCACACACGAGTATAGAACATTACTAATTGTTAACAACCAAACACGAACTACAAGAAATAGATTACAGACGTGACTGCGACAAATTTTGAAATGAAAATTTGTACTAACGAAAACTGAAATGGCTTTAATAGTAACAGCACAGTCTGGTACATACAGTCACGTAGCATGAGCTGATTTTTTGCATTTCTCGCGATACAATGTTCCAAGCGGTTAGCAACTGAGAGTACTAGGAACAATAGACTGTGCGATTGTAGAGATTCTAGTGGCTAGTAACTAAAGTTCAACTGTCATTGGATGCATATTCCCTACGTATTGAGCTTCGTAACTGTATGTACTACACTGCGGAAACAGTCCGATTAGAGCAAAAATACGTATTAATAAGTAAATATAAGTACAATTATTAAATAATATAAAAATCAAAGTTTAAAACAGATAATATTAACAGTGTCCGAAAGGAAACACTTCCTAGTCAGAACATAATTATGCAAAGAACACGAGACCAACAAACACAGGAATGAACTATGCAGATACAAACCTGAAGAACGAAAAACCATTGGATGGGCGATGAGTAAATATTCCTGTTGATGTTTGTACAGTTCATAATCCTCAAAACATGAATTAATATTATGTTTCCATATATTTTTTATTATAAATAACAGAGATTTTACCGTTGAAAGATTCGCACAATAGTTTACCCATTTATTACAAATTTAATATAAAGTGACAGAATTTGTGTATTATATGTACGACTATACCAGGGAACCAGGTTCGTTTTCCGGAGAAGAAAATGGAAATACATTTTTCTTTGTGGAATAAGTATCTCCTATATTCTCTTCGCCATGCTCATGTGATCCGCGAACCTTGTGAATAGGCCTGTCTGATATTGGTGACAAAATCAGAACCTTAAATATTTTCCCTTTTAGCTTCGTTTCTCCACAGAGAATGACAATAGCAAACGTACAGGTTTTACTCGCCTCAACAAGGCTTTCCTTATCTCTTGTCACTTTTTCTTCTTTGTCATCCATCCAATACAATACTTTTTCCCTTCCTTCTCCTCCCCTAATCCTTGATTAAGCTGTCAATCGGTCTGGACGAGGTTAGTCGATCAGGAAATCTTGTAGCCAATGTTGAGACAAACTAAAAGTAATTTCTCTCTTCTATTGTTAGGAGATGTCAACCCTACTCTTTGTGAGTTTGCTACAGGAATGAATAAGTTGCTTTGAATGTAACAAACAGAAGATTAGGGAGTTGAATATGAAATCGACTAAAATCAGTTTTCCTGGTCGGGTATGGGAACAAAGAGCGGATGGTCTTTCCAAGAAGTTGCAAAATTTGCGAAGAAAAGTGTTTAATTTATCGAATTGTAGAAAAATTTCGGTAATACAAGAAATTTATACTTGTTTTTTTGAAAGATGGGACATGACAATTAAGCGGCCGAGCTTGGAACTACAGTGCTATGTTGCCAATATGGACTACTATGCTGCCAGCTAATGGAAGCTAGCAATTGACGTTAAGATGGCTGACAATTGACTCGTAGGTAAGAAAACAATACAAAAATCGACAGAGAATCAAACACAAAACGTACCAATGCTAAAACATTGTGTGCACAATAAATGTCGCCAAGAGAGCTATTAAGCACTCGCCACGTAGGAATGGTAAGTTTGGCAACAACCGTTGTTAGCATAGCAACAGGCCTACCACGCTATGTGACATTCAGTTGTTTTTCCGATCGCAACGCTCCAGTCATGTCCCATCTTTAAAAAAAAAAAAAAAAAACAAGGATAGTACGTATCTAGTGGTAGGTCTAATCTACGATAGCTATTTTCGCCACAGAATTTAACAGTTACTTAGTACAGATCTACACCTGAGAGTTAAGAAATGTTCTACACAGACTACGTAATAATAATAATAATAATAATAATAATAATAATAATAATAATAATACAAAACAATTAACTATTAACATAAAAATCAATGACAGTAATCAGTAATGAATGTGTTTATCCACAAATATAATAAGGCTGCGTGTTACCAAGTTTGAGTAGCCTACTGTGAAATTTGGTGCGGCTCTCCGACAGATACTATATCTGATATTCAGCTCTCTTGTAATTTCTAATAAGTAACACTGCTTTAAGCTGACGGCCTGTTATTAAGGTCCAATGTTTGGCCGACTTGGTAGCTCAGCACGACTAGGGCTCGAATTCCGGCGACATGACTCCGCCAGTCGTAAACAGAGCAAAGGAAGGGCGCCCTGAGGATTTTCTTCGGGATTCTTCCGTTATCCTCCACCGTCGCTCTCGATTCCAATATCCATTATCATCATTACAATAGTATCCACACATCATAACGGTGCATCATAATGTGGTATTGTGATTGATGTGAGATGGACATGTCTGAGGAATCGTAGTACGCTTTCGAGGGGGCGAGGGTGGAAGGGCACTCTAGTGGATTCCATCGCAACCTTGAGACGTGCAGACTGAATCGACAGATGGCACCACATAGTTGACTCACGATATCTATGAAAGCGCTACTGATCGGACTTCAAAAATGATTTCCAGTGTGGCACAATAAGACTACTAGCGGCTGCAGTGCTATCAAAAGAAAAAAATGTTGCGATGTTCCCAATGTTGTCAGAATCAGACTGATTCTATTTATGCCGAGTCTGGTTTTCTGGATGTATTTTGGTTTCCCTTAGCATTACGCTATCATCGTTTCTGAATCTATAATTTGAGGGTGACGTTAAAAATTCGCTTCAAATTTTCACATTACTATAGATAGAGCATAGGCTAATGATCTGAAAATGTTCATGGTACTTTGTGCGTAAAATTGGCCAGGCGGACATGAACTTTGTTCGGTTCATTATCAAAGAGAGAATTCGTCCGATGTCTAATAAACTTATTCACCAGTACTATTAACATTATCTACTTACTTTTCCTGCGGTCAAAGATGAAAGGAATGAGTATTAGATTCGAAAATATTTGCATTAGGAAATACGCTCATTGTATTGCACGTCATTGTGTAGCACTACGTCAACTACTCTCTGTTGATCCAACTATTAATCGTAATGTTGGCAAATATGATTAATGTCAATAAACAAATCTCCAAAACCAAGACACTGTAATTATATTCATTGTTTGTTACGGACGTCCAGGAAAAATCGCTTCTTTCAAAAGAAGCAGCCGGTTAGTCTTCCCGCTGCTAACTCAGCGTAACATAGCCTTCTTAATTTGGTTTACTTTACAACGCTTCATAAACTGGATTGGTTATCTAGCGTCTGAGTGAAATGAAGGTAATAATGCCAGCGAAATGAGTTCAGGCTCCAGCGCCGAAAGTTGCCCAGCATTTTCTCATACTGGATTGAGGGAAACCCTTGGAAAAAACCTCAACATGTAACTTGTTCCAACCAAGATTCGAATCTGGACCCGCTTGTTTCACGGTCAGACATACTATTACTCTACAGCAGTGGACCCGGTAATCGGTTCCGGACAGGAAAATGAAAATATATCTGGTTTTCAGTCCATTGACACTTAATAATATGTGTTGTCTTAAGGCGGTTGTGAGTTTAACAATAATATTAAATGACTATCTCATTTTGGTTCATAAACTTTCTGGGACGATTGTGAGAGTTAAAATGACTCAATCACTGAAATATAAATATGTTGATGGTAACTGGACATAGGAGGGCGACCAAGTTTATATTGTAGCATTTTTGTTTTGTAAGTTGTGTTAAAACCATCCGTTCAATCTGTTGCAACGAGTTAGATTTTATAACAATTATTTTATTCTTTAAATTATATATATTTAGACCTTCTCGAAATACTGTGCGGACATAATCACTTAAGGTATTTCCTGAGATTCGTCTTAAAAATCGCATTTCCGCTGTTTCAATTCTTCTCTTTCCAGATCTGTTTTTAATCCAGTTTTCACTTCCATATTATGTTCCTGGTTCCTTCTGGTTTTATTTTTAGTATTCTCTGGATGGTTCCATACATACGCTGGAATTTGAATAATTTGTTGCCCATCTCTTTCTTGACAGATGGAAAACAAATTAAAAAAATAAGACTAACAATACAATTATTCTCGCATATACCACAAAAGTTTTAGAACTGTAAGATTGTTAATTTTATAATTATTATGGTCCTGGGAGCATTAGTAGCCTAACCAATATTCATAACGAAATTTAAATTTCAATATTTTTAATGAGAATTGGCCTGCACTTGCTGGATCAACATACAGCAATTACAATAAAATTGATTAAGAGCAAAAGACTTGAAATTAAGCTCAAAATAGGACAAAAAGAAAAACATTCTCTTCTGTATAATGGCGGTGTAGCTGCAGACAAATTTACCGCCATAATGGCATAGAGGAAACATGTATAGAATATAGAAGCTATATAGTACATAGTCCTATATATTTTTTTCTTTAAAATTTTGATAAAACGAGTTTTCTTGCAACCGAAAAAGAAACTGTGTTGCCGACAACGCTATCTGTGATAGCTAGAAATATTTTGATCTATTATTATTCAACGAAAAAAGCAGCTATTCTAAGACTAATTGCTATAGGGACAGATTTTAAAGGATTTCATCTCTTCTTCATTAATTTTGTGCCAAATTCTATTGTTTCCGGGTCTTCAACTTAAAATGGGCCTACTTATAGTATAAACATCTCAATTAAGCTTAACTATGTCACATCCAAAAGCAAGTAGCCTGATGACACTAATATTACAGTGCAATATCGTGCATTGCCACGGAGTAATGAAAAAAGATCTAAACTCAGAGCTCAGAACAAACCCTTAAGTGTCTGGGCAGTATCTAACATTCATTTTCTTCGACAAGAAACGGCCAGCTGACTGAGCTACAACACGTCCTTTTCACTACAAGGTCTGAAGTATTCTAACCATGTATTTCATGTTCGTGTACTCATCTATTTCTAGTACCCAGTACAATACCGTTACTTCTGTACATTTACATTCATTTATCGATCATTATCGATCCATTACCGCCCTAACAGTAGTTATTAGCAAACAAAGGAAGGTATTCAAAAGAAATATGAAACAAATATAACAAGCACGTGTTCTTTAAATCAACAAGCTGCCGCTTACTACGTTATGCTCTCAATAAACTGCAAACAATAATTTCGGTTCTATTATAGCGAGTGTGTGCGTCCGTCTATTTAAAGACGTTTACAAAGTTGAAATATCTACTTCAATTCTTTATTTTAAAAAAGTATATTAGATGTTGTTCACTTGGTTGTTACACAGTATTTCATGCGCTCAATGTTTCTAAACGAAACAAAATAACTAAGATGGTATATCATATGTATTCACAAACAATTCAAGCGTGTTCACGTTGCGATATTGTTTTAGTCTTATAGCAAAACATAGGCTAACATCACATATATAGACTAATAAATAACTAAGCTTGTTCGGTAAATAACTAGATAAAACTGTTTCATGGTTTTATGTTTTAAAGCAGCGGTGACCAAAACTCGAGCTGCAGTGATTACATGCGACAGACAGCCTATGAAGTAAGGAGACGGAGGAAACGTACTTGGCATGAAAACTACAACCAGTGGTGGTTTCTGAATTAACATCTTGATCAATCCCGCGGATAAAAATCTCAAGCTTTGCTGTATCAGTAATGTCACTGCTGTCATCAAGAGCTAGTGAATAATATACGATTTTTCTTGCTTCTGTTTTTAATCTTCCTCTTGAATATAATCAGGTATTTTCTCAATTCTTCTCTCGATACTTGGTCCAGAAATTCGTAGTTTTTCAAAATTAAAAACTTCTTATGGACAAGTTATTTAAGCTATTTTAATCTTTACTCTTTCGAGAAATTCTGTTCTGTTAAAAGGTTTTAGAGCACAAGATATTTCAAACCCAATTAGGTAGCTGATTTCCTTACATTTATATGTCATATTTCTCTTCCTGTTAATTCCTGGCGTTTAACAGTTCGTTGCACATAATATTGAATCAGTTTTTCTACAATATTATTATTAAATAAATAACTAATAAATAGTTACCCTCATCTAAAGATTAAGAAGATTAAAATTGAGATATAATCCAATAATTTTATCCTTCTAGGGAGAAGATCTAAAAATATCAATATTCATGCACATACAGAAGAATGATAGAAACACATACTTAGTGGTCAGTAATAATAATAATAATAATAATAATAATAATAATAATAGGCTAATAATAATAATAAATTATTCAGAGTGGCAATTAATGTTTCTATATACTCCTAATTGAACAATTGAGCAAGGTAAACTTGTTACATTTTGTCCGACAGAACAACAAAGAATTTCTCCTTCTCATTCTTTACGAAACCACCTCTTACTGCTTGTAGAGACAGAGTTTGCAGAGCGACATGATACCGCCACTGCTTGCCTTCATTACATGAATGAAAAAAACAGCAATGTACAGGAAACTCCTAGTACACGTTTGAATGTCTGGTCACCGCTGGTTTAAAAGTGAATCAATAGATGGATGGTTTGAAGGTGAATCAATAGATGGATGGATGGATGGATGGATGGATGGATGGATGACTGACTTATTATTTATTTATTTATTTATTTATTTATTTATTTATTTATTTATTTATTTAACGGGTGGATGGTGAATTGTTTGAATGGATGGATATTTGGACTGATGGATTGTTTTGAATATTGGTTTGTTTGTTGTTCGGTTAATCGGTTTTCGGTTGGTTTGTTGATTGACTACTTTATTGATTAAATGTTGAGCCTAACTTACTGTTAGAGCGCTGTCCTTTATAAGCCAGGGGACTCGGGTTCAAATCCCGCTCCAGCCTAAATTTATGACTTGTGCTGGGTAAGCCCGTAGTCCACGCAAAGCATGGGCTTTCTCTGGGTACACCGGCTCTCCTGTGACATCCCAACAATTCTCCATCATCATCATCATCATCATCATCATCATCATCATCATCATCCATTCATTAAGAGTGTAAAGTGGACTCACCCGCCTGTGGCACACTCTGGATAGTCTCTGACGAACTAAGTGGTCTACGCTTCTCGGCACTAGCGATATAATGAGCCATGATCCCATGAACGACGCGTTAAGAAGTCAACAACATGGCGGACGTATTCGATGCTAAAATCCTTTAATTAAAACTTAATGGCGAACTTGTATATGGTAATAACACTCGAAATAATAATTTTGAAGATTTAAGTGATAAAATAATCCACGAAAGCTACACATTAGAGAGAAAAAAAGTAATAAAAATGATTCTAGAAGAAACTGAATATAGGTTATAATAAGACATGTAGAAATTACTGACATAATGCCTCTTCAACAGATTCTTCTCGCTTTAATATTTTATGTTGCGGGAAGATTTTTTAAATTGGTTATTTAACGACGCTATATCAACTACGAGGTTATTTAGCGTCGATGGGATTTGGCGAGATGAGGCCGAGGATTTGCCATAGATTACCTGACATTTGCCTTACGGTTGAGGAAAACCTCAGCCCAAGCGGGAATCGAACCCACGCTCGAACGCAACTTCGGATCGGCAGGCAAACGCCTTAGCCGACAGAGGTACGTCGGTGGCGGGAAGTTTTGAAATAGTAATTTGTGATATGAACGGAGTGTGAAAAGCTATATTGTCTAAATATGTGAATAAAGTATCAGACGTAGACCTACTATCAACATTATGACCACAATAAATCCAACTCGAGCCTGAATATAGTAGGCCTATACAGTACTCTCAAGTTAAATGGCGCCTGATAGACATTTTGTCCAGGTATTTCAAACTCGAGGCAAGACATATAGTTTTGAGTTCATTAAAAATTCAGAGTATGTATTTTCCAGTGTCTTCTCAAATTGTATCTCAACATGTAACTTCTAGCTATTATCAAACAGCTTCAACTCATTTAATGCCGCTTAGTATAGTATTTCCAAACGCAATCTCAATGCTTTTTTTTTTTTTGATCTATCACGAATCTTACAAGTCCTACCGGAAATCGAACTCCGATCTTTTTGCTCAGAAACCGTCAGTAGACTAACAAAGTAATTGACTGTCTGACTAAGCTGCGGCTGAGCTATAGTTATAATACGAAAAATCTAACCACTTTCTTACATTACGAGATCCCCTCTTCTGAGAGAAATCCAAATTAAAACCTCGTGTTTGCATCACTGAAGTTTATTCTATTGGTCTTCTTAACGACCTGCTCCTCTGGAACTGTCGTATGTCTTAAACTGCCTAAATTCTATAACCATAACTGCAGTGCATGCATGACAAGTACGGACTATGGCTGTTATGTAACTAGCCCTATTCTGCTGTCACAGAAGGAGGTTTACATCAGAAGCACAATAAATCGTTACCATGCCTAATTCAGAGTTGCTATAATGAATCGAGGAGTTGGAGAAAATGTCGAATAGAAGGACAGACAAGACATTACGTGAACTATGTATGCCCACTTCGTGCAAGGACCGCATAAAAAGGACATTAGCTTTTGTGAGATGGTCTACAGACATCCAGGACAAAAACAAGAATGTCGTTCGTAACCCGTCATCGTATGATGCTGCCTCCTCTTCTTATTCTTCTCC
Organism: Periplaneta americana; assembly: GCF_040183065.1. NCBI lineage: Eukaryota > Metazoa > Arthropoda > Insecta > Blattodea > Blattidae > Periplaneta > Periplaneta americana. Next base: position 115,508,528 of record NC_091131.1, read on the forward strand.
TTCTGTCCTCTGCTGAGTAAGTACCCCTTTCAAATAGCATACGTGCTCCTCGGTGCAGAGCGCTTAGAATGGAAGATATCATAGCCATCGGGTTAGTGGAAGAAGCTGGTATGTGCACAGTCAGGCAGCTTCTCAAAATTTTTTTCCAGTAATGACTTATATGTAGGCCCTATGTAATATGATTGATAATTCAATCAGTGTGCCAATAACTTCATATGCTAGGGAACGGGGTAAGACACGTCAGTTTTTACGATCTTTCTGGAGAGTAAAGAGGACAGGTAATAAATCAGCACTTTTGCAGTAGAGTCCAGAAAGTAAGTTCCGTTTGGTATTGAATTTATATAAGTTAACGTTCTCGATATTATTTCATTATCATAAGTTTCACAACCATGCATGCTGCCAGTTATTTCTTCATAGGGTGACTAGACGTCCTTTTTTGTCCGGACATGTCCTCCTTTTTAGGTCTTTGTCCGGTTTTCGGGCGGATTTTTTAAGAATCAAGAAATGTCTTCATTTTCGTAACTTATAGGTCTGATATTTTGATATTATCTGATTTGACGCTTTTTTCAAGTAATTTGCTGTAGGTGGCAGCAGCATCGAAGGAATATACTCTTTGCCAACAATCATAACTCTATTTTCTTACAAAGTACCGGTAATATTAAATTCACATTTTGTGCGGTCTCTTTATGTATTTTGATAATAATTAATAATTATAGTTTCCTTGGTTTTCATGTAGTTAACTATAAAATCATTTTATATTATTAAGTTTTATCATAGTATACTGTAATAAAATAGATATTGACATAATTTTAAGTATAATATAGGCCTAAGCCTAAATCTAAATAGATATTTTCTGTCCTCTTTAATAATTATAGTTCCTTGACTTTCATATGTAGGTAACTGTAAAATCATTATTATCAAGTTTTACCATAATTGTAATATTAACATACTTTTAAGTATGAGATAAGCCTAAATCTGTACTGTAAACGTTTTGTAAGAAAATAGATATTAGCGTAATTAGCCCTAGTCCTAAATCTAAGTACATAGTTTCTATCCTCTTTTTCGAAAAATGTCCTTCTTTTTGAAGCTTTGTGTCCTCTTTTCTATCGATGTGAATCTGGTCGCCCTGTTTCTCCAAATATACGCTTACAACAATAAGACATTTATCACATCACGAAACAAATGTTTGTATCCCGTCATCGAAATTAACTACTGCCGTGTTTCTTTCCAAATTTTTGCGGCTGTTATCATCGCTGTTAACCATCATATGTTCGCATCATCTTCACCATAATTTTGTACCAGTGTCTTTCATATTTTTGCCAATTACAAGTGATCTTCAGCAGAACAAAAATTCAACAGTTTTGATGACGCGGAAGCCAGTCATGATGGATTTCTTGTAATTTTATTTGATGAAAAGCGAAACAGTGACACATTACAGTGTACGCCTAGCAGGAGAAAGTCTCAGTGGTCGGAAGCGTTCATGGTAACTTATTGATATTATTGGACTTCATAAGCGGGCCCCAAGAGCTTCTTATCTGACAGAGTATAAACATACTATATAAACATACTACCCGTTTAATAACATTTTGATTGATATTATGCCGGCCTTTAAATCTCTCCATTAAGTCTTTGCCATGTTGTAACATCCATGACTTCCACTCTTTAATAACAGGTTACACATTATCATTTGTTGTGATTGAAACATCAGCATTGCCACGTTCCTACGATAGCTTAATTTAGCTACAGTGTCTCGAACCTATGGAGTATTTAAGAAATGTTATTTCAGCAGAGTCCGAGTCTTTCACACCTTCATCAGCGTCTTAGCTTGGTATAGCACTACAAAGGCCGGAATAAATTTAACAAAGTATTTTTTGTGACTGGAGCTAATCATTATAAGCAGAATGCAAACATATTTACAAATACTTTGTCTGGAATTGCAGGCAGTCAGATGCGATAAGTATTATTGTTAAAGGTTCACTTACAGTAATTATGGACATTATAACAAGGTGAAGATTAAATTTCCCTCTTCTTTGCAGACATTCCCTAATTCGTGTTATATGTGAGAGAGTTCAGGAGAAACGAGGAAAGTACGAAAATACTAAGGAGGCACGAAGATCATGAGTACCTTATATCAAAACACTCAGCTAACATCCCTGAACAACTTCTGGAAATCTGTCGGGAGATTTTGGCCTAGTATTCACCCTGCATATTTAGGGATCTACCTGAGTTACCGCACCACTTGTGTGTACAGTATGTAGGCCTACAGGAACATCATTTTATTTTTACTAACATTTCTAATATTAACCTGGTCATACCTTTGGATTAATGGTTGAGAACCGGAAACACCGTTTGCTACCCCCTTCCACGACTGGAGTTCGATGATACTGGCGTAAAATACAAACAAATCACTTTACTAGGTATAGGTAGTTCATCGATTTACGTAAACTAGGAAATATCGCAATTTTGAGTTTGATAATTTTCATTAGGTTTTTGTTTAATCAAAATATAGTACAGTATTAACAATAAGTGTTTTTACTCACGAACTGATGCGGACGTATTCATTATGCAGTGTATATTATAATTACTGTCTACAGAACATTGGCGTACAATATAAAGAATGAAGTTAAATTGAAAAATAATCATAATATGGATATTTAAACACATTTTTGAAAATGGTGGCCGTTCATTTCGATACAGGCTTCAGTTCTTGTGTGCATATTATCGCACTATAGACTATTGTACATAATTCCAATTACCAGTTACGTCCTTGGTACTAGTACCTAACTCATGTTGAAATAATTCTGTCTATAAAAGAGTACCTTACGTACTGTAAATTCAATCTTTACTTCTCTCCGATCCGAAAAGATAAAATTAGTCAGACATGCTATCTACTCTCCGTCCAAGTGGTTATGTCGCAGGGTCGTAGAAGGAAGGGGAATCACGTGACAATTAATTACTTAACGAGGCCCTTTTATTTAAGCCAGTTTAAACAGTTGTATAATATTACGTAGATGTCCAATTCCTAACAGAAATTAACGTTTTCAGAAAAGAGCTAAGACAGCCCAATCACTAGCCTTTACAGAGGGACGAGCAGAAGCGGGTGGGGAAAACCGGGATGCGACGTAGGCAAACGAACGACAGTACCTGTGCGAAAATATGATTCAATATTGAAACCTCTTTCGTCACTGGAAAACGCGAACATATTTCTGGAACGTACTACACTCACTAACTCAGTACTGTTTACTGTGATCGTAAGACGACTTTGACTGCAAATGCGGCCTTAGTTCTGTGTGGGGGACGTGTGGAAGTTTACTAGTAGAAGGGGTGGGAGTGAAGTACATTAAAAAAACTCAGGTACAATAAAAATTGAAGTAAAACTAAAATGATATCCCTGTACGTACGTATGAATGTATGTATGCATGCATGTATGTAAATATGTGTGTACGTACGTATGTATGTGTGAGAGGGTCAATACGACCAAGCACTATGATGCAGTAGATCTATTACGCTCACCCTCCAGGTTTCGACCAGACAACCCCACTCGTCCCTAGACCAGCCACCTCCGTAAGCCGTGAGCTGGCGTTTGAGGAATTTTATGGAATGGAGATAGGACGGAATGATATTGCCGCCTAACGTGGGGAAACGTGCAGAACCACGAGAAAACCCCAAAATCCCATAACTGCAACCTTGTCTGCCACTATTGATTTTTAAAATCTCAGGGATGAACTGGACGCAAATCTAGACCGCCTGCGTGACAGGCCGACGATCTGACCACTCGACCACAGCATAGGACTATACAACTCACTCTTCAGGGATTTATATGTAATTAAAGAGGTTTTTGGTTTATTTATCATTTTTTATTTTGTTGGTTATTTTTGTTATAGTTGGAGTTGCCTTTTACAATGAATAAGATTGTTTGGAGTACAGACTGACTGTTGTCTGTCCCTTTCGTAGGCAGATTAAAAGGTGGATACAAAAACCTGCGGTCTCATTTCACAGGCAAGTACATGGATAGGTCTTCAGGGAATCTACTTACAAACTAGGCTATGTTTTATGTGTAAGCAACATAAATCTAATGCTAACATCCCAAAATATTCCGGAAAAGAATATTTGAGTCGTTTTATGCCTGTTAGATTTTGGTAGAGTAGGGCAATGTCAAGTGCAATTTTAAGGGTTAGGTCTACTTCCGAGAATGCCATAAGCTTTGTGAATAGGCCTACCTGTACTGCAACTACAGGTTGAAATATCTAGTTTTAATAAGGGAATCAGTCCTTGGACATCCTCTGAATTTCAGAATTCTTGATGTGGTCATCTATCTCCACTTCCGACTGCTGTATTGATTCTCCAATGGATACGCCATGTGGTCTCCAAGGTGCGGGGCGTCTCGATGTTTTTAGGATGAAATCCATCTCTTCAGCTGTTTACCTACCAAGTTATTGAATTTTGTAAGAGAGAAACGTGACGGAACAAACACGAAATTTCATCAGTGTATTCCACTGCGTAATTAATCTTTGGCTCTTGCCTAAAACTTTATCATTATGCTATAATTTGCTCTTCATAAACCCTCTAGAAAGGGTTCTGACTATACTGTCTTTTCAAAATTCTTATCTCCTTATTTTACGTTCCATTGTTATGAATTTAAAACAGTTCACAGTTTCAGATTTTCCTTTCGGAATTTCCAGCAACGATTTCTTCAAAGTATGTCTCATTAAAGCATAAAGGCATTACGAGAGAGGTTCGGCCGGCGCCGTGGATCGTGTCCCGGCATGGCTCAGTTGATAAGAGCGCTCAGCGCGCAGAGCTGAAAGGTCCTGGGTTCGATTCCCGGTGCCGGTACGAATTTTTCTCGTATTTAATAGTAATAATACAAATTGACTAATTCATGTTAGTCGTGTAATATTCAATGAGGATGGCGAGACCTCATACATATGAATATTTGATGTCTCATTATTTTTATTTTATTATTATATATTATTGTAATTATTAGGCTTCGTATTCCAGCTACATAAAGACATATTGGGTATATAGTACGCCGAACACAGGTAATGCAACGCATAAGGATATAACAAACAGGTCGTCGCTGCGTGTTCGTGGAGTACAGTCAACTCTCGAAATTCTGAAGCTATACTAGTAAACACATGCTTGAGCCATGATGTTCATTATCGTCGTGATCTTTGCAGTGAATAATAACGCGCATTCGTAAGTTACGGAACTTGAACATTTGCGGATGTCACTTGAAATGATTTGATATTGCAAGAAATTCTTCCAATAGCACGCGACGTCATTGGTGCATGATGTAGTACAAAATATTCCTATTGTCTGATATTTTTTCGTGTTTTATTAGGATACTGCATATTTCGCTCATCATTGAAACCCCACTAATTTTCTATATACTTTTCTAGAAATTCTCCAAAATGTAGATTATTTAATTTATTAATTGGAATGTTGGCACTGAACAACATGGTAAGCTACACAAATCTATGCTAAACGTCGAGTTAATAAATTCATAATTTTCAGATTTTGATGGCACCGGTTCTTTTGAATTACGTTCAACACACTTTCTGTGTCTTTTGGTATTACAGTGTCTTTCAGTGCACTGTTTTAGTCACTTTTATGTTTATTTTACACAATTTTATGTATTGTTATCTATATTGACAGTAAAAATATTAGTTCAAATAACTTCAACTATAGCCTACCCTGCAATATTACAGGCTTGAGCGTGTTACCTAAGGCATTTTACCTCTGCAATGAACCTTTAATCAGCTACAAAGATGTAGTATTTAAATAATACGACTAGTAAGAGCAGTGATCGATAAAACTACTCACTATAATTGAGTCCCGGTTTTGACTTTCTAGAGGAAGAGGGCAGAGAATGCGTAACTATTTTGTATACGAACGTGTCTGTACCTGCGCTGTGACGTCACATATACCTCGAATCAGGCAACTTGATTTCAGTTTATAGGTAGCTGGAATACGGCGCCTAGTAATTATTGTTATATCATTGTCACCATCATCGATCGCCATTATTATTATTATTATTATTATTATTATTATTATTATTATTAAACAAATTAAATTATTCTTTATTTAACGACGCTCGCAACTGCACAGGTCATATTAGCGTCGCCGATGTGCCGGCATTTTGTCCCGCAAGAGTTCTTTTACATGCCAGTATATCTACTGACATTAGCCTGTCGCATTTAAACACACTTAAATGCCATCGACCTGGGTCGGGATCGAACCCGCAACCTCGAACACAGAAGGCCAGCGCTATACCGACTACGCTACCGAGGCCAACATTATTATTATTTTTTTTTTCCTCTCCGGTAGCTGAAATGCTAGGCCTGTATCGCGCATCATTCCGAAAACTTGAGACCCATTCTCGGTGTTGACTAGAATGATACCTACTTTTGGCGAACAATATCTTCCCTGGGACTCTCCCTCAACTTTACGAATGTCATTCCACTAACACTATCCTTTTTACATATATTTCCCTTATATATCGTATCATTTCTTAAAAGTATATCATAGGGAAGTGTAAGATTTTCGATGATACCGAATGGAGATGGCCAACTAGATTACAGGCTAATTTCTCTCTATGAACCTTTATGAGTTCTGATCAAGTATCGGTGCTAGTAGGGGTAACCCGGTTGGCGAGACCCGATTATAGGCCTACGTAGGAATGATTTATTTATATGTGAACCGTTAGGAAGCTGAATCGTCTCTGCGGCATCCCCGGATCCGAAATCAACCGCAGGATTTCCATACAGTCTACTACATATATTCAGAACGCCCGCAACTGCCGAGGTTATATCAGCGTCGCCGATGTACTGGAATTTTGTCCCGCAGGAGTTGTTTTACATGCCAGTAAATGTACTGACATGAGCCTGTCCCATTTAAGCACACTTAAATGCCATCTACCTGGACCGGAATCGAACCCGCAACCTCGGGCACTGAAGGCCAGCACTATACCGACTGCGCTATCCAGGCCTTCTGATTAGATGGCGATATTGAGGTATCGATTAAACAAATTGCGGAATGGTGAGGATAATTAAATTTTCAACAGAACACACATTCACCACAACTTCTGCAACTGCGTACCAAGATTTGGTTCTGAATATCCTGCGTGGAAAGTCCGATATCAACGAGCTTATGTCCATATTTAATTTTCTAAATATATTTTGAGACCAGTTTAAATTCTGAAGTTCACTATCGTGCAAACACCGGCTATGCCCTCTAGTTCTACAATATTACTTTGTAATCTTTGCTCTTCTCTAACAACTCCAGCAAATATGATTTTTAAACATTGACCCGGTCGACATTAATTATTGTATTTACGGATGAAAATACTGCCGATTTTTATAATTCTATATTAAAAATTAAACGTTAGCTTTCATTCTCATTGGCAGATGGACCAAGTGATGCTGAATGGCTATCACGTAAAGAACAAAAATTGCTCAAAATACACAACGCTTAGAACAAGTTATGTAAGTTCATCTTTTTATTTTCAGACTTAAATAAAATTAGTATACTATAGCTGTGTCTGTGGCGTCAAGCGTGATGGTCCTCCATCCTGACTGCCAAAGGTCGAACCCCGGCCAGGTCGTCATGGACAAAGCAGACGTTGCAGAGGATTTACTCAAGTAATCTTCTTTCACTCTTCCATGCCAATGAAACACTCCACTTTCCCCTGATTTCATCATCATTCGCAATTTTTCTGAGGAAAGTATGGATTTCTGATGCTGATAACGGTTCTAAGGGCTTAGGGCTCCCGGATCCTGGAGTTCGTCAAGTACTCTTGTCTGGGAATGGGAAGTGGGACAGGATGGTCCGCCTGCCAGCATAGGGTTCACGAATGCCACCCAAGCCATCTGTCAGACTGAAATAGATATAGCACATAGAGTGCACAATGGGCCAATATGAGTGCAAGTCCATGATCTATCCCGGATCCGGCTCTCGAAAACTCAGCCAGTGAGCACAAGTAGCTAACAGATAAACAAACCTAGAAACAGTCCCCATTGCTACATTCAGTGCTAGTAATAAAATAAAATGAAGGGTTCAGAGCCATAGTGGGACAAGCACCATTTATTTAAAATGGAGAAAGCAAGGGTTAAAGTTAAGTGAATATCATAGTTTAATGAAGATTGACATATCATTTAGTTTTAATGTGTATACTTTATATTACTTGCTCTATGTTTCCATTGAATTATGGTAATAACTGCCAGTACGTCTTCAGTAAATGGCGCTATGGTTCTGAACCCTTCAAATGTCCTCCTTTGGCAAAGTTCTCATTTTTCAAAGAAAGGCTATACGAATTCTGACACGCCCTTACGATGCACCCTGTAGGTCAGGGATTGGGAACTCGTATTGTAAACAGAGCAGTCAGCATGAGTACCTACATGCAACAACAATTGATTAGCAGGAGAAGCTAAGCTCTCTGAGAGATGCTGTTCCTGGTCGCTGCTGTAGATTCGTATTCATCAGAGACAAAAATGTTAAAGGTTGTAAATTTATACATATCTACTTAATTGTTCATTAGATGTTAAGAAAAAGCTAAAAAAATATATATTAACAGAACTGGGCTTCACAGTAACAGTACAATATATAATATTATCTTTATAAACCAAATGCTAGACTGAGCAAATCAAAGAACAGCTAATTTATTATTGTTTTAGCTCCATTTCAGTTGCTAAGTTCAACAAATTGCCACAACAGGTACACGTTGTACAATGTAGTACATTGCAACAAACTTAAGCCATTTTGCAACGTTGCTAACAGAAAGCCCCTTTTATGATAGTAAGAATTTTTTTTAATTCTTCTGTAGACCTTACGTATTTTTCAGTAGTGTACAATATTGTTAATTTTATTTTGGTTTCTATTCTATTTTAAATTGTATTTGTTCTATTTTTGCACTTCGTATTTATTACCTTTATTGTTAAAGTTTATAGGTGTCTATAGCATCGCTCTCGATGCTTATGGCATTAAATAAAACTTTATATTCACACGAACGTAAGCAAACCTTGAAATGAAATGCACACATATTTTAAATGACGAGGAAGCTATTGCTCGTCTATTTTGTTTGGAATGTATATAGACAGCAATTAAGTTTTTAACCCTAAGTATACAAATCGGAAGAAAATGTTGGTTTTGTCTTAACACATGCATGGACACTCCTTAATTTAAGAACAGTAAGCTCCAATTTACTTAATATGGGCCGCAACTAAGATGTTCTTCCTCACAGCTGGACAAAGCTTAATGTCTCCGTTCGAGATATTTATTGCGCACTACAGTTACCACAATTTTTTCTTAAGATAGGAGCCTGAAGCAGTCTCGAAACTAAGCTAGGGGGTTCGTATTTTCAGTGATGTAAATACCCAAAAGTTGTGACGCAAAACATTTTTTTTATAATCCTACAATTAAAATGTGACAGTTATGTGCATTTTAACCAAGTTTTTTACAAACTTAACTTAGTACTGTATTACATTTAATTTTACAGCAGAAAATACTTGAATAATTTTGAAGTGAATTTTCATTTTCAATGGATTTGTGTTGACCTCAGTTTTCGAGGAAATTAAATTGAATCCAAAATGGCTCTGAAATCAGACGGAAGACAGGCACTGAATCTTGAAAAAACTATTGCTATATGTTAATTAAATTAAAATGATCTTGGACTAATGAGTTTCATATGCCTGCCTTACTCGAATATTCCTGCAAATAAGCTCAATATGAATTCACGAAAGATAATGGCCTAAATTCTTAACTGGGTTTAGAACAAACTAACAAACCAACAAATAAAAAATAGACTGAAATTGAATTGAAATCAATAATAACAAGGTAACCCGTGTCCGAATTCCAGCAAGTCTAACTAGAATTTGTGAATAAAGGCGGTGTTTGGTGATAGATTTTCGCGTGGTGTTCCCGTTTCCCCAATCGACATTCCATCACTATTACCTTGATCGTCATTATACTGTATTATACAGTTCGTTTCTTATGGTTCACCAAAGGCGATGCCTTCACGGCGGTTGGAAGAACTACAAGCGCAAATCAAGTATCCGCCATTAGTTTAAAACATTAATAGTAATGTTCTACACTGAATTAATTTTATTACATTAATTTCTAATGTAAGGATGTTTTACTACTCTTAATACTCATTTTGTACTATTGTTATACTTGGTCGTTCACAGTTTCGAGACTTTTTTCACAATACAAAATTTAATCGGAAACTGTTGTGAAACCAGACAAAAGACAGGCATAACAAGTTCTCTTATTTCGCTAGGAAACCCGTCTTAGAATTTTCTCAGCAACTTGGTTTTAATTAATCTTCCTTTGATATACCTTGCTTGGATATACATTTTATTGTATTTTCTCTTCTCTGTGACGTAAAAGAAGTCTAAAACGGTCGTGAGTAATAAAGGAAGTAACAGTTAACAGTGAATATTTTTGGTCCGTACTTCTGATCTTTGTAGGAATGGCATTCAGTGTATTCTTGTGGAAATACCAGGAGGAGGAGCCAATGGGGACTATTAATATCCCCACCACACACGCATGCCAAGACTTTCATAACAATAATTTCTAGAGGAGGAAGGAATGCGATGTACTGCAGCTCAGTATCTCACGCCTGCATTCTGCATCGTCACGTTGCCTAGGCAACCACAAGAATGCAATCACGAATCAACAGGGGCAACAAAATTCTTCTATAAAGATTCTTTTCTAAACCACAATGGAGAGAGAAAGAGAGAGAAAAGACACAAGACGCTTTTATAATTTCATCGAACACTAACATTCATTTTAATGAAGGAATTCTTTGTATTCGCGCTTATGAAGAAGTGCTTGATGTTGCAAAAAGCTACGAGACGAGTACAGTCTCAGCAAGAATTACTCATACATTAAATTCTTTTTACAATGCAACAAGGTGAAATAATTACTTAATAATTCTTAAGTACAGCAGCAGCAGAGCTAGCACTGCCAGTAGAACAGTATACGAACAGAAAGGCGAGTTCCAGCCCAGAAAGCGGCTTAACTTCCAGAACGACTCCGGGTCCATTCAATCTGCTATAAAATTGAATAGCGGCTGTTTTTTGGCTACGAAAAACAAGAACGTCATGCTGACATGAGCTCTGGTACCAGTTCAGTACTTCGGTACCATTTTTAAGAACAAAACATCGCCAAGTAAAGAGTTTTGAACAAGAACAGAGATGAAGATGAGATATGTTTCTTCTGTTACTGCTGGCATCCCATTCCGCCCACTCCAAATTGATATCTTTCTTAAATAGGCTACCTGAAAATAAATCGGAGGCCACAAAGACCGCCTGATAGAAAGAAACGTGAGTATACGTACGTAATTAGTGGATAAAATATCATTTGCGACGTGCAGACTTGCTATCAACATGTGCAAACTAACACGGCAGAACAAAATATCTCTCCTTTAGTTAAGAGATTGAATTCAATGTGGTTCAGGGCGCAATGTTTTAGTATTTGACCGAATCGCTCGCACATTGTCACAGTTAAATAGTTTTCTTTTAAAATAATTATTATGAATTAGTCTGTCTTACACATATCTATATCCAAAATTTGTCATTACTTCCTGTACACACTTCAATATTGACATTGCGTCTGCAACTGTTGGCAACATACGCGTAGGTTCAAAAGTTAACATGTAACTTCGTGATAAATAGAAGAATAGAAGCTAGTGGACCTAATCCAGAATCGTTCATGACGACGACGATGATAATGATGATGATGATGATGGTGGTGATGATGATGATCATGGTGGTGGTGGTGGTGGTGAAGATGATGATGAAATTTTAGCAATTCTAGTGTTTAACATGTAACAGAAAAATTCCAAGAGCACTTTCAAGATAAACAGAGGAACAGGTCCTAGTGGATTTAATCCGAAATCATTCTTGACGTTGATAAGGAAGTTTTAGTAGCTGCAGTGTTCAATATGCAATATAGAAAATCCATAGCCAGTGGAAATAAAAAGTACAACATGGCGTTCAACTGAGTCCCAGAAAAATAATTAAACACTCGGTGGTAGGCCTATATATGGATGATCAGACGATCCTAGCAAGAACTCAAGATTTGTTGAACATTGCAACGTATGAGCAAACAAAATTAGCAAAACACTGGAAATAAAAGTATAATTTCAAACTAATGGAATTCCCGGCAAAAATATAGAAACGGTTCGAATATAAATCTTTTCCCTCTCTTTCACTTCATAGATTAGGCTTATTACTTGTTCCGACTTCACAGTTGTGACTTTATTGTTGGTCCTTCCATTTCTTCTTTGGTCTCCCAATATCTCTTTTTCCCTAAAGTCTGTAGCTAAATATTATTTTGCGCAGTCTGGTGTTTGTCATTTATGTACGTGTTGTAACCAATTGTCAAGATAAACTTTTATTTTAATATTTATGTGGTAAATGTTACCATAAGTAATGTGGAATTTTTATAACATGATTACTTGCGTCCTGTTCTGTGTCATTATTCGAATATAAATTTAAAATGAAATAAGAGTCAGTTTCTGAGGCTGTTTGTCTTAAAAATTTGATATTCAGCAAAAATGACAGTGGTGTGAAACTGCAAAAGCAAAATAAATTAAATTAAAATATTAAATGTAATTCCTGAAGACACCTGACGACATACGAATTTCTATATTGCACAATATAATAATTTCAAAAGTAATACCGAAGTATGGCAGCAAAGTTATTATGCAAAATAACAGAAATGCCAAAAAGTATGAAAGGTGGAATTCCTAAGATCAATCTTAGCTTCACATTATTGCACTACTGAAGAAATCATGTAATAAGAGTAAAATTGAAAGTATATTAACCATTCGTTGTAAGGGGAAAAAGAAAGTGGACTGAGAAACTTTTCTCCCTCGCTATGATTCCACTTCCAGCTAGCTAGCTCATTTACCCCCACCATAAAGTTCTTACTCTGAGCTACTGCGCACGCATCCATTTGGTTCCACGAGATAACAAATGACCTATATTATTATGATGTCTATTTTCTCTACATGTTCACAACAAATCGTTATAATATTTTCTATTATCAAAACTGTTCTTCAATAAATAATTGCAGTCATTATTGGTGTGGATTGAAAATATATAAGGCTATTCAGTAATCTTTATATGAAACAACGTCAAAGTTAAGATAGGAGAAAGGAAGTGGAATAGGGATAGGAGTACGACAAGGAACCTTTTATCAGTACTTATTCAACATATATTTGGAGGATTTAGTGAAAAACTGTTTTCAAAACATGGAAGGGGTGATAATAGGAGGAAGAAGAATAAAATGCATAACATTTGCTGATGATATGGCTTTGTTAGCAGAAAAGATGATGATATTAAGAGATATAACACTGGAGCTAAATGACATCTGTGAGCAGTTTGTGATGAAGATAAATGCAACAAGACGAAGACCGTGGTTATAGGAAGAAAAATGAAGAAGGTAAACGTGCGAATTCGAAATGAGGCAGTAGAGCAAGTGAACAGCTTCAAATACTTGGGGTGTACTATAAATAGTAACATGAGCTGCTGCCAGGAAGTCAAAAAGAAGATAGCAATGACAAAGGAAGTTTTTAACTGATAAAAGAAGCATTTCTGCAGACCTCTGGAAAAGAAACTAACGAAAAAAACTATTTAAATGCTGTGTATAGAGTGTGACATTGTACTGGGCAGAAACATGAACATTCTGACGAAGTGAAGAGAAACGACTAGAAACATTTGAAATATGGATATGGAGAAGAATGGAGCGTGTGAAATGGACAGAGAAAATAAGAAATGATGCTGTGTTAGAAAGAGTGGGTGAAGAAAGAATAATGGCGAAACTGATCAGGAAGAGAAAACGAAATTGGATTGGTTATTGACTAAGAAGAAACTGCCTATTGAAGGATGCACTGGAAGGAATAGTGAACAAGAGAAATGTTCAAGGCAGAAGAAGATATCAGGTGATAGATAACATTAAGATATACTATTATGGATCATATGCGGACACTAAGAAAAAAGACGGAAAATAGGAAAGATTGGAGAATGCTGGGTTTTCAGTGAAAGAACTGCTCTTGGGCTGAACATTAAGAATAAATGAATGGACGTATGAAAATGAATTCAACGCCAGTTACTTAGTAAAATTTGCAAGAAGTATAGGAATATTGATGAGAGCTCATAATCAGTGTAATTATGATGTTGAATAGTAAATTACCACAATCTCGCATCACAAATATAAAGTAAATTCTAACGGGGTTATAAATATTTCTTGACTCCAGTATACAAGTGCAGTTTGATATAACATTATAAGTAGGGCCTACCTACATATCTGAATTTGTCTTAACGCAGACAAACTGCGACGTGAATCGTCGAGTCTCTGTGTCTCCATCTAAAGCTAAGGTAAGAAGAGATATCACATTAACAATTGACAGAGCCTATAGCACCATGGCATTCACGCAGCATCATGCGTTTATATGCCGAAACCGTCGCATAAGCTACGAGCGAAGTATACTAATGCTCGTTAAAAAAAACTACGTAACTCGAGGATATTAATTTACCTTGGCAAAAATTCCTATTGATCTAACTACATAATTCTGTTATAACGAAAATGAGGAAGTGACCATCTTCGTCGTGGCAATATAACACAATGGGCGGGATTTCCAACCACATATCGTGGAACATTTCACGTCTCTAGTACATATATATTGGGCAGTCACGATCGCAGATGTTTTCACATCTATTCACGTGACATGGCCTCAAGAAGGCGGTCAGCATGCTAGTCTCACATTCGGGAGGTCCGCGAATCACGTCTCGATTCCGTTATTCCACATCTCACATTCCAAAGCATTCCTCACGGAAACGTTCAACTGATGAATTTATACAAGCACGCATGAATTATAAACATATCCAAGAAGTAAAAACAAAATATTATGCAGAAACATAGATAAAAAAACGTAGAAAGAATATAGGCTAAATTACCCGCAATGCCAAAAGATCATATCAAACAACTCGATAAGCGAGAGTAAGATGGAATTAAACGTGGAGGACTAAGAAGAGAGTCCTTAAATCCATGAAATGATGATTATTATATTAAT
The DNA here is from genome assembly GCF_040183065.1 of Periplaneta americana. Taxonomy (NCBI): domain Eukaryota; kingdom Metazoa; phylum Arthropoda; class Insecta; order Blattodea; family Blattidae; genus Periplaneta; species Periplaneta americana. The sequence goes on from NC_091131.1 coordinate 115,523,607, forward strand.
TTCTAACGCTTGTTCATAATGCTCACAAGAGTAGGGACGAAAGGGCCAGATGATCTATGATCAATCTATGAATTATTATTATTATTATTATTATTATTATTATTATTATTATTATTATTATTATTATTATTATTATCATTATTTCTATTACTATTATTATTTGTATTCTTCACCTGACATAAATAGGAACATTAAATCCGAACGTTTGAGATGGGCAGGGCATGTAGCACGTATGGGGAAATCCAGAAATGCATACAGAGTGTTAGTTGGGAGGCCGGAGGGAAAAAGACCTTTGGGGAGGCCGAGACGTAGATGGGAAGATAATATTAAAATGGATTTGAGGGCGGTGGGATATGATGTTAGAGATTGGATTAATCTTGTTCAGGAAAATATTATTCCTTTTGTATTCATATTTTCGTTATAAAGAGATACCATTTCCTTTACATTAATATTTTTATTTTTACATGAATTTAAAGGCGAGTTTTTTTTTTCATTATTACCATATGATGGTTAGCCCGTTTTTGCGAGCACCCATTCAATTCTTCACTGTCTCCGAACCATCACTTTATTTTCTCGTAACAGCGTCTGTAGTTGAAAAGAAAATACACAAGGAATTCAGGAAAAAAAATTAATTAGAACATGTCATCTGCATTACACAGTTTATATTTCATTTTAGCAGCACAGTGTATAAGCAAAATGATGATACTGAAATGCATATGAATTCAGTGTCCACCAAACAATCACCTGGGGAAGGAGGAGGTCTGTCGAGGTCAATCATGTTGTGATAATCCAATTTGGAGCAAGCGAAGGGGGTCAGGAGGAAGGAAGAGGAGGAGGGGCCCATCGTCCTTGAACTTGATGGAGGAGCACTGATTGGGAATATGACGTCACAGTGATGATGGTGATCATTATCTTCACTCCTCGTGGCACCCAACGTGACATAGGAGACGTCAATGGGGGCGTTTTAGTGACGTCATTGGCTGCACGATTCGGCCCCCCCTCCTTCTTCCTCCAAAACACGTATTGTGCAACCAGAGTTGAAATCTCTGCCTGCAATCGATATCAAGTCCAACGCGCCGGCGGGATGAGGAGACGTAAGAGGCGCGGGGGAGAGAGGGGACTGTCTTCCTAAAAAAATTCGTGGTATCTCAACTCGCCCTTAAGGGACAATGTTACACAGGCTTGCCATTGCAGTCCTTTGTACTCGAGTTACATTGTAAGATCTCATACATCGCGGGGGTAGATTCTATGGTAGCCCTAGGGTTACGAAACTATGGCCCGCTGTCCTTCAAACAAGACACCTTTTATACACGACCCTTTTAAAGTATAGTAGCTATTCAGAATCAGTGAGACGATGAAGTGGCGATAATGGACCATCATTGGTACTTGGTACAGACCCATACTTTATTTCTCTACTGCCATATATCCTACAGAATCAACCGGGATCTGGTCCTGTTCTCTTTGGTAACAAGTCTTTAACTGTGTCACCTTCTCGTGACTGAGCCTCACGCGAAAAATTAATATATTCATTTTTAACATCATTAATAAGGACCATCGGCTTCGACACTTTAGGATATCCCAAAGTTTCAATAGTCACAATTTGTGATATTGCCTTTCCTTTGGCTTCGTATTTCTACTTTCGACAGAGCCATTACTTTCGTTAGTAATTTTTGCAATGAGTTCTTTAAATTTGTTTCTACATTTCGTTACTGTATTAATTAGAAAAGTGAATTTATACATACATACATACACTCTACCGTCCACATGCCTAGGGGCACAAGGTTGTCTTTGCACTACAGATAGATTTCGAGGAGCTCTATCACAGCTTTGTTCTCAGTACACATACGGTGGACTTACGCGGCGGCGAGAAAAAAAAAAAAAAATATATATATATATATATATATATATATATATATATATATATATATATATATATATTAGCCTAACGGTAAAAACTCATACATACAGAGTTGCGCAGATAAAAGTAGACCGTGTAAGTATACGGTCTTACTAATAAAAACTCTATATACAGACGTTTAACTGCCTTATACTTATACAATGAGTAGCACGTTTATACGTCGTGAGTAAATTCCTTACTAATAATCACTACATACGTCGCGTATAACAGTACAACTGTTACACAGCTACGTCATAGTTTCGTCATTACTTCGTTACGAAAGATAATAGCACAGTCTACTATATACAGTCGCGAAGCTTGAGGTGTTTTTTTGCAAATCTCGTGATAAAGCGCTCCAAGCGGTTAGCAACTAGAAACAGTAGGCTGTCCATGGTCGACTTTGGACTATCGTATTTCTATCGCGTGCTAGCTCGTTGCGTATTTCACATTGATGCTTGTGAAATGTTCGTTATTGGTTGTAATGAAAATGTTAATGCCTAAATTTAATAATTGGAATAATAATATGGGACAAGGAGGAGACGTTTGTAGTGCTATAAATTGTAGCAACAGTAAGAGAAAGAGGCCAGAGTTATCCTTCTTCCGATTTCCGAAAGATTCAGAAAGGTTCCTGGGTTTCCACAAGGATGCTGTGCAGAAACAAAACTGTTAATTTTGAAGTTCTTTGTGACTGTTAGAATACATTATATCCTTAAATTTCACAATGAAATGTTTCAGTCTAACCGAAAGGACATTAGATACCGGTTAAAGTTCTGTCACTTAGGCTGTTAAATTTCCAGAGAAATAAAGGTTAGGTCTACTTTTTTTCATATTATATATTTTTAATTGTAGCTATTAATTTTGTTATTATTTTTATGTGTTATTTTCTAAAGACGTAGAAAAATTAAGTTTGTTTTAATGAAATTTATTTATCACGTTTTATTTTCAATTCTGGTGGGATTATTATTGCTTAGGCCTACTTTTTTTGTCAAAGGATATGTTTTTAATTATAGCTGTTAATTTTGTTGTTATTTTTATTTGTTGCTTAATAGAGACGTAGAAAAAGTCTGTTATAATAAAATTTATTGATCACGTTTTATTTCCAATTCTGGTGTGATTATTATTGCTTAACCTCATCCCACTTTGTTAAATACGTAAGCCTACACTACAAGTACCGGTACACTTAAGTTACTCCATTAATAGATATTTCCATTATTATTGTTCTAAAGGGAAATGCAAATTAATATTTATTGGTTTCATAGTTAATTATCGCTATAATCTTGAATGAGTGAAGCTATTATAGTAAATTTCAGTTCGTTTTGCACAAACAAAAATTATATTAACTTATTTCGTGCCGTTATCTTCCAGTTTATGGTGGAATTTAATATACTTCATTAAAATAATAAATTAACTTTATGCATTTAATATTTAAATAATGAAAGGAAGGTGTTAATTTTTTCAAAAGAACACGACAACGAAAGTGTAACATATTTTGTCGTCTGCTAGGAGAGAGATCTGCGATGATGAGGCGATAGTAGCGATCCTAGTGGTGGACAACTACCCATGTTTGCATTTTTACTACATATTGAGCTTCGCGACTGTATATAGTAGACTGTGATAATAGAATATCTGAGGTTCGCTATTGCATCCTGTAGAGCGCTCTAGTGTGGCGTGTTAAGTATCGATAGTACAACTGGCTCTAATCGATTACCATACTATATTTTGGTCAAAGAGTACAAGCTACAGTAATATTATTCTAATTATTCTGTGCTCTTTGGTTTGTTCCTCTTTGGTTACTAGGCAACCATCATCATAAAATGACAGTCGATACGAACAGCTGTTAGAGGGGCGGCCATTTTTTCTCTATATACAACGCTTAAACAAGGGGTTTCGTGTATATAACTACTCCCATTGTATAGTTACATGCTGTTTATACGTCCATCGCTTCTGCATGGTTTATTAGTAAAGTTTTCTGTCTCAACTCTGCATAAGTCTAGTATAAAAACTATACACGGTTTATTAGTAAGACCGATAGAGTATACAGAAGAAAAATACAGAAGCGAAGTGCTGAAAGGACTCACCTCTTATAGATGTTGAAAGTAGCTCCCTGCAGCAAAACACAGCTGTGCACGTCTAATCATGTTCAGATACATCTGCACAGATACATACATTTTGCACAAACCCCTTAGCATGCCACTTTTTAACCAAATCCTGTATTGCTCTCTTTGCCGGTTGTCCTTTATCCATAAACTTGTCACTGAAAATTTCGAGGGTTTCCTTAATCGAATCTGTCCTCACGCTTCCACAATTTCCACTCAGAATGCGAACAGACACGTTCGTGTAATTAGACTGATGACTGATGAAATACTGCTTCTTATAGCCTACTGTGTACTGACAGGAAGATGCCAACAATAGATTATTGTATAAAATTGCCCATTGTTGCAGCTGTTTTCTCATTTCATTATGATACGATACGATAGAATACAATAATGGAATTTCAAGCACTCAAATTATCGCATTCGCATTTAAACGGGAGGCGGGCTACTTTCATCTGCGCCATCCAGTAATGTATATGTATATGTGTGTATATATATATATATATATATATATATATATATATATATATATATATAGACAGACAGACAGACAGATAGATAGATAGATAGATAGATAGATAGATAGATAGATAGATAGATAGATAGATAGATAGATAGATAGATAGATAGATAGATAGATAGATAGATAGATAGATAGATAACTGGGGTTGCTTTTAAGAGAATATAATTTTCATCTAAAATATTATACTACACATTATAGTATAAATAGCATTTAAATCTTTATAAGGAATATCTCGTTAATATGTCAAATTTAGGATGTTTTCATTCATCTAGTGTTCTGCTCAAGGGCAGGTCTTTCACTGCAAACCCAGCTTTCTCCAATCTTTCCTATTTTCTGCCTTCCTCTTCGTTTCCTCGTATAATCCATATATCTTAATGTCGTCTATCATTTGATATCTGCTTCTATCCCGAACTTTCCTCCCGCGAAGGGGTGTGTTATTTTTTATTTAATAATTTTACTCGTACGCAGAACATCGAATCAATGAGAAAAGGGGCAGAAATTACAAGTCTAAACTATCAAGAACTGAAGCATATCCAATACATGGATACAATATATATGTAATACAATATATATGTAGAGAATGTAAGAGAACAATTAATATCCGAAAATACTTTAAGCTAGACATACAGAGGTAGGAGAGCTCGACGACGTTCATACAAAACATGGATTGAACAATTTAAGTCAACATAATCAGTTTTCTTCTAAGTTGAAATAAGCATCTAATAAGCGAGCTCTGTGAATGGGGGTAGTGATGGTGATGGTGGTGATGATGATGTGATTATGATGCTGAAGGAGATTTCATGAACTTATCTCTCTCCCAGTGGCGCCAACTTATATGGGCCCGTGGGGCCTGATCCCACCCAATAACTGGTCATGTTATTACTATTGTAATTATTATTTATGAGATTTATTTATTTTATTGTAATTATTATTTATGAGATTTATTTATTTTAACTTATAAGTAAAATGTTTGAGCCCACCTAATGTTTACAAAAAGTTGGCGCCACTGTCCCAAACCACGTGAATTGCATGAACAAGACGATGAAATTAGAATGGAAGCAAAATTGCAAAGGATCGTGTTGAGTAAACATGTTAAGTACAAGATAAAATTATGGCTGTAAATATTGAGAACATATATATAGTCAAATCGTATTCAGAGGACTTCAAAATACTCTTCAGTTTATTTTATTTTATTGATGCTCTATTAAGTGGAGAGGTACACCGTTGGCCTGCTAAAACTTAATGAAATTCATTTTTTTATCTCACCTGCTATAAAAACTAAATGAACAAAATGTTTCGTGCTTAAAACTATAAAATACTATTTACAATATTAAAATAGCTAATAATTACCTATAAAAATAATATCAAAGTTGCATATTTTTTACGACCGTAAAGTATTTACGTAATAAACTATACAATTAATTAAATATCTGCATGATTTTTTTACTGGAATGTTTAAAGATCTATATTAACAACACGGTAACTATTCCTTCAGTAAACTTTTTTCTTAATCAAAAATTTTAGACAAATTAATATTGAAGGTAACGATTAAGAGAAAAAAAATTATTTTATTTTATTGGGTTATTTTACGACGCTGTATCAACATCTAGGTTATTTAGCGTCTGAATGACATGAAGGTGATAATGCCGGTGAAATGAGTCCGGGGTCCAGCACCGAAAGTTACCCAGCATTTGCTCGTATTGGGTTGAGGGAAAACCCCGGAAAAAAACCTCAACCAGGTAACTTGCCCCGACCGGGATTCGAACCTGGGCCACCTGGTTTCGCAGCCAGACGCGCTGACCGTTACCCCACAGGTATGGACAAGACTAAGTAAAAGATCGTAGACTATGTTGTTGATATAGGTCTTTAAAACCTTCCAGTAAAAGAACCATGCAGAATTGTATATTTTATTACGTAAATGTTTTACGGCTGTAAAAATTATGCAAATTTGATATTATTTTTACAGGTAATTATAAGCTATTTTAATATTCTAAATTCTGTTTTATAAAGTGTAATGTGTGTATATTAAACATGAAAAGTTTTGTTCATTTAGCTTTTATAGTAGCTGAGATATGAAAAAATGAATTTTACTAAAGTTTTGCAGGTCAATGGTGTACCTCCCCCCCTTAATCGAAGTCGTCTATAATACATCATCACTAATCTAGCAGTCTTTGAACTAATCGTGAGGAACAATGACCACGAAGGACGATCGATTCGAAGTCATGCAAACATAAGTGGTACCCTAAATTTCGAAACGATGATAGTGAAAGTGGATATGTAGAGAGTTTTGTTGGAATGACGAGGGAAAAATGTTATAATCTTCACAACATTGGCTTTTGGCTTTGTCCACCAGATTGAACTTGGGTTCGCGGTAGTCGTACGTCTGAGCTCTGCCGACTGAACTACCAAGGAGGCTACGGAGGTACCTATACATTTATAATTATTATTGCACCACCAGGAAGTGATTGGTCTTGGAAGTCAGTACTGTAATACACCCTTTGACACTTGGTAGAGATTTCAATACTGGACAGCCACTTCAGCTGAAAACGTTATATATATATGTATATATATATATATATAACGTTATATATATATATATATATAAAACGTTTTCAGCTGAAGTGGCTGTTCAGTATTGAAATCTCTACCAAGTGTCAAAGGGTGTATGTATATATATATATATATATATATATATATATATATATATATATATATTGGTCATACTGAGTATAACATATACTTATACCATATCGGTGATAAGTTTATAATTTTCGAAATAAAACATGTTTTGTCCGAAAACTTTAACGTCGTCGTTGTGGATAATTACAGTACTATTATAGGATCTTGTTTTCTGTCATTACCAATAAAAGGCATCCCCGTAACATGCCATGAAGGCACTTGGGGGGCATGAAGGTAGAGCCCCATGCTTTCCATGATGACCTCGGCACTAGAATGAGGTGGTGTGGTGGTCGGCACCACGCTCTGACCGCCTTTAACCCCCGGGAAAGACCCGGTACTCAATTTTATAGGAGGCTGAGTGAACCTCGGGGGCCGTTCTGAAAGTTTGGCAACGAGAAAAAATCCTGTTACCACCTGGGATCGAACCCCGGACCTTCCAGTCCGTAGCCAGCTGCTCTACCAACTGAGCCACCCGGCCGCCCTGTCATTACCAATAGAGAATGTAATAAATAATATGTATTTTCCTTTGTCTTATTTCAATAGAATGGACGGTTTTCGTGTAAATTAAATGAAAAGTATTGCAAATTTGTTGTCTGTCTAACATTCCTAGACGTGGCAACACTGATCAGCTGTTCCCGACTCGATAGTCAAGGTCGTCTTGTCCCAGTATTACGTGATCTCCGAACTTAAGTCAAGTTAGCGTATAGTAACTCGCGTGCCGTTCTACACGCGTATGCAGAGAGGTTTCCGGTAGGATATTAAATATTGTAAATAGTGAACTCGGTGATTTTGAAAGTATTAGTTGAAAATAGCAAACATATGTGTCAAAATATTGTAAATAGTAAAGTCATTGTTTGTGACAGTGATAGTTAAAATATTGTAAATAATACTAAGTCAGTGTCCATGGAAGTACTAGTTAAAATATTGTAAATAATATTTAAGTCAGTGTTCATGGAAGTGCTAGTTAAAATAAAGTAAATAGTAATCTCAGTGTTTGTCGAAGTGCTAGAGTTAGTAATACGTGGACAGTGCATAAAAGGACCAAAAACAAAGTGCTAAGCCACCCCCGTAAATGGGGTCCTACCCTCAGCACAGGAGGCTTTTGCCAAACATGGACATTACGGCTATATCATTCATTCATTCATTATCCAGTGCAGAGATATTCATCGCGGCTGAAGCTGGTCCATGGCATGGGCAGCGTAATTCCAACATTTCGCAATCGGGGTCGATAACGACCTGATGATAATGTTGACAATGAAGAGGAAAACCTGGGCCGAAGCAGTCGCTTGATTTTGCAATACGAAGCCTTTTGTTTACATCTCACGTTGGATGAGTTCAATGCCTCCGTGTGGAATCTTTGGCACTGCGACGTTGCCAACGAGTTTAAACTTTCGATGCAATTATTTAATTAACTATACACTTAATCTCAAAACATATAACAGATTTTTTGTTTATTTTCATGTAATCTATTCCTCCTTTCAATGCTCAGGGTTATGTATATATTTATTACATACATACATACATACATACATACATACATACATACATACATACATACATACATACATACATACATACATACATACATACATACGTTAGAATTACAGCCAGGTTAGATAAAAATCCTGAAATATATTGTGTAAATATGCAATATGTGGTAATAGTAATATGCGTTACAAGAGCGGTATGTTGAAGTTTTCATGTTCGAGGAAAAGTTTGAAAAAGCGAAACGTAGTTGAGCTTTTTTAATTTCCGAGAATTGAAAGAAAACATACCGCTCGTGTATCGTACATTCTTTTGTGCGAAGATCGTTTATTACATACCTGAAAGAGGAATTTCTAATTAGTTGCAATTAAATCTCCATCTTGGTTTCTGTTCAATGACGGCAAATTTGCAAAACAAAAATATCTATCTTCAACATTGTTGCTTTAAAATGTTTTCTGTGTTTACTATACTCCAGCAGGCCGTCATATACGTCTGTCTTTTTTTCCCTAGTCTATGGAATCTTGTTGATTTTTTCACGGCTTCCTTAATGATATTGCATCACGAATGCAGTAACTTCAGTGGAGTTGTAGAGTTTACTTAATTTTTGCAAATATTTAAAAACAATAATTAACAGTGCAATTTAGGTGAAATTGCAGTGGTAAGTTTCCAATTTATAATTATTAGTATATTGAACGCCTCTAAAAATTATATGTTAAAAGCCTAAAGCAGTAAAATCAATATGTCACTTAAGCGGTAAGAAGAGGGAAATTGTTATGTGTGTTAGGTTGGGAATACTGAATGTGGAATTTTAGACTTTCCGCGGATTGGTTTTGTGCGGAAACCAAGCAAATACTCACGATCTCGCACAAAATAGCAATTATATATAATTTAATGTAAAAGCAGGTTGTATAAGTACCAGGCTCATGAATTTACCTTATTCTTGTAATTGCAGTGTGTAATGAAAGTCGTTCTATTTTTTTTTCCGGTATAACATTATGTCTCCGTTTGGAAATTATTTATTACACTGAAAATGTTCCTTCCAGATCACAAGGAGTTACGCCAAGCAGACTCGCATTCGAGCGTGACCGACCAATCTGACTGAGGTTTTTCATGGATTGTATCATTCTCAAAGGCAAATGCCGGATTGGAAATTTACATACAGTATCATGATTCATCGCAACCTTAATTACTATTATCATAATCATTAATAAAACTGAACTCAGTTTAATGAATACACGACAATGAAAACATAATCTCAACAATAGTCCACGGCCTACTGATACACCCTATAGGATTCTACAAATCTGATATGACCTAGATGTATGTACAGTATGTATCTAATGCCTACCCACTTCACTTTACGTGATTCGGGTTCCGCGTATTGCGGATAGATGGCAGGACTGTCACTCATTTTTTTTTTCTAATTTCACACCACTTTGGCGGACCACGTTGTACATGATGCGTATCATTGGAGAGTCATGTCGTGTACTAGTGTGAGTGTTCGTGTAAGTGTAGTGTCTAGATGTTGAAGTGTATATAAATAAACTTAAAAAAAATCACAGGAACCTACACATTACAGAAATAAAAAAAAAATATTGTCATATTTATGCAAATACTAAATTATTACGATAGTGCGCAAAGCAAATGTCAATTTCTTAACAAATATAAGCCTCAAAATGAGAAAATTTTGTAAATGCATGCAGTATTTCCTTCAGTGAAAACTATTGGAGCTTTCTTGTGGAGGATTGAAGGTTATTACATGGATATTCAAAAATGTATACTTCACCTTAATCATGCATAATTTATTTATAACCATTTTAAGAAAAAACACGGTAAATTTTGTAAATGTTGAGTAACATAGTTATCAAAATGCTAACATTTGAAAAGTAAATGTATGCTGCACGTTGCTGAAAGTGACACTGGAATTAATTACTACCTAGTATTAAACGCTGTGGCTGTCACTGAAAGAATGATTGCAATCCATGTGTACGATTTAGCTAGCTGTCTCTTCTACCAGATTCACAGCACCAACAGCCCGCAAGGTTTTCTGTTTAGTAATAGCTTTTAAGGAATGTAATATTTATTTCTTTTTGGGAAATTTAGAAGTTTAGTTGGCAGCAGTCACTGATTTTCCTGCAGAAATAGAAATATATCCACGTATGTTTTTAATCGATATATATGCATGTAAAAGCGTAGGATGAGGCATAATTGTCAAAAGTCACTATTTTACAGTTCCCTTGATAAAACGTATATGCAACATTCATACTGCATCTCAGTCTAACGGTTAGGTTCTTCTGACTGGTGAGGAATGCGACTCTCACCTCTCGCTTAAAGTTTACTCACTAATACTTTTAATCCTAATGCCAACAAAAATAATTATATTCATCCACAATCGATGGCTATAATTGAAGCAGTAACGCGGGATACTGGTAATACCCTAATATATTATATACCCAGATTGCTCTGCGTTATAGGCTTTGACGGTAACAACTTTTGTCAGATTTACCATGCTGCCATCTAGTTGTTACATAAGGAGTCACGTCATAACTCCCATTTGAATTGCATTAGCGACTGTACTGCCATCTCGTGTTCGTTTACGGCGGACGGGTAGCGATCCTGGCGGTTGTTCTCTTCAAAATGCAACCGATTTTAACATAGGAATGAGCAATCTATATGTGATCTGGGGTAATACTTTCAAGTGCCATGTGACAAGGTACAAGTACTGCATCTTTAAAATTTCCCACTAGCTAATAAAACTATGATCTCTGTAAGATTAAGATTATTATAGTCTATATTCTATATTTATTAAGTTAACATTACTTACATTAACAGTCGATGTCTTATAATAAAATGATGTCGTCTAAATCTGTGTCAAGTTCAATTTCCAATCGAAAGACTACCTATAGCTATTGCTTCTGCCATGATATTCAATGCCACACAGAAATATCAACTTCCGACTGTACACAATACTGCTCCTCATGTGTTCAGTTCTTAAACTGAAAGAGAATAGGTATTAGGCTAACACAGTTCTGGTTGGGAAATGTTAGAAAACGATAAACGATATCATAATTTATTCCTAATCATCGATCATAGTTTTAATTTATTTTAGACTAAACAACTCGTCAAGCTGCTTCTAACAATAAGTACCTGAGTCGACATTCATCGAAGCAGGATTGAGTTGTGCTGTGCAACTGTCTATACTATGAAGTAAGTCTACCTCTATTAGTAACATATTTCAAAGCACGGTTAGCGCGTCTGACCGCGAAACCAGGTGGCCCAGGATCGAAAAAAAAGAAGGAAATAATGTTTTGAAATTTTTTTAGTGGGTTATTTTCCGACGCTGTATCAACATCTCAGGTTATTAAGCGTCTGAATGAAATGAAGGTGATAACGCCGATGAAATGAGTCCGGGTTCAGCACCGATAGTTACCCAGCATTTACTCATATTGGGTTGAGGGAAAACCACAGAAAAAAAACCTTAACCAGGTAACTTGCCCTCACAGGGATTCGATATGTTCCCTTCTGTAATAATATATTATATTTTAAAGTAAAATGTATTTATCTGCGAAAATAGGCATCTAAATAGGTATGTACTTGAACAAAAACGATATATTGTGGAACTTACTTTTTCGCGGCACGTTATGAATTTGTTCGCAGAAATCATTTTACAAATGACAACAATATTTGTATAGGCTGGAACACGTGCATTGTCAGGAATAAAAATACAGTGAACGGACTGTAGCCTGGCTAGCATCTTACACGACTCTCCGCTTTGTTGCTGTTAACCATGTTTTGGATGGCGCTCTGCAAAATCTCTTCCTCTCCAATTGGGTACCTATTAAGTTATGTCCATTTTAGGATTTTTTCCTTCAACATTTCTCTAGGTTTTTTTAATATAACTGAGGCAAACGGAGTGAGAAAAGTGGCTTACCGACTTGGAGTTCGCATAAATCTTTTTCCTCATTGTCCCAAATCCCCATGCATGCATACTCGTTGGAGTAACTTTTAGTTGCTTTTCCCTCCCGTCATCCTCATTCGATTCGTGAAGTATCGCCCTGTTCCTGTTAAATATTTTGCATACAAATGGAAACTCTTAATTTTATTACCATATTGTTTCTAAATAAACTTAAAAAATGAATTATAATGTATTTAATTATAAACGGCTTGCAGAAATAAGGAATACAATATTCACACGATAGGCCTATAGACCTATGTTCGTTATTTTACTATTCCAACAACGGCTTTTGTACATTATGTTGTAAAATAACTGAAATTGTACAAATATAACTCATTTATCGGGTCCAGTTGTAGATAAAATATATATTTTTAAATGTTATGAATAAATGATGAGCAAGTAATCCTTGAAAAGCCAAGATAACGGGTCAGCTACACCAAGCAACTACAGTATATTCTTACGCAATTCATTGACAAGAACATCCAACATTACGTGTCAGAATCACAGTTCAGCTCATCTTAACGTTCCCTTCTATACTTCAGAACTTATTCAGGGCAATAATAATAATAATAATAATAATAATAATAATAATAATAATAATAATAATAATAATAGTAATAATAATAATATTTTTAATAATCCGTGGCGCTACAGTACTTTAAGGGCCCAGACCGACCAGCCGGCTGCTGGCCTCAAGCCCACATTCCGAAGCAGAGGTGGACGATCATCCAACCAGAATGGAGATATCGTGTGGTTAGCACTAGGATCCTCCCAGCCGTTATAGCTGGCTTTCGCAACCGGATTTCTGTACCTATCGTAGCTCCCCAAGTGCATCACGATGCTGGGTGAGCACCGGTTCCATACACTGGCCGAAATTTCATGAGAAAATGTATTCCCCCATGAAGACTCGAACCAGCGCGCATTCCGTAACGGGAATCCTAGGCAGGATGCCTTAGACCACGACTCCACGGCGAGGGACAATAACAACAACAACAACAACAACAATAATAATAATAATAATAATAATAATAATAATAATAATATTAATAATAATAATAGGCCTATACGAAGTATTAAAGCAAAGAATCGCTTTATCGTATTCGCTTAGATGCGCCGCCGAAGTCGTCACCTCGCTTCTGGCATCAAGGAGAAGGCAAGTAGCCTACAATTTGCAAACAGCTGAGTCATGGGCAACGAGTGACCAGACATCGCAACGTATTTTAAGCACTTCAGTGTACAAGAACGCCAACTACGAACACTGAAATTGTCAACCGGCCTTTTCGCTGCATGAGCATGACTTTCAAACGCTCATTATCAGCGGCACAGACACATTGCGAAAACAGGAGCGTCGCCGCAGTTCAGTACTCGCAAACACGTTAAGTTCGATTTCAGTACGATAATAAACGTAACTGTAGTGCTCATTTTTTATTTATAACTCATTTTCAAGATCATGTGCTATTATTCTCTCTCTCTTCGCTACATTAGTGCACAGAGCTAACCCTAGGCGTCTATGGCGTAGAGCCACCAGCTGACTTAGCTATGGTAATGATTATTTATTGAACGTCATTCTAAATGAGAGAGAGAAAGCAACAGTTTATTATTCAAGAGAGGTGTAGCTTGGACTTTTTCCCTAATAGTGAAGTATACAAGAAACTCACAATGTTTAGAAGCTGGCTCTACATTCGTCTTCCGGTGAACAAAGTGGGAGGTTATCCCGATCGTCAAGATCGCTACAAATGGTTAAATCCACGTGACTGATTCTTGTGTTTCTTAAACATCAGCAAATAGTCCTCTGTACTGGAAAAAATTTCTCACTTTTGGAGATGGGGGAATGCCGCCTGTCTCCCTAGACTCGTAGGGTTATCATCCGTCCGGCAAAAGGAGGGCATGTCCTCTTTTTCAATCATTTTATCCTGTCCGGCAGGCATTTTTAAAAAATCTGAAATGTCCGGCATTCCGCATTTTAACTAGAATTAATATGAATATTGAATAATGTGCGACATTATGCATAGAATATCTAAACAAATGGTGAAAACCTATGAAAGAATTTAACGGCTTTCAATGGTTGAAGCTGGAGCCCATAAAAACAGAAAATATGATGACCTACCGACATGCATTACACTCAAAAACGTCACTATTCATGACTCCAAGCTATTTTATCAATTTTATTCTGCAATGTACAAAGATATGGCAATCAAGTTCATTTGGACCAAGACTTAAGTTCATCTAAACAATGGTGTAAATACTTCAATCTCAATAGTTCTGCGAGCACTGAAATTTTCCCAGAACTCTTAAAAATATGTCAATTCTATTTATTTATCCCAAGTCACAATGGGTGTGCTGAAAGAGTATTTTACCTAATATCTGCTCGATGTACAAAAGAACGAAATCGCATGCTACCCGAAACAGTCAAAGGTATGATCATGGTGAAATATAATTTCATGCACATGTCCTGTGAACAGTTCCATAGTTATTTGGTACAAGATAGAAGTTTGTCTCTTCAGGCTCTTGTGCACAAAGTGGGCTCCACCGATAAGTAGGGTACAGATATAATACTGATCCATCAACTAGTGAGAAAACTAAGGTGAGCCATTGTTTTTATCTTTAATTTTGTTCATACCAATATTTAAAAAGCCCTCCTTTTTTCAGCAATGTCCTCTTACTCTACGTTCCATGTCCTCCACTAAAATTTCTTCTCATGGTAGTCCTACAGACTCGGATCTTTTAGACCTAATGAAAAATTCTGCTCTGATCACTTTTCTGAATGAAAGTATTTTTAAAGTAGGCCTATCTGGATTCGGTCATTGACACCTTCCTCACTGCCAATACGTTGATATAAATTTCATTTATTTGAAAGCAGAATTTATTGACATCATGATGACAAGATGAATTAAATTCATAACTGGGAGAGAAATTACGGTAATTTTCTTCTCTAGAGCCTTCTCTTTCAGGGGCAATTTCTTTCTTCACGCACAGTAAATCTACAACATCGATTTTCACTCCCTTTCGTAGGAAATTCCAGGTGGAGGCACTTGGAATGCGGAATTCTCCCCACAATCTTTCGTATCTTTATTTGTTGTGTTTAACCATCTCCTTTTACTGACATACTCCAAGATAAAGGTTATACCACAGTCTAGTATATACAGTCACGAAGCTTGAGTTTATGAGGGTACTAGGAGCAATAGACTTTGCAGGTACTATTTCGCATTGTCTGTGATGAGGCTATAGTAGCGATCCTAGTGGCTAGCAACTATCTATGGATGCATATTTACTATATATTAAGCTTCGTGACTGTATATACTAGACTGTGGTTATACCTTTTACCGACACCAAGTCTCTCATAATGCAGACCTTCCTGCCCAAGTGGTCAGCACGATGCAGGACCATACGTCACAGGGTAAATCAAAAAACAATTAACAAACACCCAGTCTCGTGTACATGAGATAAATCTCCGTCCACCCCGGGAATGAAACTACAGATCTCTTGGTTGGAAAGAGCACGCGCTATCCTCTAAGCCACTGCGGCGGACATTAAACCTAAATTGAATAAAGTATGACCATTAGAGTTAAATTCTAAAGTGGACGAGAAACAATCTTGAGAAGAAAATCATGGCCATGACTCTCATTGTCCTTACAAATCAATCGAATGTATTGGCCAGCACAGGCTAATGAAAATTAGAATCTGATCCCTGATCCTCATTCTAAAGCACACTATTATTTTCTTAGCCTTTGGATGAGATAATTAAAAACTTCCCGAACTCTGCCAGTCGTTGCATATATGCAAAGACTAGACCTGTAATGGCGAGAAACTATTGGTATAATTTTTCGTCATCTCTAATTTAGGAATAGAGTTTCTGGTGTGTAGTAATTTATATCACAAGATCTCTGGTGATTCTTATTATACTTTTTTTTTTTTTAATTTCGACCGGCCAGAGGCCGTTTTCCAAAGTTATCTATTTTTGTTTTTCTGTTTGTTTACCTTTGCTTCCTTTGTTTTTACTTATACTAATACAATCACAACACCCATGCCCGAGGCGGGACTCGAACCCACAACCCTTCGGACCAAGCGATAGGGACATGCCGTGCCCCTACCGCTTGAGCCATCCGAGCCGGCATACTAAGGTCTGGTTGTATAAAGACAGATGACTGGAGATTCATTTAGAACCAGGTTTTAGAATGTGAACTGAGATTATGACTTTACCCCGTTGTACATGTATAGAGTGAATCGGGAGGAGATAACTATGGGGGAAGATGCTATTTCTTTGTAGTTTCACATTCTTCCAAAAGAGAACGCCACGCGCATGTCTTCAGGATCACTGAGACAGTTGAATGTCTGTAGAGTGGAAGCTAAGTCATTTTGCCACGTGTTCATGTTGTGAAAACAAGAAAAGCAAGAAACCAGCTCATTTTCCTGCTACTGTATAAAATAATTGCAAAAGGTCCACACCTGTGGAGTAACGGTCAGCGCGTCTGGCCGCGAAACCAGGTGGCCCGGGTTCGAATCCCGGTCGGGGCAAGTTACCTGGTTGAGGTTTTTCCGGGGTTTTCCCTCAACCCAATACGAGCAAATGCAGGGTAACTTTCGGTGCTGGATCCCGGACTCATTTCACCGGCATTATCACCTTCATTTCATTCAGACGCTAAATAACTTAGATATTGATACAGGGTCGTAAAATAACCCAATAAAAATTGCAAAAGTATGTTAAAATTTTAATACATTCTTGAATTCGTAACAACTGTCAAACGTTTGTAATGGATATTGTAGTAAAGGTTCTAAAGTTTGTATTGTTAACAACCTTGTTCCGCCATCTTAGGTTGCGTCACAGTACTAGGTATCTTACCCCGATACTTGGGGAAGATGCTCACTTTTTTCGGAGTAATATGGCAACTTGTCGCAAGAGTTTTATTTTGCGTTTTATTACAGGGAATGCGTAAACATTACTTAAGGTTCTCTGATAGAGGTCAGTGGATTGAGGACAGTCTTCAACTTGCGATGGAACATGTTAAAACAGGAGGTATGAAGTGTTTTAGGGCATCGCAAGGATTCCTTACCGTACCCTTAAAGGCCGCCTAAAAATAATGATACCAAAAAAGGTACTGGACTGAATTCATTGTGCGCAAGAAGTGATTTCATAAGTCTTGCACACGGCAATAAAATCTGTGCAATGACAGTGTTGCTAAGTAGTGATAAACGAGTGAGAAAGTGTCAATGAGCTTCACATTAAGTCATTTTTGTTATGTACATGTATCAAACCAAGTTCAGGTAAAATACATATATCAGTAAATGTGTTAATTGCATTTGCCATCTTACCCGACTATCGGGGAAAGATACCTATAGTGCAGGTAAGAAGGAAACCTGTATTTATAAACAAGGTAATTAATATTTTCTGTTTTGTACCAAAAATATAGTTTCAAAATACCTTCCAGACTTTGATATTTCAATATGAAATTCAAAACTAATTGAACAGTATCTTAAATTTTCAATCAAAGAAAAAGTTAGGCATCTTCCCTCGATCCACTCTAATACTTACATTAATCTAGTTCAAATCTAATCTGAGTTCTGAGAAATGCACGCGACGCTGCAACAGAGCAAAACAAATGACTTACAAAATTCGTTTTCCCGTTGGATAATACGCAACAAAGCGATCAAGCTTCCAGTAGTTCGGGAGAGCGTAGTGACTGCACGGGATGAGTAAATTATTATGGATGGGAAAGTAACTAAGAAACAACGATCTGCATATTTATCGCAAAAAAGGGGGCGAACTATTAGATATACTTCTGTTAAAATATATAAGTTAAAAAAAATTATAGAAAATAAAACGGTCGATTCAGTTACTGTACTTCCAAATTTAAAAAAAAAAAGTGCAAAGAAATTGTATCTGTACTCAATGGTAGGAATATAACTGAAATTTATATATCCTACCACACGGGACTGATATCTTATTTTCTTTGCGTTATTTCATGAACAAATGAACGTGAGAGCTGGAATAACTTTACAAATTTACATACGGTACATATTAAGTATTAATTATTATTTCCTAAGGTACAGTTCATTTCTTATTAGTTACACATTTATTTTTTTCATAACAGAAATTCATTAATTATCAACAAATTCATGCATGTTTAATTTTCAAATTATAAATAATAATAGATGTTTGTATTTCGCATGTAGTCTAACATTGCTCATTACTTTACAAATCTAGCTTTCAGGTAAAGCTTCCTGTGAAGCAGACTTGAATAATTTCAAGGGAAAAATTGTTCCGAGGCCGAGTATCGAACCCAGGACCTTTGACTGAACGCACCAACGCTCTACCGACTGAGCTATCCAGGAACTTCACCCGGCACCGTCTCAATTTTTCCCTTATATCCACACACCTCGAGTGGGCTGACAAGACGCCAGAAACCCACATCGAGTACACAGAAACTCTGTGTGACTTGAAGTTGTGGTTTTCTGTTAACGTACCTATAGTAACGTATATATTATGCAAATCTGGCTTTCAGGTAAAGCTCCCTGTGAAGTAGACTTGAAATTATTCAATTTCTCATTACTGATACCCGTAATCTCACTTCTGCTAAATAAACTCCACAATCTTTAAACAATGTTATTTAAATAATTATAATTCGAAATAGATTTAATTTACCTCAATAAAGTTGCTCTACATAATTTAGGGTAGGCTACACGAAAATTCTTCCTTTAGGCTTCAGAATCGGTCAAATATTAAATATGAATGCTTCTGATCCAGCGTCAAGGAGATTAATCGGAGAAAATTCGAGAGTTAAATATGAACTTAGATAAGCTTTTATACAACAGAAAATCTCGGTTCAACTTGAAACCATTTTTAAACCTTAATCTCAGTACAAATGCTTTGTACAACCGGCCCTAAGTTAATCGCTCTCGACCGGATCCAAGCTAGAGAACCTCAAATATAATGGCAAACATCGAAACTCTAGATTACAAAAGGTGACTTAAGGAAAATAGATGTATCACAGCTAGTCTCGTTTCCTCAGTACAAACACAGGCTTGTAATGTATTGGAAATTCTAGCACCTAATATAACATATACTATATGTGATATATGAACACTTACCTCAGAAATTCCAGAGCCCACGTGTGGTCCCCGACTACTCCAATACACGTGGTATGCCTCCCAGACACTGTTCCAATATCAGCGAAATTTCGAATCCATTCTTTAGAGCGAGTCGATTCCTTCGGTCATCCAAGTTGGACCTAAAAGTGAACACAAGTCCAATATTAGACATCCTTGAACTTGAGACTATCTTTTTAAATTACTAAGCAAATATCTTGACAAATCAAGAATGCGGTGTCACAGGTTACACCTGTACACAAACAATGGAAGAGAGCCAAGAATTTCACTTTAGCTGTATTTTTATTTGTATTAATATTTAAATTTTAATATGTCTCTTTAATACAAATCCTATTCAGGTACGAGATGATAATGTAATAGACGCCGATGTATTTTTTGTGTTGATGAAAGAGGAAGTTTTTCTAACACAATTAGGAATATATTTACGTCAAGCACAGCTATAATGTAACCCACAACCAGCATAATATGTAGGGTTGTTTCCGATCTCTGGTAACGAATTTGAATGACGTCATGTACGTCAGGAATCACACCGACAGCTGAATTGCGGCGAGAGGTGACAGACCAGTAGTGAGTGATTTCATAATCAGAGTGCAGCAATGCCTAAGAAAATCGAGACTTTTTGGGAGGGGTACATAACAACCCTTTCCGATGCCAAGTACAATTACGTGAAAATCAAAGGAACCTGCAAAAAAACGTGATTTCGTTATTTCCAAGAAATGCATCTTGTGTGTACCTAACAAGACCAGCAAAGCTCGGATGGGATTAATTCCAGAGTGGAAAAAGCAAACAAATCCACCTTTCGTCACAAGTCGCTGAACCCCACGAGATGATACAAATGAATTCCATTCGAGCTTTACCAATCTTATTAAGTACACAGAAGAAGCCTTTCTTGGAAATAACGTTTATTGCAGGCTTCTTTTATTTTCACTTAACTGTACTTGGCATTGGAAAGGGTTGTTATGCACCCCTCATAAAAAGGCTCGATTTTCTTGGAAATTTCTGTTGTGAGTCGCCGGGCACTCTGACAATGAGATCACTCACTACTGGTCTGTTACCTCGCGCCAAAGTTCAGCTGTTATGTAACTCCTGACGCACATGATGTCATTCAAATTCGTTATCAGAGATCGGAAACAACCCTGTATACTTTTATTTCACACAATTTTCGGAAACAAAGAGACAGTATTATTTTAAACGATGATGAAAAGAGAAGTCTGTGTCGCCACCGTACAATCCTCGGCCATACGACGAAGTAAAAAAAACATGAGATTTAACGAAGTAGTGTAAAACTTAGCCTGAACTTACCACCCCAACATAGGATAACGTAATCTGAAGTCGAAAGTTTTACACCAAAATATAGATGATGATGATGATGATGATGATGATGATGATGATGATGATGATGAAAAGTACATTATTACCTGCATAAAGCGGCGACCTTCAATGGTTAAATTATCGAAAACTACATACTATGTTTCAACTATTTCATCTGTAATTCTCCGAGGTTCAGTTCCAGCAATGTGATTCATGATTTGAGCCGTTCAGAGCAGAAGTGGTGTAAGTCAAAAATGGGTAATGAGGGTTAAAGTAAACATTCTGTAAAATACAGCGCAAAGTAGCAATTAATATTGAATTTATTTAAACTATTAGTAGTCAGTGGATAGCACGAAGGACATATTAATTGCTACTTTGCGCTGTATTTTACAGAATTTTTACTTTAAACCTCATTACCCAATTTTGACTTACACCACTTCTGCTCTGAACGGCTCATATTATGAAACATTCGGAAACACAACTGTTGTATAACAATAATCAAGAGCATACTATGTTTAATCATCAAATCAAATGTAACATAGCCTAATCTAATTTGAACTATTTTAATGGAAGATAATCTAACCTCAGCCATTGTTTTTTCAATGGGCTATAATAAGCAATGTAAACCGTACACTTGAATTCCGGCCATCAACCCTCTTGCTCGCTATAGCAGCGCCGACAGTCCATCCTATTCCGAGTTTGGTTGAGTAATACATAATATCTTATAACAACTTGCTGGTCAGAGTTTCGTATCACAGGCACACATCATCAGTGTGCTATTCATAGATTCAACTTCTCAAGAACGTTACGACTGAGACTTGTGACGTAACCATTCAGTTTCAGTTCAATTGTGATGATGTGACATGGTGTTCATAGTTACTGGGAAAGGCATAAAAGCATAACAGAGTTCTTAAGTTACACAACACCAAAGTGGCAACAAACATATCGTTGCAGCTTTGGATCCCTAATCAATTTGTTATCGGTGATATAGTGCCAACTTATTCTACAGGATTTTCCATAATTTAATATATTTTCACATTTATACAGAGTATTTGTCCCAGCCGACATACCACTTCATAAAATGAATCATCCCCAGTTACAGAAATTCCTAACCAAATACTCCTGAATAGCTACTGAACATAGACCGTACTGCAATCACAATATGAACATGTTTTAATAGGGGAACTTGAAAAGCAGTAGGAAGCCTACGTATATTTTGAATAGGGGAATGATATTCACATATAGTATTAACATATTCACGGTAAGAATTTCATTAAATGCAGAATGTGAAGTGAAAAGAAGACTACTTTGTTGTATCTTATGCTGAAATGAATAAACAACAGTTTTAGAATTATATTTCAGTTTCGTAAATTATAATTTTTATGACATTAAAATTATTTTTTACTATTCTAATCGTATTCAAGATCCTGGTCATGACGATATCAACGTAATATACTGCGGTGAATTATTGTGTACTCGACAGCACTTGTGACGAGTTTCAGAACGAAAACCATTATTCCACAAACGATAATAAACCTAGCCTGAAATTTTTATTTTCTTTTAATTCTATGTCGCTCACAACTATCGCAAAATTTCGCTTAAGTTCGTATTTGGGCTGAACCCCCACTTCAGGAAATAAACGACTTAACGCTGACAGTGGAGAAATAGTCATTTCTTAAACGGTATTCGAACCATGATTTTAGCTTCCAAGTAATATTAAAGCTGCAGCAATTACTTTAACAGTTGCATACACACAACCGACAGAAGTTTTTATGCTCGTCGAATGTTCCACGAAAATATCTAGCAAAGCGAACATGACGACCCTGGACAATTAAACGGTACTCTGACGTAGTACGTTTCTCAGATATGGACTGCCTTCTTCAAGGAACTGATGGACAGTTCATGTCTTCAAGGTGACAAGTAGGCCTACATAACTTTCTAGAATTGTCGGTCAAATCTCCCAGTTCCGGTTAGTAACCGATAGAGATGAGGGTGTGTAAAGATTGCATGATACAATAGCTGACTCTTAAAGAAGCAGTACAATATCAATGTTATATTTATATCCTGGTTGAGTGTTAGAGAAGACCGTATGGCCTTAACTCTGCCAGGTTAAATAAATTATTATTATTATTATTATTATTAATTATTATTATTATTATTATTATTATTATCTTCTCATTATACACTTAAAACTGAACAACTTATGACGCGCCGATAAATAATCTAACGGCTAAACAGTCAATTATTCGTGTTCAAATTTCGGCTAGTCCTACTGAAATTTGTAGGGGACTAAGACGGTCTTGGAGGATCTTTTCTCATAGTACTCTCGTTTTCTCTGCAGTAATTACACCATTGCCAGATTTCACAATCATTATTGTGCATTAGCCTACACCATACATCTCTATGAGAAGAATATGTATTTATTTTACTTTTCCTTTTTTTGCATCATTTAATATGTTACGACTAATTTTTATTATTTTCAATTTCTACTTACATGTTCAGTTGTTTTTTTTGTCATATTCATTCTGTCACTCGTTATTACTGTAGATTAATTGCACTGATGTATAATTTTTCTTGTAGTTGTATTGCATTTCTGTTGGTGTGAAAGAGAAGGCCTGATGGCATTAACTCCACCAGAGTAAATAAATAAATACCCATAAATTAAATTACTTGAAGACCTGAAGGCAGCAAAATGGCAACTCCATCTTTAGGCTTTCTCTGTGTGTGCATGGCAACCCAATCATAGGAAACTACTCATAATCTTCAAAAATACTAAAAAATAAATGATAAATCGATTACGCTATATAATAAAATAATGTCTCAGAAAAGAACAGGCTATTGAGACTTACATCGAAGCAGATGAAGAGATAGATACTTTTGAAAGAGAAACAGATAGTGCCAACCCTGATGCAGGAGCAGAAGTAGAAATTTGATGATCTCAAAGTAATTTTATTACCAGTAATACCAGTTAATAAGAGGGATGTCAGTCCTCCGTCTTTAAACCCCAGGCAAATGCTTCTGGCGCTCATTTCTGTTAGAGGGTGAGTAGACCCCAGGGCCATAGTGCGGCTAGAAGGATTAGATCAAAGAAAAAATCCATGATCCCATCGGGAATCGAACCCCCGACGTTTCTGCTTGCAGCGTTACGTCTTAATCGCGACGCTACCGCCGCCCTCCTTAAAGAATAAGACATTAAAAAAATTATACAAATGAAAATTTACAAAGTCGAGGCCGAGACGTAGATGGGAGGATAATTTTAAAATGGATTTGAGGGAGGTGGGATATGATTGTAGAGAATGAATTAATCTTGCGGGCTAATGTGGGGGCACAATGAACCTCCGGGTTCCTTAAAAGCCGTAAGTAAATAAGTAAATAATAACAGTGCCTATGGCAACATACGGATTTAGTCGCTATTTAACGACACTGTATCAACTATAACTAGGTTATTGAGCACCGATGGAATTTAAGGGCTCTGAGCCAAAGGCGACTAACCTACAATTACAAATGGGTAAATAAGAGTTGATATTAAGAGGATCCTGATAAAAATGATTGGTTTCACAATTTATTTTAATTGGTCTACATTGAACAAATACAAAAAAAATATCATGAATCTATAACAACGATGTATAATTTTGAAAAAAGGTTTAATAATGAACAATACAAAATTGTGGGTTGGTCGCCTTTGGCTCTGAGCCCTTCAATTGGTGCTAGCGAAATGGTATTTGGCGAGATGAGGCCGAGGATTTGCATGAATTACCTAATATTCGCCTTACAGTTGGGAAAAAGCTCTGAGAAAAACAACCAGGTAATTAGTCCATGAGTCAGTCAAACTCGCCTGAATTATACCGATTACTCTTATCGATGTAAAAATTGGTCAATTTATAGACCAATAAAAAGAAAATAAAATCAACTGAAATGAAAATCTTAAGCTCAGTAGTTGGATTTTCCCGCTTTTTAAAAGAAGAGATATAGGCTACAGATATCCACAAAGAATTAGTAAATATATGCAGTTTAAATATAAAAATTGATGAGTGGCAAGAAGTACTCACATGAGGTCAACAAGCTTACTTCTTGGGGAAGAAGAATAATCTCAATCTCTTTTCTCGTTAAAGAGACAGCCGTAGCCAACCTACATGCTCGTCAATTGAGCTTGAAAATTGCAACACGATTCCTACGAAGTTCAATACATGTGCATGTATTGCAAAGTAGTTAATCACATAATGTTGACATTTGAGGAAGACAACTCTCTCAGACATTATTGACATCATCCTTCACATAAACTGACGTCACGAGTTACGTGTTTGCTTGAGGAAGTCGTTACGACAGTGCTCGGGCACCCACACACAGTTTGCTCGCTGAATTCCAACCAAAACCACGTATAATAAACTTCGCCAAGTGCGTAAATTGCACTTCGGTCAGTTGCGAATTGAATTTAAATAGGCTACCTCTTGAATGATGAACAGTTTTACTTTATCATGGAGCGACAGAATTTTACGGGCGATAATTACATTTTCAGTCGACATGTTAATTATTTATTCTTGAGTCAATTTTAACACTTGTATGTTACTAATTGTATTATTAAACGTATTAAATAACAACTTAAAATATCTTGTCTGTGCTAAATATTGTTTGGTGTCTTGGTTGGGGAATTTGTGGGTAGAGATGAGGGTGTGTTTGCGTGTGGTAATGTTGTGTTGAAAAGGGTGTGCGTTCTGAAATTCAGTTGAGTGTTGAGGATGTGTTGTGTTTGTGTTTTTCTGTGTCTATATACTGTAGGTCTATTTCGTATTTTTCTAGTAGGGTCTATATGTTTAGTTTTTGAAATATACAGAGTGATTCACGAGGATTTACCGTCCCTTACGGAGCTTATTTCCGAAGACATTCTGAGCAAAAAATGTCATATAAACATTTGCCCTAATCTCAATATTTTCTGAATTACACTAATTTCAAATTGTTTGTAAAATACCATTATTCTTGCGTTTTAAGGGTAAAATAATATTACAGATAAAGAATGAACTATTCAGTAGTATCATTTCTTTAATTAGCTAATATTCTGAAGCTAAAAATGTAATTGTGAATTCCATAGTTGCTTCGTATAGAAACTTTTTTTCGATTCTTAACTACAAAATTACATTTTCTTACGCATTTATCACTACAATTGTTACAAATCACGCCACTCTTGTAAATTATTTAAGAATGTATATTAGGATGAATAATTAGACTGTGAAAAATCAAGTTCCTACAGTCGTATGATTTGTAACAATTTTTGTGATAAGTGAGTAAGAATGATGTAATTTTTTGTTAAAAAATGAAAAACAAAATCTGTACAAAGCAATTAACAACACGTTTTTAGCTTCAAAACACTAGCCAATTAAAGAAATGACACTTTTGAATAGTTCATTCTCTATTTGTAATAATTTTTTACCCTTAAAACTAAAGAAAAACAGTATTTTACTAACATTTTCAAATTTGTGTAACTCTGAAAATATTGATATTAGGACACATGTTTATATGACATTTTTTGTTCAGAATGTTTTCGAAATAAGTTCCGTAAGGGACGGTGAATCCTCGTGAATCACTCTGTATAAACATACATCAACACTCTCCACTCTCAACTGAATTTCAGAACGCACATTCTTTTTGACACAAACACTACCTTCACCTCTACTCACAAACTCCCCTACAAAGACACCAGATAAGAAGAGATCGAAAGAACGAGCGAGACTTCTAGTGAGAAGTTTGAAGATGACGTAAAGTCCAGTCGAAACTACTCACTTAGGTAAAGCACCACATCGTTTGAATATTTAACACAGTGAAGATATTTAAATTGTGTATGTAACAAGTTTAATAATAGCATTAGTGACATTTAATTCCCATCAGTTGAGCTCGAGTGTCTACTTCCAGGAGCAACAACAATACGGCGAACTTTTACATCACTGAATCATCGATTTTACACATGATACGTAATGCGAGGCGGGACCTTCGTTATAACTGAGTGAAAACCATAATTACTAATAAAGAAATGGCAGAATGTCGGTAGGACAAATTCGAATATCCCGCCAGAACTGCCATTTTTTCCACCATCGCATTTGAAATGGACCTGTCTCGATTTAAACCTGGATTTGAGGTGCGGAAGGACGACGCTCTATCTAGTCGTTCGGCTAAAGGTGCACATTGACGAGAAATTTATGATAAGTTAATTTTAAAGTATATGAATATACAGAGTGTTAAAAAGTATCCAATATTTTAGGAGGTGTTAGTATGCATCAAAAAAAGAAAATAATGTCTAATAAACATGGGTCCTACAACACATACTTTCTGAGATCTGTTCATAGGAGGTGCTCAATGTGATGTCCATTCATGGCAATGCATTCCTCTGCCCTTCAGCGTAAGGAATCACGCACTCTTTGAAATTTGTTTTAATACATTGATAAGAAAGTCCTGAAAACGATCCCCAGTTAATCTCTGTGGTAGCACGTATGGCCCTATTAATCTATTACCAAGAACGCCTGCCCATAAGTTGATTGAGAATTGGTGGTGATGCCTTGTTTCTTCAACTGCATGGGGATTTTCATCAGCCTAGACATGCTGATTACCATCTCTGCTGAACTCCGCCCATATCAGCAACCAGACTTTTGTTTTCAGTATTCCTTGCGACTTATCATTATTCCATGCCAGGGGTGTCAACTACGGTATGATTATCTGGTAGTCTGCTGTATTGTAGGGCAGAGAAATGCATTGCCATGAATGAACGTCACATTGAGCACCTCCTATGAACAAGTGTTCAGATCACAGAAAGTATGTGTTGTAGGACCTATGTTTATTAGACATCATTTTCTTGTTTTGATGCATACTATCACCTCCTAAAATATTGGACACTTTTTTAACACTCTGTATAAAAATAATTATTTATGTACATTTAAATATTTTAAAGCTGTTATATGAAATAAATGTTAAAATATAAATAACAACAGATTAGGATTCATGTTAATATAAACTTTTAAAATCGAAATTATTTTATAAATACGGTGTCACTAGCGTGAATCACTCCCTATGTTATTTGTAACAGCTGAGGTCTGTACAAGAACTGCAAATTACCATGGAGGCGTGTAACATTCAGGAATATTGATTCAGTACACATACCTCCAGACTCCAACACGAACTGCTTCATAACAAACAGGTTAAACACACAGATTGATAAATGGTATTTTGAGATATTTCAAACCCACCACGTGATTCATGAGGCTACTTGTTAGACCTGTAATCTAGAATATTTAATTACAAGTTTAATGATTCTGTTCTCTACAATAGGTCACAGTTAACACAGTTACAAAGCATTACTATATTTTCGCACTAAATCTTCTTAAGAATGAGGTCGCTGCCGTTCATACGGTAGCGAAAACATTAAAATAGTATTCTATTAAAATGTCTATACCGAGCTCCAATATCACCCAAAATTTCTTCCGACTCAGACTAAACTCTAAACTACAGCCCTGGTTATGTTATACTTTCACTCTTCTTCCATTTTTTTTCAGCGTCCATGCTTCACATCCATAAAGTAGCACTAGTAAAACCACTAAGATGCACGCTCATAATAATATATTCCCAATAAGCGTGTGTTCGTGGAAGCGTGCCGACACGCTAAACACATGCATCCTTGTTTCCCAGAAACTGAGACGAGTGCAGGAGGGTGGCATGCCGACGCCTGGCGCCAACCACAAACCAAAAGCGGCGGTGTCTACTTCAAGATTACTTTACAGCCCAACATGCATATCACGGCTCAGTCGTGGCTTAGTAAGTCACCTGACGACTTCTAACCCAGGGTTCGACCTCGTGTACGTCCTGTGAGAGACCTGTGATGAACAAAGAGGCAAAGGGACAGGTTTGCTCTGAATAATTTGGTTATCATCGTATTAACTTATCATCTCATCTTTTCTTGTAGCATACAACGAAACTTATAACACCGGAAACTTTCAGGAGGATCAGAAATTGTCCGATATTGAGAAATACTTTTTATTAGTAAAATCATTAGAGATCAATTATATTTTATTATATTGTTCTCTCCAAGTTTAGACGACCTCACTCACACCACTCTACTGACTGTGTCTTACTCAAAACATAATACAGTAAATCATACGGTGCATGCCTGTTAGTTATGCAGCGTTGTCACGACTCTGAATTAGCCCAGCCACTAGGCTGAGGCAAGTACGATGTTTTTAACAGAGAAGTTAGTAGTTATCTCTTGTGGCAAGATAAGCTGACCTCTCTACAAGGGCTGAGGCCGTCCATGTTTGGCAACGCTGTTATAAAGCAATTCAGTTATCGGACGCGGCCAACTGCATAACAGAAACCTAGAGAGCATGTTGATGTGACTTCTTTGACTTCTTTCCTCTGAGCTGGGGTCGTCTTAAGTTTGGCGAATACAATACTCTACACTACAGTGTATGAACCATATACGATACATAGCGTAATTTTAACTATTCAAGATCATGGAAATACCCTTCATTTATTTTAATCAATGCATTACTATATATGTAAAATATGGGGTGTTGCAAAAAGAAAAAAAAGTACCTAATTGAAAGTAATCAGAACAAAACCAAAAGCTTTGTTGGCCATCCTTAAACAACTACATACATCACATGCATGCGGTCATGGCAGCACACTGATGTAAACGTAAGGTACACACATACAGTGTTCAGTTCAGTTATTATTATTTTTTTGTGAAAGTGCAAAACTAAAGGACACAAACACATGAAAAGACTCAGTAAGCTATCTGACCTAGATCATGGGATTGATTATGATTATCATGGTGACGACAATGATATGCTTAGTAGTGGTGGTGGTGGTGGTGCCAGCAGAGTTACAAAAGGAACATTAAACAGGGAATATCGATTACATTACCGCCATCGCAGTCCAAACAATAAGATGACAATAAACATACAATATATATATATATATATATATATATATATATATATATATATATATATAGTATGTTTATTATCTAACCCATGAACACTGTTTTAATTGACCTTACATGTGTGAGTTTAATAAGATGACAGTTTTTCCATATTTCAGGATTTAATTCTGGGCACATCATGTACTGAACAAAGCGACTTGGTAATAGGCTTATTTAACTATTTCAGTTTTTCCTAACATTTTATTACGCCCCATATTACCATGTCATCAATTCATCACTTGTGACTATCCTCGATAGTTACAAAAGAAAACGTTAAATTAATTTTTCTCGATGAAGTCCAGGGCTGTTTTATTCTTTTCCATCAGTCTTAATATTTTGGCATCTCCTGATCTCGTATTTGCGTTTGCCTTTTTGGTTAACAGTCGTGAAAGCCATCAGATGAAGCATGGTCCTCTGGTTTTGGGGTGATACGAAAAATTGGTAACCTACACGTGACAAATATTATTATTTGAACATTTTATATGTTGCTCGCTGACATGTTCACATATGGTAGGCCTAGATCTTTCTGGACTGGACAGTATGAAGAATTCCATTTGTAAAGTAGAGCTAACTGTAAGAAGAAAAACATTATCTCCTATAACAGAGCGAGAGTTGAGGATGATTGAAAAATCGAACCTAAGTGGTAAGCATAGTGATCACCAAACCACCGGAAAAGACTTACAAACGTTTCAAGAACATATATGCAATTTCTGTTACTCAAGAACAAGCCCTGCCGGCCTAATCCTATAACGCAAAAAGGAAGTCTCGATTATTTATAATCTAGTCTTTTTGCGCTCCAACTCATAGCCGAATCTCATTTCTAACTTTTATATTCACGAACTAGGAATAGCTCGTTTTAAGATGCATTAAATACTTAATTTATCGTATCTGTTGGGAGAAATGTTTTAACTTTTCACACTACACACAAGTCAAAGATCACTAAGTCTTTAGTAAACCTCGAAAATTATGTATGACGTCACATGTATCCGGAAGAGCCATAAATATATCTGTGATATGAGAGTCCGTGACAGAAAGAAATTGGGCAAATGACGCATCACTTCAAAAAGTTAAGATATTCTCGTGTAATGTCACTTCAAGGAAATTAAATGGCGAGTCGGATATAATTAGATCTGGTTAAAATGCGTGTCACTAGCGCCGCATGGCGGCTGCTTCCTTGACACCAGACTGCGTCTTGCCAAATTTACTTCACACTCTGAATGTCTGTTAATTGGTAGGCTAAGACGATGATATATGAACTAATATAAATGACAACTTTCATTCCAGCTCGGGACCTACAACACAGGAGAAATGCACCCGCTGTCAAAATGGCTTAGAACTCTTCTCTCCTTCCTGACACGTCTCATTACAGAAAAGTATATGAATAATTTGATTTAAAGAAAAAAGCAACAATCTGGTGAAAATATGTTTCAAGGTCTTCCGTTGTGATTAAACTGGGAATTTTCTGACTGCACATCCAGCAGATATGAATTTGATTCCCGGTAAGAAAGTGGAGCTTTATTCCTCTTCAATTGGGCTGGAGTGTGTTTTCCTTGTTTTGTGTTTTACTGTTTTCTCTTTTAGTCTGTTATTGAACGACGTTGCATCAACTACTAGGTTATTTAGCATCGATGGAAATGGTGGTAGCGAGATAAGGCCCAGGGCTTGCCATGTTATTTCCTAACATTCTCCTTACAATTGGGAAAACTTCGAAAAATATTAACCTAGGCAATCACCCTAAGCGAGAATCGAATCCACACCCCAACGCAGCTCCGGATCAGCAGACCATTACTATACGCTCGCCGTCCCGACAACGCTGGTGTCTTCTGTGTTGTCTTAGAGTGATCTTCCTTCATGCTCACCACATTAACGAGAATCCTGTTATTATATAGGATTTTTCAAAAGTCAGACGTAACTTTAATTGCTCATATTTTCTACACAATCTTAAATATTCTGGCACTGGCTTAATACTCAAGAAATGGAATTCTTTGCATAATTGTGACAAGTTTGTCTGTTTGTTTCTTATGGTGGTCGTGTTATCAGTAGGCACTTTCCTGTAACTTGGCCTGCAAGATCGCCAGATATTTATCTAGCATATGATTGGTTGTGGGGCTATCTGAAGGAAACAATGTTCTTGAACAATTGATGAGTTGAAGGACTCCATCGCACACTTTGTGGCAGAAATTGCAGAACACGAAGTCAGAGTTCCTGTAACTTATACAGCACTGAAGAGAGGCTATCACTTGTACAAGAACAATATGGTACCTGAAAACTTTGCTGACACATTGCCATTGGTGCCAAAAACAAAATGAAACCTGAAAAATTGAAGGATATAAGATCATATGAATTATTGTCACATGAAGAAATACAGGCGTTTGAACTGCAGCTTCATGAAGAATCTTCAGATGTTGTTTGTGACATTTCTGATAATAAATTATCTTTGCTGAGGCTGAAGACACAATTAAATGATTCGAAAATAATGGACATTAATTTAATTTCTGTTAAAGAAAATGTTTTTTAAAATCATAAGAAAAAAAATGTTTTCCTCATTTTTGCAGTAAGTACATCGATGGTGTTTAGGTAAAAGGGCTTAACCCTCATTTTCTAAATGTGACGTTTTTGCTGTAATTAGTTAAAATTTAATTACAAAACGTGAAGATAAGTTTTTTGACAATTATGTTTATATTCTTTCATATAAAGTAGCTAATAATAATGTACTAGCTATTCCCAAATTATATTTATTTTGTGGGATAAGCCCTTTTACCTGAACACCGTCGATATAATTTGTAATAAACACATATGGTTCAAATTTATCATCAATAAATGGATTGATGGAAAATAGGCTTCATCTGTGTCTCTAAAATATCATAATTTCTTACAGAAATTTAAATATTAAACTAGAATGGGAGAATATGAACTATTTCAAAGAATTGTTATATTAAATTTATAACTAACGAAATTGTATTGACAAAAAAATTGTCTCCATTTCTTTTATCGGCTGTTTTCCTAAAACAAGGGTTTGTAACCGAGGTCGTTTTCCCAGCAAGCTCTTCAATTGTAGTAGTAGTAGCAGCAGCAGCAGCAGCAGCAGCAATAGTAGCAGTAATAACAGCAGCAGTATTTTATTTAACGACGCTTTGAACTATAGAGACTACTCAGCGTCGAAATTAATCGCGGGCGAGAAATGGACGACATATTTTGCCTGAAGATCTCTATCAAGGACAGGGTTCTTTTACATGCTATAAATCTACGTTCGATAATCTTGCACCCTCTACATCAAACGGAATATGAACAACGTTATCAATAAGATAAAATTCACTTGAGTGAGAAATCCGTTCTTACTTAATTCAAGTGTTTTTCTTTTAACTGCGGAAGTAGGAAAATTCGACACTTTTGGCTGCAACAGAGTCCATCCGGCCAAACCGCTGAAACTACAACTGTAGGCGTACCTAGTGTAAAATAACCATCCACTTATTGCCTATTTCTCTTCTTGTATTATTATTACTATTTATTTTTTATTGCCATCTTCTTCATTAATATCATAATTTCTCTGTCGAATAACATATCAAATCATAATCATTATAGGTGCTTCCCATTACGTCTACTGCAGTAAACACCTTTTGTGTATATTGTACACATTGAATATTTCTACTTTTTGTACTGATGAATGTCCTTTTATCTCTGTTAAACATTTTCGGAAACCTGGCAAACTGGGTACGATGCCTCTTTTTTTTTTTTTTTTTTTTTGAGATAGTGATCTTTATTAATTTTTCAGAGACGTTTCATTTCTTGTTTTTATTATTATTATTATTATTATTATTATTATTATTATTATTATTATTATTATTGGTTGTGTTACAACACTTTATGAACTGTTATAGTTATTTAGAGTCTCAATGAGATGAAGGTGATAATGTCAGCGAAATGAGTCCAGGGGTCCAGAGCCGAAAGTTACCCAGCATTTGCTTTTATTGGGTTGATGGAAAATCCCGAATAAAACTTCAATCAAGTAACAAGTTCCAACCAGGATCTGAATCCGGACACGCTCGTTTCACGGTCAAGGATGTTAACCGTACTACTCACAGCGGTGGACTTAATTTCTTGTTATAGTTCCGTCTGTTAATTTATTTTCTATGATTGTTGCTTGAATGTTGTTTGTGTGTGATACTGCATTGTTTTTGTTGTTTAATCAACTGTCCGGAGACAGGTTTTAACCTCATAAGTGACAGCAATAAGACATCACTCATGAGGCAACTAAACCAGGAGATAACGGGGTAGGATGTCCAGTTTCTTTCTCCCCTCTATGCATACCACACTGACTAGCTACATATTACACTAATCACACTTCAGATGCATACAATGTTCTTCCTCTGACACAAATATCGTCAAATGAGATGTACTGCCTGATAATAAATGCACTGTACTGTACGTATCAGTCAGAACCTCAATCAGAGGTAGATTTGCATTAAGGTGTTTTAATTTTTCCTGTAAAGAATTTTATTGTTCGTTTCGGCTTCAACATAGCTATCCTGGCCGTTTCTCGTTTTATTATTCTCATGCATTACAATATTTATGTTTAAATTTGCAACACTTTTTCTACGATACATTTGTAATAAAATCACTTATTATTATTATTATTATTATTATTATTATTATTATTATTATTATTATTATTATTATAAGTAGTAACTGTAGTAATAGTTGTAGTATTTTTTTTCTTGCTGATTTAATATAGTAAAACTAGGCCATCACTGAGATGTACTCCTGTACTAAACAAATTAATTTTCTTTTCTCCCACACGTCGAACGAAATGAGGTCAGTACGATCAGACGCATTTCAAGTCACTTTGTAAATGGGTGCCAATTCATTCCAGAGGTTAATCATCTTAGACCGGCAGTTGGAGGTAGAAATTGCGTCTTCTTTTCCCCTTACCACGTGATGCGGGCGGGATTCTCGGCCCTTACTCACTCACCCCACGTGCCATTGCCATTGTTGACGTCATCCTTTGTTGAACCGGAAGCGAGCCAAATTTTCCTTTCCTCTCACTTCAAGCCATAGCTAGCCAATTCAGTGGTGGCACGTTGCACCTCATAAATTATACATGCATATTTATACAAATAATTTAGCCTGTTTTAAAAAACATATATTTTTTTTCTTTCCATTGTATTACAGTACAATACATTCGTCAAATATTTTATAAAAGTGATGTCATACAAGAATATTATACATACAGTATAAACAAGCTTCGTTCAGGCCAATCTCGGAATATTATAGAAGTCCTTCTAATGACAATTTTTCATTGGTGTCGTCTGTTTTCGAAAAATAAATTTAAGATTGATTACGACGATGTGAAGAGACATGTGGATATAGAGGAAAATGGAGCGTATGAAATATGGAGGAGAATAGAGCGTGTTAAATGGACAGGCAGAATAAGAAATTAAGTAGTGCTAGAAAGAGTGGGTGAAGAAAGAATACTTCTGAAATTGATCAGGAAGAGAAAAAGAAATTGGCTGGATCACTGACTAAGAAGAAATTGCCTACTGAAGAATTCAATGGAAGGAATTGTGAATGGAAGAAAAGTTCGTGGCAGAAGAAGATATCGGATCATAGACAACATTAAAATATATATGGATCGTATGTGGAGACTAAGAGAAAGGCAGAAAATGGGAAACATTGGAGAATATTGAGTTTGCAGTGAAAGACCTGGCTTTGGGCAGAAAATTGTGAATGAATTAACACGAGAATGGGTCGATGAACTTGTTTGCTAATACACCACATGATATGGTGAAAGAAGCTCGTACAGTAATCTATATAAGTTTCTGGAGTATATAATAATAATAATAATAATAATAATAATAATAATAATAATAATAATAATAATAATAATAATAATGGCATAGACTAAAAGAGGTAGAGACGTAATGTGAAACCGCAATAAAAAGCTCCATGGCAATAGAAACGCCTTCTGCTATGAATGTAAGTCTTACAAAAAAAATCGCTGTGCTATAGTGTAAATTTATCAAAGTCCACCTCGGCAGCGCCTAGTTCACACGAGTAGGAAAATGATGTTTATTTTGCACCTAATTTGTTTCTTGAATATATCTCTGTTGATCTAAAAACAGGCAGAAAAAACAGCAAACAAACAAAACAAAGGAAAATCAGTCTTGTATATTAAATTCGTCCACATGTAAATCTAAACTCTAACGAATCAACCGCAGTCTTCCAAAGGGACCTTAGCGTATGGCAGCCGGTAATTTTTTAAAAGATACAGTCATAAGATATGACCACTTTATAACGCTATATAATTTTTTTAAGTAGCGTATTAACAAAATATGACGCATTATCACAGAATGGTTTGGTTAATCTTCTGATCACCACAGTGCTGCTCATGATTAGGTTTTTCTCCGGAGCGGTTGTTTGTGCGCTTTCAATCGGAGACCTCCGGTTACCTCCGATTGATGCCGCGCAGGTTGTATATGTGCTGCGGCGCAGACATAAATTTTCCGCTGAGCACTCCTTTAATCGGATCAGGTAGTGGTTGGAGTCCGCTGACGTCCGCGTATCTTTTAAAATAAGTGTATAATATTTTGCTGTTTATTTTCTCTTTTTTATTTACCTCTCTCTCTTTTTTTTTCTGCTCTTTTTTTTTTCTTGTTTTGCTTGAAGTACTATGTTAGCTGACAATTTTTTTTTTCTAGTTTTGGAATTCATAGTGTATGTGGAAAGGCGTATTAGTTTTAGGTCATTGATCAAATTAATAACATTAAAATTAACTGAAAACTAACGCAGAAGTAAAGTTTTTCAGTAGCTAATGTAAACATTTATAATTTTCCTGGAAACACTCGTTTATTCACAAACAGTTTTTGTCAATTATTATTCTAATCGGTTTAGTTTAACATAAAATATATTAAGGGAGTTTCAGAATGGAACAAAAGAAACATGTGGTATCAATGGGTTAAAGTTTACTGTCCAAAATAATTTATTAAAATTCTTCACCAGACAGGATTGTGATCATTTTGTTAAAGTGTGTCAGTATTTGAACTGCCTCTTCTAAAACGCGTCACTCTTCCTCTGTAATAAAAAGTATAACCGGATATCAACTTAAGGATAAAAGAAACGTGTGGTATCAATGGGTTAAAGTTTACTGTCCAAAATAATTTATTAAGATTCTTCACCAGACAGGATTGTGATCATTTTGTTAAAGGGTGTCAGTATTTGAAATGCCTCTTCTAAAACGCGTCACTCTTCCTCTGTAATAAAAAATATAAGCGGATATTAACTTAAGGATAATTGTAATTATATTATTACCACACGTTTCTTTAGTTTCAGAATGAAATTCAATATTTTAATCTAATATCTCAAGCTGCCTTGTAAATATTCCAAATAAGTTATGTATGATTTTTATTGCCTCGAAAGTTACGTTTTATAGAAATTTCAAGACTTTTTTTTCTAAACTGTGGGCCTTTGGAACAATATCACTAAAGCAGTTAAAAAAATCGTATCAAATGTTTTGCGTAATTTAAAAAAAACGAAAACGATTATATCACTAATTAACCGTCAATGTGTATCTGAATGGTAATAATTTATTTTTGACAGCAAGTACGAGTACCACAACCGCGGCTCTTAATGTTAGCCTAAACACTTATATACCTACATTTTAAAATCTAGACCTACTCATAGAATCTATCTAACTTGGTCCACGCCATAGAGATTTCCAAATACGGATCTGTTAGCGTCCTAGGAGCGTTTGGCTTTTCTGGCAACATAATCACCAACTCATATTTCAAGTAAGCGGCTCATCACTGAAGTTTGGAGTTTCATCTCGTAACAATATGCTGGATCAATCTTAGAGGGTCCTTTTTTGCTGAAATTCTTGTGCTTTTCAGTTTTTCATTCGCATTGTTACTCTGTCTGCACACAAAACCACGAAATTATTTATTAGAACTTTTATATATAAATCAAAGTAAACACGCTTTTTAAAAGAGTTCAAAAGTGTTTTGAACAGTTAAATTTATTTACTTTCTTCAAGTTCGCGATTGTGCGATCGCTTCAAATGGTGTAACAAATTCGAAGTACAACCACCCTTAGAGTAAATTCGCCTACAAAGTTCACAGCGTGCGATTTTATTATTATCTTCAACTAAATTAAAGAATTTCCATGCGACGGATATACGATTTGATGCCATCCTATTCCACTCACAACTACCTTCAGTCCGTACGCGCCGGCCGTCCTTGAGCTCTACGTCCTACAACTTCGCTTCGCTCCGAACCACCGCATTCCTCCGTATGTCCCCTGTTCCACCTACGATAGTATCGGAGATCACCGGTCGAGAGCTTTATTCGTAATCTCCGATTCCTCCGCGGTAGTAGTCACTCCGATGAGCAGCACTAGATCACCATGAACAGAAATGTGATTCTTATTTTTGAACACACACCAAGTGGACATTTCCATTTCTGAAATGAAATCTGATTGTCTCCTCTGTTTAATATGTTATTGTTAAATGTGTGAAAATATAAATTAGTTTCCTCTAGTTCAAGATGTATGAATGCCAATTTTTTAGTGTAATTCAATGTAATTGACTTACGTAACATAATTATATACGAGTTACATTCCTTGTATCATAGTTACAAATTAAGTGGAATGAGTTTTAATTCTCGAAAGAAAGTGTAGATTTTTCTTCCTTCCAGGCGGCAAATTCACTTAGTCGAACTGACAGTAGTTTTAAAAACAAATACATTTTATATGGAAAAAAAGATATATGCTACATCAAAACTTTTGTACTGAAGATTATATTACGCGCAAAGAACGGACATAATTATGTCTCCTTGTGATGTTTATGATCATATAGGGGTCAGTATGGGCCATTTTGTGAAGTGTAATAGCTTGAGAAGACGCCCTTAGGGTCCTGGCTGAAGTCATTACAAGATGCGTCTCCATGGAGAAGTAGACACATTTTGCCGACCAATAAAAATTCCACTCCTTGAATTTACGACAAAGAGATGAGGAAACTTTACAGCCAAGACGGGGAAAGGGGAAAAGAGAATCCCTTCCACAAAAAAAGTCGTTAAGTACAAGGGACGGGAACTCAAGAGTACGGTGGAACCCTGATAAAGAGCCCTAGATAAAAGGGAGAAAGTGGGGTTGGGACAAGAAATACTGCTACGTGAATTTGCACCGTGTCACGTAGACAAGTCTTCCTCTCTCTGAAGAAGAATATGTCCTGCTTTACGTCTTTCACTGAAGGTTCATTTAGGGACTGGAATGTAACTTTTGGACAGTAAAATTATGTAAGTCCAAAC
Source organism: Periplaneta americana (assembly GCF_040183065.1). Lineage (NCBI taxonomy): Eukaryota > Metazoa > Arthropoda > Insecta > Blattodea > Blattidae > Periplaneta > Periplaneta americana. Next base: position 115,562,909 of record NC_091131.1, read on the forward strand.
CTCAATCATATGAAGAGAAAAACAACACATGCAACGTAAATCGCACATTATTTGTCACTATGAATTTAATAGACCATGGTTAGCTGAAAACCTATTGTTCTAGTTCCAGCTCTGAAAACATGAAAGAAATGCGTAGAACACATACTGTAGTGACAAGATAGTGAAACGGAGGGGGATATACCAATGCCAATCTTTTGCAAAACATTATGATGCGACAGGCTATACAGAATTTTTTTTAGGTACTTAACTTATGGTCTTAAAGTTTCACGCATCACGTGAACTTTATAACAGTACTACCCCTCTGTTGTGTGAGGTATTTCGTCCTGTTCTTCACTTCATCACACAGAATTTCAGAACTAAGACTTGGATTGTACTGCATGCGCTTTCAAACTGAAGAGCCGGCGAGATGAAGTAATAGCTTATAGTGAGGAAAAAGTCATGATGGTGGATCCTTCTATATTTTTCCGCTTTTATCATCATTACATCGTTTCACTATTGTCCATGAAAATGAAAAGAAGGATAAGTAATACTGATATTCTGATGTATCTACAGGAGATTCAACAAAACATTAATCGTGGTACTAGATATTAACTGATTTAATACATGGACATGGTCGCATATCTTAGCTGCGTTGTCTAAGGCGTAATGTATTGAACTAACGATACGTAATGAGCACTGATTTCAGTCCTTATGGAGGAAGACACTTTTTAATGAAATAACAATCAGCGTATAAGATCGTTGCTCATCCAGCCTAGTGATGAATTTGGGTACAGTGAGTAGCGAAATCCGGTTTCGTAAAGGCTGGTTCACAATAAAATGGAAACGGAAACGAGAACGGAAATATTGTTAAAATAAATGTATTTAAATGTGAGCATTTACAATTAATTTTCACGTTCTCGTTCCCGGGATCCAGCAAGCTTCTCGTTAATTGTGAATGCTCACATTTAAATAAATTTATTTTAACAATGTTTCCGTTCTCGTTTCCGTTCCCGGTTTATTGTGGACCAGCCTTAAGCTAGCTATAACGACTGGGATGATCATCGTGCTGACTAAATATTACGCCAATAAATATAATTAACCTCTACTGAGACATATGGCGAATCCTCGGGCCTCACATCATCTCACTACAGCTCGCCAAAATATTGTTAAAAATTGTAGAAAATTACAACATTGTAAAACTATAAAAATTGTAAAATATTGTAAAAATTTGTAAAAGTAAATCCATGGTGCTACAGCCCTGAAGGACCAAGTCCGACCAGCCGGCTGCTGGCCTCACGTTCACATGCCGAAGCAGAGGTGGACGATCATCCAACCAGAATGGAGGTATCGTGTGGTTAGTACGATGATCCCTCCAGCCGTTATAGCCGGTTTGCTGAACCGGATTTTCGCTACCTATCGTAGCTCCCCAAGTGAATCACGATGTTGGGTGGGCACCGGTCTCATACACTGGCCGAAATTTCATGAGAAAATTTCTTCCCCCATGAGGACTCGAACCACCGCGCATTCCATAACGCGAATCCTAGGCAGGATGCCTTAGACCGCGACGCCAAGGCGTGGGACAAAAATTTGTGTAAAAATTGTAATTGTAATATTGTAAAATTTTTGACTAGTCCCACATCTTAAAGCTTCATCGCTCATGTAAGATCTATGGAATATAATAAATGAAATGAAATGAAATGAAAATGAGGCTAGCAATCGACTAAGTAAACGTGATCGTGATCTGTTTGAAGAAAGTATAACATTTATACATTTTTCTGCAAGATAATCACAAAGATCATGAGTACAATATGTAGTAGGTATGAAATTATTAATTTATTTCTTTTAGTACATGTTTATGAAATTGGGGAGTATACCTACATGTTTAACATAATTTCTATAAATTCCAACATTGGAGACTAAAATGGTGAAGGTATCCTCTTTACACGCCATAAAGGCGCATGAGAGGCGTGAAGGTGGAACTCCATACTTTCAAGATTTGGGTACTACAATAAAGTGTAGTTGACACCATGTTTCGATCACCTTTTACCTCCGGGAAAGACCCGATACTGAATCTAATAGGCAGTGTTGCCAACACATCAATTGTATCTCCGTCAGTCTAACACCCCGAAATCCGTCAGAATCCGTCAAAATTAATAAAATAAAATAAAATAAGACCAACTCAATATATCTGTAGTCTATATACAAATAAAAAGCAAATTTTAACACAACTTACTTACCAATCTTGATTAAAATAATAATTCATCTACATCATCTGCCTCTAGTTCTGCAGTTGATGTGCTGGGCTGGTCTACGCTCCCCCAAAAATTAAACAATTAAAAATGACAGCAGCTAAAGAAAAGTCAAAAGACGATGTAAATCGTAATTTCCGTCAGTTTTGACGGAATTTCCGTCCCGTTGGCAACCTGCTGACAGGAGACTGACTGAATCCCAGGGACGTTTTGGAAGTTATGGTAACAGAAAGCATCCCGGCAACATCCGGGACTTTCCAGCCCGTAACCAGCTTCCAACTGAGCTACCCGGCAGTATGTGAGACTAGTTTCCGCTTTTATGAACGGGACACATCGTTTGGAAAGGATCTGTTGGCCACCGCATTCATGGAGTTCCATGGAGACCAAACAAAGAGCGGAGGAATTTAACTACTCATGCCATGGTTCAAGTTCATAAGCTCAACTCTGATAACGATGTTACAGTAAACGTGGCTTTCAGAACTGTGTAAACAAGTCCAGCAACCCGGTATGTGCAACAACTGTGTTTGAGCATGCATGAATTTTAATAAATGTGTACCAACATTTAATTATGCTATAACGACTGGGAAAAAATATAAAACAAACCAAAATTAAGCACATTCAAATTTATTACATCACGCATTCCCTTGTTCGTTAGTTATTAGGCCTACGGTAAAAGTTATGATAGCAATCGAGTCGTAATTGAGGCGCAATTGGTCTTTAGTTGAAAGACCCACTAGCAATATTTTTTATAAAACTCCTTTTATGATGAAAAATTAATAATGTAATATCACTCGTATCACAGCGAACTATCTTAAATCCAGCTAATCCAATTTGGATTACAGACATGAAGTGAAGATTTATCTTCCTTCCAAGAGACTGACCAGTGAAGAAAAGCGTGCTCGTGTTATAGGTTTCAAGATTAGATGTCAACATAAGATTATTAGGAGTGAACGCCCAACCATTATTCCATAAAACGATTTAAAAAAAACAGTGTTGTTAATTTTATAGACTACACTCAGTTGCACCTCTTAAATCCGTGAGCTGGGGCAGCTGTGTCGCCAAAATCACAGAACAGCACGCTATGATTGAATCCTCACATTTAAACGTTTTTTTTTATTAATGGCTTTTACAGCTCAATAACTTTCAAATAATCTAATAATAATAATAGTAATAATAATAATAATAATACGGATTAATAATAATAACTGCTCTCACACAATTATTGCCTCGGTTATCAACATTTTCAATTAATTGTAATTCTGTGTGACTCCCAAGCTGCAATATCTGCCATCACCAACAACTCTAACTCTCCACCTTGTCCTGATATATACGAATGCAGGCAAGTAATAAGGAACCTTACTGAGCAAAACAAAAAAGTGGTCCTGCAGTGGATACCATCTCATTGTGGTATCCCTGGGAATGAAATAGCTGAATCTCTTGCAAAAAAAGCACTAAAATCCTGCCCTATGTTTGTGAAGTACCCTACAGTCGAGCATCAACTATCATACGACAGAAAGTAAAGGAAACTTACAAAAAATCTCTCCAAGATAACATAAGCACCTCTGAATGGAAAGACAATGTCACTTCGGTACCAGATTGGCCAAGGAGAGAAGCAGTTGTCAAATTCCGATTAGCAACTGGACATGATTGCTTGGGTAAACATCTAGGCAGCATTGGTTTACTCCAGAATCGTAACTGCCCACTCTGCAAACAGAACATCGTAATGGACTCAGACCATCTAATGCAGCGTTTCTCAAACTTTTCTATCCACGGAACCCTTTTAAACCTAAAATATAATTGTGGAACCCAGCGGAACATTAGTGATATATATATATATATATATATATATATATATAAAATTACCAAATGCACTTTTACCACTAACATTACACATTTTTATTGATGTCACATATTATACATATTTAAAAATTGTAAATAATAATATTGTTGAACTATATTTGCTGTTATTACAAAGATTAGTAATCCTGGTTTATTTTTACCACTAAAATTAAACATATTTTTGAACTCACACGTTATACATTCTCGTATTTAAAAATTATTTAATGTTTCTGAAATATATTTGCTATTGTTACAAAGATTAGTAAATATATAACAAGTATAAATGAAATTAAGTCCACTTGCATTGTTAACACTGTTTTGTAATTCACACTAAAATTCAGGTACTTAATTTTTTTTTTCAGAAAAAAAAAAACACCTATTTGAGATAGATCAGAGGGAGAATATTTCTGTTGTTAACCCCTGCATATTTCTTTAATATCTGGTTTAATGTTAGAAAGCTCAAGTCTCATGTCTGGTTCTGCATTCAGTCTGTTCCGGTATTTAGTTTTGATAGACGTATACACAGAAAACCCAGTTTCACATAGGTGTAAGTACTTACAAAAGGAAGTAGAATTGTAATAGCTTTCTTTGATGACACTGGGTACTCTCTTCTCAGGCTGTGCCAAAAATCCACCACAGGTAGAAAACTGAGGTTACAGGGATGAATCAGACGTCACTTCCAGTAATGCTTCATATCCTTAAGAAGCGAGGGAAGAAGGTTTTTTTTCTTTGATATCAAATGAATTTTTGATCCACAAGTTTTGAGAATTGTTTTCACTTTCCTGTTCTGGAAAATACTGCTCTACAGTGTGACGCATATCCTCCAAATGCTTTACAGATTCTTCATTGATTTCATCAAGTTCTCGGAGAGTTTCTTCGTTCTCCTCAAGGAAATCTTTCAAAGCAGGGAAGCTCTCAAATTCACGACTGGCTAGACTTCTCATCCAGAACTGCAATTTTTTCTTGAAACCCCTGATTTTATTTGGTGCATTGAATATATGAGCACAAAAATTGAGCTAAATATTCAAATATCAAGAGCCATTGTTTGTCACTCAAACTACTGTCCAACTCGAAATGGTGATCAATGAAGAAAGCCATCATCTCAGCCTTAAATTCGAAGAGTCTATTTAAAGTTTTTCCGCGAGAAAGTCATCTCACTTCTGTATAGAGAAGCAGAGATGTTTGAAGGCTTCCCATGTCGTCACAAATGATTTTGAAGAGTCTTGAATGTAATATTCTGGACATGATAAAATTAACGATTTTTACTGCTTCATTAAGAACATTTTTGGGGGACAGTGGGATTTTTGATATGGCGAAAGCTTGACGGTGTAAAATACAAGGACTGATTTTGCAATTTTTTGCAACTGACTTTTTGCGCGATACTGCACTAGCTGTTTTCCCAACCATTGCCTTTGCACCATCCGTGCAGACATGAACACAATTGTCCCAGGGTATATGATTTTCTTCAAAAGTACTCACTAACAAGTCTGAAAATTTCAGATCCTGTTGCATTATCTGGCAGCGGTTTACGTATTAGCATATCTTCTTCAATAGCATCTTCATAATGATAACGGACAAACACTAGTACAACTGCCAGATCTGCTAAATCAGTTGACTCGTCTATCTGTAGTGCAAATTGACATGATCTGAGCCGACAGTTTAATTCTTCCTTGACGTAAGCTGCCATATCTTGAATTCAACGCGCCACTGTGTCATTTGAAAGAGGCACAGAAAAAATTGTTTAGCCTCCTTGTCATTGAGCATGCACTTAACCATGTCAATCGCGCAGGGTTTTATTAATTTTTCGGCCAATGTGTGGGACTCACCTGCCTGAGCCACTCTGTAGCTTACAATGAAAGATGCCTCTGTTGCTTTTTCATTTGTACTATATTAAGATGACTGAGTTAAGAAATTTTTGTGAATTTAGTAACTCACGACGTTTTCTATCAAAGAAATCAATATTCTTGTCATAAAACTGAGCATGGTTTGTTTCAAAATGGCGACGTAATTTTGAAGGTGCCATCGAATTATTAGGTAAAATTCTGCCACATATTACACACTGAGGGCAATTTTTAGCATCCATGAAATCCAAGGCTACGTAACTCTCATTATATTTACGTTTTTTTTAATTACAGGTTCATGTTATGTTTCTGATATTGGCTCCATCACATTTTCAGGTGACGAGAAGCTATTTTGTACACCTGGTTTCATCAGACCCACATACTTGTTTAGGGATAGTTGAAGTTTAGTGGCACAGTTGGATGTTGATTGTTTTAATGATTCTGTTTTAAGCCACCGATCCATGATTCGGTGTCACTCTGTATTAAAAAAGTAGAGTTATGATTGGTATCACTCTGTATTAAAAATACGATGACGTAGCTCGCAATGATCAGTCTTGCCCTCTACACAATTTTGAAGAAGGGATGACAAGACTCCCACAATTTTTCTTTAAAATAGTTTAGCTTTTTCGAATATTATTAAATAAACGTTGAGACACACAATTAACACATAACTTAACTTGAACTTCAAAATAATGTTCTTTCTTCTCCAAAAGAAGTTTCATGTGCTTTCTTGAAGGAACTCAAAACAACTGTGCGAAATATCCGTCACAGAACTTTCAATTAATTTCGTATACAATTTACACCTGTGCATTATTGTTGCAAAATGTGTTAGCTGCAGATACCTAAGTTATTTCAAGCGCACCTATTATTATTATTATTATTATTATTATTATTATTATTATTATTATTATTATTATTATTATTTCAACAATGTGCATTAGTAATCGGATTGCCGTAAAAGGTATCCATTGTTGTCCTGTTGCTGAATAAACAGTTATAGTTCTGTTCTTGTTCTTTTTCATGTTTTTATAACATTATATTTTAGAGATTTAAAAAGTAAATAATTTCACATCAGGAATTGCGCGGAACTCCTAAGAGTTGCTTACGGAACCCCGGGGTTCCGGGGAACACACTTTGAGAAACGCTGATCTAATGGATTGTCCCAATCTATCCTCCACAACACTGGTAGAGAAGAATTGGGAAGCAAGAGAGAAGATGATGGCCATCCAAATTCCATCATTCCTGCTGAGATGAACTATTTTTGTACTCTTCTCACTATTTATTTGTTTACTTATCTCACACTATTGCATGTTGCTATTATCACGGCTAAAGATAAACTCTACAGCCCTGCATTAAATAAATAATAATAATAATAATAATAATAATAATAATAATAATAATAATAATAATAATTAGCCGATTACTGGCCTCACTTCCACATACCCGAACGATCAACTCAATCAGTACGAAGGTAACTTGTGGTCAACACAATGATTTCTCCAGCCGTCATAACTGGCTTGCGAAAAATAATTTCGCTATTCATTGTAGCTCCCCAAATTCACAGCGAACCTGAGTAAGCACCTGTCCCATTCACTGGCTATAATTTCATATGAAAACTTCTTCCACCATGCGGACTCGAAACAGCGCTCATTCCGTATCGCTAGTCCAAAGCACGACGCCTTAGATGACGCAGTTATGGCGAGAGGAATTTTTTGTAGACCTACTGCTATTATACAGTGAGGTTAGTTGGGGACGCTCTGGTTTTCGTCCAGAGCCGGGCCGGCTACCAATGTGTTGGTTACAGCGAGGAACACGCTCGCGTCTCAGGCACTTTTAGGCATACAACCCTACTGTTGCAATGCTTAAAAGTTACAGCACTTACCAAGATCACATTCGTTGCTCATAATGTTCTCCATTTACTGTCACATACATGTGACACCTTTTTATGAAATTTGCAGTCACTCTCGCAAGTTCTTCAGCACTGATAGAATTTATTGCATCTGTTATATTCTGTTTTAGTTCGTTTATGGAGTGTGGGTTTCTTGCATTCTGTAGGGCCTTAATTTATGTAATTTTGTTACTACACGAGCAGAACTTTTACTTATTCCATTTTCCTGCGCTAAACGCCTGAGGGTTTTTGAGGGGTGTTTTCCAATCTTTCACCAATCTCGTCTAATTTCTCTTCCGACAGAACACGGCATTTTGCCACCTTTGGGCATTACATTTTGCCAGGTTACTTATGTCCTGTAGTCTAATAACGGTAATATAATTTTCGATTCTCTAAAACTTATTGATTATCACGTATTTATTTCATTTAAGAATTTAATTAATATAATAAGAACTTGTGTAATCAAGGTGCATATATTTATGTCTTGTAATCTAAAGGTACCGGTAATGTACCGTATGTTAATTTAATTTTCAATTATCTGACACCTAACAATATACTGTTTATCGTAAAATTATACACTCTATAATGTGTATTATGTAAGCCTATTTATGGATGTATGAATATGTTTTCTGTAACTTTATGCGTACTTTTTTTTTTCTTTCTTTTAATGCTCTGTCGCATCAATGAAACTTTGAGTATGTTTATTTCGTCCCAATTCTACGTTAAACGTCGAAAATGGCCATAATCCATCCATATTTTATCATCACGGCGTTAAACTGCGTGATTTACGTACTGATATTATGCATCTGCTTTCCATTAACATGGCGCCAAGCGAAGAGTTCAATTTGTCCCGGCTTCCTCGTTCTGCGCAGCTGGGACTATAGGGGCTTGGGCGGGACATGGAGCATTCCTAAGCACTTCACTGCAAAGAGGTTTCTTGTGCACCCGTGATAGAATGAGTTGCATGCCAATTGTATTGCTCGACTAAGCAGACTCCATCATCGGCCACACTACGCATTCCTCTCCAGCCTTCAAACCCATATGCCATATTTCTGGTGGTGATCTGCCGTTCCTCATAGATATAAATATATATCATTTTCATTTAGTGTTCTGCCCAAAGGCAGGTCTTTCACTGCAAACCCAGCTTTCTCCAATCTTTCCTATTTTCTGCCTTTCTCTCTGTTTTCTCATATGTCCCATATATCTTAATGTCGTCTATCATCTGATATCTTCTTTTACCCCGAACTCTTCTTCCGTTCATCATTCCTTCCAGTGCATCCTTCAATAGGAGTTTCTTCCCCGCTAGTGACCCAACCAAATAGTTTTCCTCTTCCTCATCAGTTTCAGGATCATTCCTTGTCCTTATACGACTTTTGTTAACGTCATAAATAACAGAAAAACTACGCACACAACCTATTAATAATTTCTCTTCAAACTGTTCTTTGGAATACGAGATACAAAGACGAATACTGTAGACCTACAACATAAGAACAATATTTTAGAAAATCTCCAACCTGTTATAAAGGGTATGGCTGTACTTGGGATCGGAAGTATATGCACTTTAAGGTAGTATTGCTAGTTCGTATATAATCAGATGTCTCTGGATACTTTGGTGTGGGAAGCTATGCATAATATGTCCAATCACAGAAACCTTTAAAGAAGACAAAACAAATTTAAGCACAACGCCTCTTGATAATTGCTCCAACATTAAATTGCACGTTGAAGGGCTAGGCGCACATTTCAATAGGTGAGTACTTGCCTCCTTTAGATATTATTTGAGATTATTGGAATATTTAAATTTCGTAACGCTGTAAACCACGCTTTCTCAACCATAATGTGCACCATGCTTACCCAAATATAGTTGATATCAGACATGTATGGGGACTAGGTTCAATATAATATATAGATACGCCGTAGCAATACTACTTTATAGGGCATAATTAAATTTCGACCCCAAATCATTATACCACAGTTCATAACACACTACTGCATGTCACGCTGAAGTCAAAATCTGGATCCCGCTGCCGCATTTGGTAGCGGGTTTTGCGTAGAGTCGCTCCGCAATAGTCACGCGTGTGGCCATTAAAATCCTGTCTCCTAAATAAACACAGATTTGACTTCTGCGTGCCGTATCACGCTCAGGCAGGCGTCATTGCGCGGTTGTTAAAAACCAAGGCTTAACGCTGTCTAGTGAGCTAAGGGCACGACGCCGATCCTAAGTTATTTGACAAAAATAATTGTTTTGGCCTCACCAACCATTCCTTAGATTTAATGCACGCACTTTCGGAACATTCGGTAAGCTATATATGCTACATTATTATACCTTATTATATCATGTACGAAATACGATCACTCTCAAATATTCTTCACTTAATTTCAGAAGTAATAGGCTACTTAAGAGTTTCAAGTTTAAACGGAATCAAGTTATATTCCGAAGTTAAGGAGCTGATCACAAAGTTGATCACACCACTCATTCTAGCGTCTAGGTCATGAAAGCATGGAGATCTACATCCACGCTCCCCATGCGCCTTCGTGGCCTCTGAAGGGGGATACCTTTACCATATACTATTGCAAAAGGAAGCTCGTTACAGAAGAGCTGTAAAATTACCTTCAACCAACGGGTTATGCACGGCCTGTTCTACACTTTACGGGGTATAAATCAGGCTTCAAACAATATACAGTACATACACAACAGAATATTTTCGTCGTCCTTTGCATTTTTCCTTCAACCAGACAGACGAATGGCATGTTTAGTCTCGTCTGGTATTTAGTTGCAGACAAGGACGAAGATTTTCTTCCCCTCTTAACTTGACACACAGTACTTGCTGATTCTTAGCAAGAGCGAAAGCACTGTGCAATACTTAGACTTAGGCTAATTAATGAATATTGTTTCTAAGACTAAAATATTAATATTTAGCTACTTAATAGAGCCACGGAAACAACTCTCCTCCTCCTCCTCCTGTTCCTCCCCCTCCTCCTCATCAAACATCACCATCGAAAGTCAACTATGAATTAGCCTATATTAAACAACAGCAAATAATAATAATAATAATAATAATAATAATAATAATAATAATAAAGATATCCCCGTCACACCATGAAGGCACTTGGGGGGCATGGAGGTAGAGCCCCATGCTGTCATGACCTCGGCACTATAATAATAATAATAATAATAATAATAATAATAATAATAATAATAATAATCATCATCATCATCATCACTGCGTCATTAATGAATAAATGAGGGGAAAAAAGAAGGCAAGATAAATTAAAATGTATACGAATGCGCGTTCTTGCAAGGATTCATGAAACTTATGTTTAACATTTTAGTCGGCTCCTAGCCTAAAATATCACTTGTCTCACTTCAACCACACCGTTCAAATTAAGAGATTTCTTTTTTTAATTTTGCAGGAGAGAAGGCCAAAAATGATCGTACATTTAGCAAACGTTAAACTGTGGGACAAGCCAGTCAAACACAGTCGCCACAATTGCATACACAGCGAATACAATACCGCCACATCCCACAACATCAACCGACCAGTCGCCAAAGTCAGAATAGAAGCACCGCCAAAGCCCAAATCTCCATTGCCAGCAAAAGGTGAGCGCCAAAATTTGGAAATCCTAAATATGAATGGGAAGGGTGGTAATTTCGTGACCCAGCTTAATGCCTTGGAGAAATCAAGGAAAAGCCACAGGCAGGATTAATGGTATTAGTTTAGAGCAAATCGGCTCATTTACTTTAACTCTAACAAAATTCCTCTTCAGCTGAAAGAAAACATTGATATTATCGTGGGGGTGGGGAATTATCTGTGATTGTATTATCAAGTCTAGGAAAGAATAACGAGTTATAAATATTAGAATCATTGGGGAAGGGTTATCACTGCCCATTACTACAAATGTCTAATGTGAAATACAATTTGTACTATTTGTTTATATGTATTTATGTTTTAAGAATGAGTATTTCAACTCAAAAATTTTAATTTATGCACAGAATTTTTAAGAGCAATATATACTTAGGCCTATAAAAGTAATACTCCCCTTGTTATGGATGGTTATGAACTAAGGTGAAAGGTACACAAACTTACACGCACTTTGGCCACTCGTATGGTCTCATTGTGCTACTTCCAGATTGCTGTGGGTGAGAAATAGGTGATAGAATTATTCTATGCCTCTCGAATTTTTTCAGCACGGGTCTGCCAACTATATTCCCTTTCGATGAAATCTTAATATCAATTTCAAAAGCAATCGCCCTCAGCCGGATTGGAACTCATACTTCCGAAGGTATACTGCTATTGACGAAATATAAATTAAATAATAATAATAATAATAATAATAATAATAATAATAATAATAATAATAATAATAATGCTCATATTGAACAGCCTAAATAAATTACATCCTGGAACTCACGATACGAGCAAAAAGGATTAAAGAACGGCCGGCGGTGAACAACACACTTTAGAGAGAACAGGAACCAGCCAAAACCAAGGCCGTGGAGTGGCTCCGTTAAATATCAGAGATACTCTGAATTTCTAATAAGGTATTCAACTGTGAGACATTCAAGTTGCGTAACTCTAGTTACAGAATAATTTTCAAGGAAAAAATGCAACCCTGCAGGTAGTTATGTATTTCCGGAAGTATGGCAACTGGTTGGTATTCACAGCGGAGACTTTATCACCTAGCAACGCGGAGGGAGTGGCTGTTATAATGAAATCTCGAGAGCCATGTCCTTATTTCACAGCCTTGTGGACGTGTTCAAACTTTGTGACTTCCTTCGGCAGGCGGAATAATCCCGAGCAGACAGTTTGACATGACGCAGGAGAGGAAACGACAACAGCTGCCCGGATTCTGAGCCTCTTAAAACGTCTTATATCACTTTCGCAGGTGGAAAGCCTGCTTACGTCACCGTACATTAAGTTCGGCGAATCGCTAACTTGTAAGTCACATTTTGAAAACAAAACGAGACTTCATTTAAGGAAGAGACATTTTTGTTTTTCTCCGAAAGCTCAGTTTCGTCTTCAAAATTATTAATTTTTCTCCAAAACGTCACATTCTTCCGTTAGAACTTGGACTTTTTTCTTTCCATAACTTAAGATTTTAACTTTACGATTTTCAATTTCCTCCAGCAGATTAGATTCTTTCTTTCGAATTTTTAATCGTAAGATAAAGTCATATTCTTCGTTCAGAATTTTTAATTTTCTCTAAAACATTGTTCTTCCGTTACAATTACGTATATTACGGTATATTTTTCTTTACAAAAATTACCTTCCTTTTTACAGTGTTATTCTCTAAAATGTTTTGATTCTTCGCTTATAATTTCCAAGTTCTCTTTTAGAATTTCCAATTTCCAGCAAACATTAAGTTTTACTTTCAAAACATTTAATATTTTCCGTCATAGGAAATTTCTACTTCGTAGCTTTAAATTTTCTTTCTGAAACGTGAGCGTGACATTCAATTTTCTCCTAACGTTTGACTCATTCTTTAAAATTTAAATTTCCTTCGGAGAATCACATTCCTTTTCAGAGTTCTTCTATTTTCTCTCAAAAGTTCTCATTTGTTTCCGAAGAGTCAGAGTCATTCTTACGATTATTATTTTCTTTTCCGAAGCGTTAGATATTTTTGACAGAATTATTAATACCGATTTCAGTAATGCAGGAGTACTAAAACTGTTTAAAAAGTGTAACTTTACATCCTTTGCTAATTTTCCCTAGTCCTGGGAACACAAACTTCCTTCCGAGTCTAGACTATACAATTCTTTTCTCTCAGACTATCACAGAAGTCTCACCCTACTAGGTTGTATTCATTCCTAGCTAGCCTGATTAAACTCCACTACCAAGGGGCTCTTAGGTATTAATAATTGGCATTACCGTTGCTCTGCAAATGGCATCAGAGCTAATGATAGTCCAGTTTCACACCCGACAAGCACTTTGCATCCTGGTGAAAATGATGCGCACTGCGAGAGAATGTGCATACGTGTACACAGATCGATACGATTACCTGTTTTTACACGCAATCAAAGGCTCAAACCATGATTACACTGTTTTCCAAACCAATACCGGTACCTGGTCTTGCTTTCACAACTGTTAATTTGTTTAACGACGCTAAATAATGCTTCTACGAGAGAATAATATTATCAACTGTATCACTGTATATACGGCGAGCCCAACTCTCAGCTCTTTCATTAAGCGACAGTTCTCACCAAAGGGAATAAATTTCCATTCCTAGCAGATCCTGTGAAACTTCTTGTGGATAGGTGCCATTCTAATTGCACTATCTTGCCTATATGCCATTTTATCGTCTTCCTCTTTGTAGGCTACAAAATTGTTAAAATTATAAATTGATAGTTTTCTGTAGCTGAAACAGTAGTATTTCTAGTAGCAATCCAGGATACACGGGTTCGACTATCGGTATGGTAGTGAAGGTTCAATCCCTTCACCATAGAGATAAGGGCGCCATACATGCAGAGACTTACCTGAAGGTAAGTCTTTATAATACAAAACTAAATGCACGGGCAAATCCCGTGAAAAAAGGTAATTGTGACTTTTAACCTTGAGATAAGTATCCAAACTTCTAAGGTTGCTTGAATTTTTCTGACTGTAAACATAGAAACAAACGATAGCGCAAGCATGTGGTAGAGATTTCGTCATTGTTTCGTTTTTTAAGCAGTTCTCTGTAGCGAATTGGCGACAAGCTAAGTAATTATAGAATTACCACGCATTTCTGTGAAGAATAGTAGGGCCTATTTCTCGAGTGATAGCATTTTTCAACGGAGAATAAAGTATTGATTTCAACGACCTCTTACCATTTCTTTATGAACTATAGGTCTATAAGCTAAGTCTGAGCGTGTATGAACAATTATCCAATTCAAACATACAGTACCTCCCAGTCTGTACAGAAAGTCTCCGATAAATCTTTGCGTGTATGGGGTTCTTTAAACATTGGACTGGCCTTTGTCATGTTTGTTCTATACATTTTAAGCAGCTGCCTTGCGTCATGCTAACCATATGACCAGGGAATCCCGTTAGTCACTGGCTAATGTTTATTCTTAATCACATATGAAGATGAAATACATCAATACTTCTAATAGTAGAATGTAGATAATGATCGTAATAATTAATAATACAATTATAAACGTATGCTTATATGATGTTAAAAGGATTGAAATAAATAATTTAAATAACATATATACTGCTATTATTTGAATTGTTCATAAACATAATATATAGGCCTATCATGCCTCTTTCAGTATTTTGCTACATCAAAATATTTAATGTATTTATAACTTCAATAATATACTGTAGTTTGTCACTCTGTATTAAAAAAACGTTATAAAATTCAGGAACCTACGAACATAGTTTCATTATCATAGTAATAGTAGTGATATTAGTAATAATAATCATAATAATTATAATCAAAAGCGCAAGTCCTAGTCCCACTGACCTGTTCCGGTTTCACAAGTCTAGATTAAAACCGCTGTTCCAGCTTCCTCGATCTGTCAACCTTTCCTCTTGGTTTGAAATGAAATTTTAGCGACTTAGTTTTGAATGTGTGCCCTTAACATTCCTAATAAGCATCTTGTAATAAAATTATGTTAGGCCTACATTGTTCATAATATTTAACTCATCTTGTATAACTTTCTTTGATGATGGGATGATTTCAATTCTGCTGTATCTTTTTCTTGCAAATATTTAATTAATAAGAGTCCAAATTTTTAGCCATAGCTAAGCATCCGAAGTAGGAAACAATATAAAATTGTAACATTTTATCTTGCATTCTGTTTTGAATAAAATCCGCTTAATTTCGCCCATTATTTATATTTGTTAATTTATTAATTTTAATACCAGTATCATCATCCTGATATACAAAAATAGACTAACACAAATTCTAGAAATGTCCTGTTTTTATTATTACCAAAACAGTTTGTTCTCAAATATGACGTACTTTTATGCCATTTTTATTATGAAGATCTAAGCTAAGACGAAATTAGGTAAAGTAAGTTTAGACAAGGTAAGTTAAGGCTGGTATAGGCTGGAAATAACAGGTATAGGCTGGAAATAACAGGGAGGTAGAACTGCCATTCTCAACTAGAGTGAGGACAAGAGCAGACGTCCTGTTGGTATTCCGGTCATTGACCGAGCATAGCCGTCAACCATCCCCACACGCAATGAGCCTCCGCTGGTCAGCAGACAGTGTGAGCTAGAGATACGACCTTGGACACATGTGGGCACTGCATGGTCGTCACAATCATCGCTCGCGGCCAGTGCTTCCATCAATTATCATCTCAACTACCAAACAGAACGGGGCCCTATCTAAAATTAGATAAATTCAACAGCTCCGCCAGTTGTTAAACCGAGAGACACACAAACGACACCCATCTTTAAAAGGCCACCGAAATGTTGGCTACAGCTAAAATGCCATAAAGTTTAAATAATCCGTTAAGAAATTACACCACCTTCCTCTTAACGTATGCACAACAACCGCATATTCCACATACGCTAAAACACGCTTCATATACAATAATTCATAATATAAAACATTTGCTTTGATTAATATGACAACAAAAGAAATACAACCGGACGAACCGCGACCTTCAATCCAAGAGGAGGAGAGCTTTTATCCGGAATGTGGCTTTACAACTAGTGGTCCGCAGGCCGAGTGTGATTCTTGAAAGAAAGATAATTTTCTGCAAGAAAAGTTTATCGTTTTTAACATCCTACTTTTAATTAAAATCTGAAACAATTTCAAACGACTAGGAAAAAAAAAACAATTATGTCATAACAAGCAAATTACAGATTTCAGAGCAGTTTCTATAAAAGTTCTAAGTGTTGTTGGTTCTTCTCTCTCTGTGTCGTTCACAATCTCTTCTACTTCTGGGTCAATACTAGAATGGCAATATTGGGATCTATTTTTAAATTTCTTCTGTTGAGCCCATCTATTTTTGTAACAATTTCTGAGCTTTGTTTCATACTTTTCATTTGACCCTTAGAATTCAAACTTTGTTGCCGTAAATCAGCACTGTTTTAAATATATATAACTTTAACTTTGCATATTGTGTTATCAGTACAACGTTTAATATTTCTAATAAATTTTGTTATAATGCTATAAACTGTTATCGATTTAATTTCTGTCGAATGGTAGGGCTGTCACATTTCAGAGGAACTATCCTCGGAAATATATTCTAAATTTGATTTTCAATATACATATTTCGATCTTTCCGTGTTTCTGCCATAGAATCCAACACTTATGTATTGGAAATTGTTGCCAGAATCACCTGATTGTCTGCAAAACAATACTGACTGTACAAGTCACGTCAAAATCTGGTGTCAGTGAATTTATTATTGAAAGGGAGAAAATCTGAAAAGTACTCGCAATCTCGGGTCTCTACAAGAGCTCATAGAATAGCTATGTGAGCTAAAACCTGTTCCATTCGAAGGAAAGACATATTACTCCCCAATTGCATAATGGTTCATTGTTTGAAATGAAATGTTTAACCACAATATGCATACCACATATGGTTTTTTTTGTTTGCATTTAAGTATAATGGTTGAATATTAAAATTAAAAAACCATTGACAACACAATCCCTCTGGTATACCCGATCGTTTCACATCAACGGAGTCTTCTTAAATATTCAAACGTAGCAGGTTTGCCAACATCTGTTACTGATTAACTGAACAAATATGGCTAATATAGCTACTGAAATTGTAAATCGGCTGTACAAAAGGGCGATGTTATTGTTCAATAATAATAATAATAATAATAATAATAATAATAATAATAATAATAATAATAATAATAATAATATCAATGTTATAAAATTGACAAATTCTGTAATAATGGATATTCATAATATGTTTAAAATTGTCAGATTGGCAACACTTATAACTAGAGTTGTAATGTTCGGGACCGATAGGGTTCGTTAGGGTGATTTCAAGTTGACTATCCGTTCACCAGTCAGTACTCTAGCATGCGTAAACAGTGTACCTGCTGAATAATAATGCCGAAGTTTAAAGGTTCTCAGGCGTATATTTTTGCAGCGGAATTTGGTGAGTGTTTTGAAGTGAATGACGGAAACATTGCATGTAAATTATGTAATACAAACATACGAGGTGACAAGTTATATTATATACAGAGACACTGCAACACAAGAAAAGAAAGGAGCAAACTCAAACTCACGAATAATTCTATAATTCTTCTACATATAACGAAAGGTACGTAAAAACATATCTTTGTAATTCTATGTAGCGTATATTTACTTTTAGAGCTGTCCAGATTTTTTTATGTGCACCTTGTTATTCGCATAATCGATTGCAGAACCAAGTCAATGTCCTCGTACTAGCTCAAGTCCCCGGCCTATGTACCATCCTGCAATCAACATTTACTTATAGCCAATTTCTTCCCATCATTCCCGTCGGAATACAGTTACCACATTCAGACTCCAATGCGGCAAACTAAGGAATGTCCATGAGAATACAATTACACTCCCCTGCTTGAGACCGAGAAATTCCTTTCTTATAATAGCTTCAATGAAAGGAGATAATTTTAAAAATGAACTTTGATTCGTATCTTTGGACAGCCCTAGCCTGAATTTTCTTTCCACGTCATACATATCGCCCAAGCAATGTTCGATGACCTTGCTCATAGCAGAGTCATTCCAAATTCAAATGCAGATGGCTGTATGTTTCCTTGGTCACGATATTATGACGCAAATGAAAAGATCAGCGTCCTGGGAAGCCAATACAGGCATTCAGATTTACTTCGGATCGTTCCCTTAACAAAATTTCGTGCGTCACCTCTCACATGAAAATGGCTCTTAAAAGTACATCCTGGAAGGCACATGCCTGTTTTAACGTCTTTGCACCACACGATACTCACCAATCTGCACAACCCACGTGCCTGGTTCACCTCCAACAGGAAGTTAATATAGGAGAAGAGCAGGGGAGGGAATGAATGCTAGCACTCTGTCTCAAGTATGATGCAACAATCAATTAAAAAGTATAATTTCAAGTCTGCTCTGCAGAATATTCCGAAACATTGTTCCAAAAATTATTCGCTCTCATTTGAAAAAATTGTCTGAAATCCGGAAAAATTTAATCTCGCATTTGTTGAACACAAACGATTTTTCGAAGCCAATATATTAACCTTTTTACATTCGATCCTAATTTTGTTGGTTCAAGCCTGAAAGAGATACTGGATTTTTAATGGGGCAATAATTTTATTATTAGTATGGCTTTCTTCGGGAGAAAGTAAAGCTGAGAGTCCAATGATTGGCCAGTCACTTGACCAGTATATAATACACACAGTAGGTTTATACATATAAATATAAATATAAATATATCCAAAAAAAAATCTTTACATGGCAATGGCCTTCTACTGAAGGTGCGGAGTTCTAGTATATCTACGGTACCATTATAATTACACACACACACACACACACACATATATATATATATATAATAGTCCACACCTGTGGAGTAAAGGTTAGCGCGTCTGACCGCGAAACCAGGTGGCCCGGGTTCGATTCCCGGTTGGGACAAGTTACCTGGTTTAAGTTTTTTCCGGGGTTTTCCCTCAACCCCAATATGAGCAAATGCTGGGTAACTTTCGGAGCTGGACCCCGGACTCATTTCACCGGCACTATCACCTTCATCTCATTCAGACGTTAAATAACCTAAGATGTGGATAAAGTGTCGTAAAATAACCCACTAAAAATATATATATATATATATATATATATATATATATATATATATATATATATATACCATACACACACACACACACACACACACAAAGTGTTTTAAAAGTGATGGTAAAAAATTTAGAGATGGGAAGTAAAAACGAGAAGGAAAAAAGTTCCAGTAAACATGAGTCCGCAAATTCGAAATAATCGCAATAGCATTTTTTGCTGGTTGGGACCACCAGTGAACGGAGAGCCTGGATAGGGTAAAGTGGCAACATTCTGCTTCGTACGTATGCCGGACTCTCTCCATCCAATTTTCTTTTAAGTTTAGTGTGAGACTCTATCTAAACAAACGATAATATGGTGAACGGTGGATAGGTAGAGGAGGGCCTGTACCTAGATCACCGGATTTAAACTATTTGGATTTTTGTATATGGGGTTATGCGAAAAGCGTAGTTTACTCAAGAGACAACACCACACCTGAAGAATTGCAGCATCGAATTGTAGATGCCTTCCAGCAAATGAAGAATTACCCAGGATTTCTCGAGTGCATTCGCGGGTCTTTGCGGAGAAGACTAGACAGATGCATTCAAGTGCATGGTCAGCATTTTGAACACCTGCTGGAAAACTCTTCAGTTAACATGTTTATACTGTGCTGTACCTTGTTTATCCACAAACTTTACTGTTGTTCAAACAAAAACGTTTCTTTTCTGTATATTAAAACACATTTCTGTGGCGTTGAAGCCGAAATTATGAATTTTACATTCTCGTGATTGATAAATTAAATAAAATTGTAACTGCTTTTGTCGGAATTAGTACTTACTTAGTATTCAGCGAGCTCTAATAAGCATAAAATGGCATTACCTTGTAAACGTTTAATTTGGGGATCCATGTTTACTGGAACTTTTTTGCTTCTCTTCGTTTTTATTTCTCAACCATAAATCGTTTACCATCACTTTTGAAACAACCTGTATATGTGTGTATACGTGTAGACCTATATTATATTAATGAAGTTACTAAGAGTTGTTACCAATGACAACTCAGGAATAAATAATTACACACCAAAAGAAGAACAATAAATACACTGACATTAAATACAATTTAATAAATTAAATGTAATCTATGCTTAAAAATAAAGGAAACTGAACTTTTTCACATTAAGTGCGATAAAAAATTAAAACTTAGCACTTTACAAATTTGTAACTCATCAAGACAAGAGCATCAATGGTTCTTTTCATTTATTGACAAGAACAAAAAAAAAATATGTTTTAAAAACTGATAGAATTAATGTTCGTTCAATTTTTCGTTCAACTGTATATAATTCTATTGTCTAAATACACTCATTAAATTGACAAGAAATAGTGCTCACATAATTATCCCCTGCCTAGTGGTTACTAGTAGTTCAAACTCGATGGATTTTTCAACAAGGATAAAAAGGATTGGCGTGGTTTCCTTCGGAAAGAAAGTAGACTTCGGAAAGAAAGTAACAGAAACCTGACTGAAAAATTGCCGGCCAACGTCTTCATTGAGGCAGCAGACTGCTTTGTTGAATAACATAATCAATAAATTAATTTCTGAAACAACTTATTTAATTTACGCACATTTCGCAACCAAAAACAGTCACTTTTAAAAGTGAGCCTGACACTGTTTCAACATTCAATGTAGACAGTTAAAGACAGTATTAAAATACGTTCCGCATGCTACCGTATAATATTAAATTTTTTAACACGCTTCCCTAGTTTTAAAAGATCGACTTTTAGGAATGGCAGTAAAAAATATTATTGTTAGCTGTGAGTTTGGAATAGCTGTGTAATGCAGGCCTATTGATTGCAATGCTAAAGTTTTTAAATACAATCTCGCATATAAGTGCTATGAGCTTGTAATGAATTTCTAGACACCCGAACACTCAAGATGTTATAATGGAACCGTGACATATTTTCAAGAGTTTGATAAGGAAGAATTTTGCCAGTACTCAGGTTCGGAGCCCAGAACAAGCAGAGATCATCATATAAAAACGTATCACAAGTCAGCATGTTTTTATGACGCGGACGATAGGAATGCTAAGCTAAGACTGTCGAAGGCATGCTGAATATACGATGTCGGGGGGAAGGAACTCTTTTAAAAGTTCCAGCAAGCCGTGTGCACGCTGGTATGTTTAAAATCCAACCAGACGTGAGCTGACACATACATAGCAATACCTCTGTCTTCAACCTTCAGGGGTGCATATAGCGTACTAAAACCAATAGAGTTGCCAGGTCTCCCGTATTTTACACACTTTTTCGCCAGTTTCCCGTCTCACGTATTTGATATTTCCTCCCGTAATTAATTAATTTTTTATCTATTTAAATGGTAAATATGAATAGTGTTATATGCTATGAAAGCTATTCTAATTACATATTTATAAGTGTAATTTACAATGACAAATTTCCATTAATTTTCAACCTGTTTTGTTAAAATAAATTTCAATTATAAAGTTTCTGAATGAATACAAAGCAAGTAGGTCTAATTAGTGCTATGAGATTCATTTCAAATTACTTTTATGTACAGTTATACTGTGTATAACATGCTCCTAAAGGTAAAACATGTCGATAATGCTTGATGAAATTATTTTGGCAATAATTTAAAAAATCTCCCGTATTTTCAGTTTGAAAACCCGACAACCCTAAAAACCAATCAGTTCAAACTTTATAAATTTGCAAACATGTAGAATTCCATAGTATTTATATTAAATATGTTTACTGTAGGTAGCCTACATAGAGAGATCCATTTCTAAATATATTTCAATTAAAGAATGTAAATAATTTAATCGCTAAAAGACTCCTTGTTACAATTTTCATTTCATTTTCAGCACATTTCAATGTTATCAACATTCCAAACACAGGTGTCAAAGTTCAATTGTTGATCTGAAACAGTAGGCCTACTGTTTTTTTGTCCCAATGGCTACAGCTACGTTCAACATGGAACTTTGTTTTATACACCCCATCGAAGCATGTCAAACCAGAAAAAACATTGAAACCACAGTCTTGAAACACATCTACCTAATTTAACTTCCAAGAAAAATTTGATTTAGGTATTTCCTTACAATAAGGTCTAGCCACACTTTCTTATACCTTCTGTAGGCTATTCTGAAACATCTAATATCTATTTTATTAAAATGGTAAAGACTTTCTAATCATTTAGTATTATAAGTGATAGCTGACCATGGTGTATATTTATTTCAACTTCCTCATTGTGTAGGTATAAGAGGAAACACTAATGTAATGCTATGGTACAAAAATTGATGTGATTGTCCTAAACATACACGTTTTAAGGATATTGCACATAGGCTTACCCAAAATCTACCTAGCAGTTTTATCTAAATTGTAGGCCTACGGGATCTTAGATATTTGAATCATGAAAATATATACCGATATTAATCACTGTTGCGAAGGTTCTGAAGACGTAGGTAGACAAAGTTATTAAAACTTTTCGAGGAACGGAACTAGATTAGCAGCTTTAGGTAAAAGGGGCATACAAAAAGGCAACAGACTGATTTACATAGACATAGAGGTTTATCCATTCCTCACCCGAAATTTAATTTAAATCCAAATCTAAAATTGACGACAATATGTAATTCTTCCTTCGTAGTCATTTTTTTGTTGTGATGTGAGATGTATCACAAAGAAGCTTCGAAATAGGTGTTCTCCGAATGATTAGATTTTCTTTGTTATTCTCAATGGAACTACAATAGTTCCATATTATCGTCATAATATCATCAAGTCGTCTCTGAATAATTTCTCCAATTTAAAAAGAAACAGTTTTTATTGTTGAAGTATTCCACGTACTCGGACCGCAGTTTGAGTACCTTTTGGACTATTATTCACACGAACATCGTTTTCCATTGAGCGTTGCATAAGCATTCGCATTAACCGACGGACTCATTTTGTTATGTTTGACGGTCATATTCCAAGCGTAACATATAGAAGAGAGGCATGAAATAACATTAAGCATTAATGTTGCTGATATGAATGAAAGCAAACGGGAGATCACGAACGTATCAAATGGAAGCTCCGTCTATTGGGATCAGAGGTTATTCCAATGCGAAAATTTTATTTTATTTTTTTATGAAAAAGGGATATTGTTTCACGTTCCATTCTGATTCACAAAACTGAAAACAGAACAATGGCATCCTATGTGTGATTGTTAGCTTCTCTTGACAACCTTTAAATATTAATACAATCACCTAAGGAATTAAAAATATATTTGTATTTTTTTAGGGGACGCGGGATTGCATCGGTTAAGATATAACGCTGCAAGCCGGAAGGTCACGGATTCGATTCTCTATGAAGTCAGGAATTTTCCCCATTGATCTAATTCCTCCGAACGCAATATGTCCCTAGGGTTTACTTAACCTCTAACGAAATAAGTACCACGGGGTATTTCCTTGAAGGTAAATACGGCGGACACAAGACGGATATCCTATTGTCATTAATATTGGTCGAACAGATGGGATATACGACTTTCCGCCATCGTGTAGGTCTCCATGACATGTAATGGGGATGACTATATTTTCTTTCTTCCAATATGTCTGGGTTAAATCTCATCTCTCTCTGCAATGCATATGAAGAGAAGGCATATGTCACTGTTGATAGTGAATCGTCCGTCGAATGGGGACGTTAAGCCTGGCGGCCCCCTTGGTGCTATTCGACAGGAGTAGGCTACGTGCCGGAACCGGGTTTACCCTTCTCTCTTCCTCACCATCATCATCCTCACCCAATTCCTACACTAAACTTACAGGAACACTTACACATAATGTACAGCGTGGCCCTCCGAAGTAGTGCACAAATTGAAAATGGATCATAGTCCTGCCATCTATCTGCAATATGCGGAACCCGAATTACGCAAGTGAAGTGGCTAGGCATCAGACAGACACACACACACACACACACACACACACACACACACACACACACACACATTTTCTTTCTTCGTCGTGTTTTGACTGACTGGTTTCATGAGGGCTGGATCCGGGATTAATCCTTGCACTTAGGCCGTTTAGGCCCATTGTATGCCCTTATACGAAAGTCCAACATAAACACACATAGTGGGCCTGCCTGGTTGTGTTATCGGCACGTAACAGGTCTACCGTTGAGATAACACAGGACAGCACATAGGAATAAACATCTAGTCACGTGGGCGGAAAATAAAATCTCTTCCATTACCCCCGCTGGGAATCGAATTACGGCCTCCTAGGATGGGAAGCGCATAGGCTATCACAAAGCCAAGACGATGGATCTAAATTTGTATAACGAGATGAAACACCAAAGACAAAATAGTTACTACAAAATCAAACTTTTAGCTGGCAAAGCAGTAACTTTTTCTGGATCATATAGGTCTACAATGTTTAATAATACGATATTCTACAGTACGTAGTACATAATACGTGTACAAAGAGAAGGTGGAAGAGGTTCAAGAGTACTATACCAACCATTACCTAGCGACAATGTACTGTACTACTACCACGTCAGAAAACTTAATATACATATAAAACCGATCAAGGATGCTCAAAAATCGGTAATCGGATTCCATGCTTCCAAAAACATATGTCGTATTAAATGTCATTTAAACCTGCTTCATCATTATATCCACATGTTAACAAAACAATTAAATAAACCACTATATTCTTTAAAGGTTTGTCATATTATCCACAACTACATTAATTTCTTTTGCAGTTATGTTTATTTCTACACCAAAATGCTATCTTAGCCATGTACAGGGCATTCCGTGACCTTTTGGACACTCCTACAACTAGAATTATTAGTATACCATATCTAAAAATAGTTTTATATATAATTAGGCCAACAGATAAAAACTGAGACCTACACATGCTCTTTAAATTGTTTCTGTTTCGTTAATGACCTAAATATTGGATTGGTGCATAAGTCGGTAGCGTTTTTCTGTACTTTCATTTAATAGTACTATAGTGAAACAGCTACCATAGCAACGAAAAACGCTAGGAATTTATGCACCAACCCAATACAAAGCTATGTTATTTCATCCTCATATCATTTGAAGATTGTATGAAAAAAAAAAGGCTGTAAGTGCAAAAGAGACAAATCCTAGATAAAAGAGCTTTCTTGTGCAACTAGTAATATCACACATTTTGCATATCTATGGGAGAAGCGAGGCTCTAAATAAAATTATAATGGGACTTATAATTTTTCTCAGGGACATCGACTCATTTTCTTAAACTAATTTTCAAAGATATTGATACTTACAACATTTTCTATGAATCAGAATGAAGAGGACAAAAATGAATGGCGCGAAATGTAGGTGTCACATAAAAAAAAACATAACTTTGTTCTGTGATGCATCTGAATCTTTGTTAAGTAAAACACGATGATTTTATTGTCAAGCACTAGACCGAAATGTTAAAAGAGAGAAACGTTCATTTCGTCATATGGGATTTCCCTTTCTCCTCTGTAAAAGGCGACCTCGAATGAAGTGGGCTGATCAAAACAAAGCGAAAAGACGTGATCAAGACATGACTGCAATATCAAGGTCGAGGGTTCGATCCCCGGCATTTTTTCCTGCTTGCCGTTAGAGGCCCATCCATTCTTTTGGGAGAGCGAAATAGCCGCATTATGCTGATTGAAAGAAGATAATTGTTTCTTAAATAACATTCAAACAGTGTTCAGAATCGGTAAGGGTTTTCACTGTTCAAAATGGTATGAAATTTTATTTTACACCGGTCACAGACGTAGAAACATCCAACGTGTCGAACCTAGGAATCGGTTCCGTCGTCCGAGAAACAAGGAAAGCAGAACCTGTTACTAAAAGCCAGAACTGGAGTCAACTGGAGCTCTGGTATGTTCAATGTTTTTACATGATGAAAAATCCAAACACTTGGCACAAAATATTCAGATTCTGTGAAATATTACAGCAATACTGTAATGGAACAATTGATAACTAGCTAAAGTACATAATAAAATCTCTCTAACAGTCGTTGCATTTAAACAAATCTCAGTTTCCCCTGGGTCGAAGTCTGTAAGTGATAAGATTGTGTTCCACTCTAGGGATGGACAAATAACCATGCCTCTTTCCACGGACTTACAGCCCTTGAAGAACGTTAGCGTAAGTCCATAATTACCTGACCTTTTTCGAAATGTGCTACATATTTAGACTGACGTAGTAACTGAACTCGTACCTTCAAGGAAAAATAAATGATAGTGGCAACATTTTATATAGCATCTCTTTTCAAGTAGCTACAGGGCTAAAAAAAAACTATAGAATAATATAAAACTAAAGGCAGTCTACTTCAAAACCGTTTTTACACCACAATTGTCAGACATGTCCAGAATCGACGCGTGGTGGGCCTGGTGGTCTCTGGCCCATCAGAAACTGAGGGAGAGAATCGTAGGTTATAGTGGATGAAAGTCTTCATTTTGACTGCGTATTGTTGGGGCAAACAACAAATTTATTGAATAATCAATCGCGAATAATTCGATATTTGTTTAATATAGTGGCTAATTTAAGTATTGCGAATATGTATATCGGTAATAAGAATGTAAACATAAGATATATATAATTTATTTGGACAGCCGGAACACAAATTTACTTTAATTTAAAAATAAACATTTTTCCAATGGATATTAATTTGTCCGTTGTTAATAAAATGTCGTATACTGTTTCTTGTCTCTACAAAGGCCAGAAGCTATAAGTTCGGAAAAGGAAAGTATACATTTTAAGCTAAAATAGAAGTCTGGTGACAATCTCCGTTGCAGTTCTGGCTCGATAAACACAGCAAATTTATTCGACAATAATGAATAATGTATTATCCTAATATAAAATAATTATTAGGAGAATGTTGGTAAACATACATAAATTTTTATTAAAGAATATTCCATTCCCCATTTCCATAATTTCTAACCCTAGGTTTTTAGACTGCACTGTTTAAGTTTTAAACTAAATAATTACGTCCCCCACGCTATCTTGTCGACGCGAGCCTCCGCTGATGACACAGCGGTATTGCTTGCTTCGTTATTCAGATGCAAATAGGTCAATGCTGACCACGTACACAAGCAAAACAACATTCCAGCGTCTTGCCAGGCCAGTACACATGCCGGATCAATTCATCGAATCTCCCTAATATGATCATAAGTAGCGTAGACAGCCGTGGAAGTACATAAAGTACTTAGGCATTATGTCTAAAAAATGTTTTGCTTATGAGTAAAAATGGTTCTCTTTGTGAAAATCCTCCTTTCCAGCAGTCACTGATTTTAAATCAAACAGAAGTCGTACTGATAAAATGAATTAAACTTCGCACCTCAAAAAGTTTTATACATTAAAAAATTATATTGCCGCCTCGTATAATACTGTCCTTAAGACAGTTGCATATACAATCGTGTATCCATGTATTCGCTTGACAATTGATACGTTCGGAACTAAATATAACTTAAATTTACCGTATTTAAATTATTTCTATTTGCGAAGGTTGTCAATGATCTTCAGAGCTCGTCTTGTCGCTGTGATAAGACAAGACAGCGGATTTTCGGTCCCGATACTGAACGTTAGGTGTACGTCAGGGAGGTCATTGAACTTACTGCTACGCTCCCTCCATACGCCAAGGGACGTGACGGCTTGTCGCTGTGTTGGGACCGAAAGTCCGCTGTCTGGTACTAACGTTTACTGGGTATATTACACACAGTATCATCACAGTCTGGTATATACAGTCTCGAAGCTTGAGTTGATGAGAGTACTAGGAACAATAGACTGTGCCGGTACTATTTCGCATTGTATGTGATGGGGCGATAATAGCGATCCTAGTGGTTAACAACTATCTATGGATGCATATTCCCTACGTATTGAGCTTCGTGACTGTATATACTAGACTGTGGTATCATGTTGGAGCAGAGAAAATCCAAAATGAAAACTCAACTTAACCTACAGCACATATTAACGATCTTGAAAGATTTTGGGATGAATATAACGATGCCATTGCATGCGAAAGTCGTGCACATTGGTCCAAGTTGTCATATTTGTCATTGGATCCGAAGTTCAAGGGTTCAAACTAGACCGAAGATGATGAAATTTCGAAGTAGCGATAAAATCTTTCGTTTGACTTCCTTCGGAATGGAAGTAAAACCAGAAGTACAGTACATGTGGTAGATTTCCGACATGTAGAAAACACTGAACAAAATCAAAATTCTCAGCCAGATGTTCTCCCCCATTGCCTTGCAGATATACGTATATTTCAGCGGGACAATATATCGTGAAACCAAAGAGGTGTCTAGCAGAAAATAAATAAATATGGAATAAATGGAACATAACATAGTGAGAACTTAAAATGGGGACTACTATGACAAATTATACAAATTTAGAATAGGCCTACTGAATGGGAAAGTTAGATAAACTAAGTTAAACATGCAAGATGCTCCATTTTGTTGTACTGTAATTGACAATGATGTGACAGATCGGAAAAATTAAATGATCGTGCTATGCTCACCATCATAGCTGTCAACAATCTTCGCACCGCTAACATTGTCGCTGATAATGTTTAAAGTTATATAAAAAAATAAGTATCTAAATTTAGCATTTAGCCTATAATAATAACTTCTATTGAACACAAGTGTACAATTTCCTGCCATTTCTTATTTGTACTGGAGGCTTTGCTGGGAACTTACTAGAGCGAGGGTGATTGTGGAGTACTGGAGAAATGATGATAACGGTGAGAGGAAATGGGAGAACTCCGAAAAAATTCTTGGCGTCCTCTTCATCAACCACAAATTGCTTCTTGACCCAGACGGATAAGGAGATGTACATATCAGCCAGAACCTCAATCAGGGAATTTATGACAATTATAGTTACGTAAGTGCATTGGAAAATTACCTCTGCTTGTACAGCTATTTATAATCGCCTAAAGGTGCACTGCTTTTGGAAAGCATAAATACGTACGTATATCTGTATGATTAAACATACTTTTGAGTTATAATAATATGAATATGATAATTTTGAGTTATAATAATGAAAAGATATTACATTCTGAAAAAAAAAATACGTTCTCTAAAATTGCTTCTACATCTTTTATTGCAACACACAATAATGTTTTAATTAAAAGAAACTGAAACGAAATGCATTATTATGTAACTAACGTAGTCTCCTGAAGGCGCAATTACAAATAAGTTAAACATTGTAAGTCGCAATTTTATTTAAACTTATGCTAACATGACATGCAATCTAATGCAGACTTTATAAATTCCTTCTTCCTCTTTGCTTTCCCTCTCACAATCAAGTTCGTCTGGGCCTGCACTATCTCCGTGTGTAGAGTACCCCCATTTTGCACAAAGCAGGACGTCTTCAACCAGTTTTTTTCCCTCCCTCAAGCCACAATGCTCAGAACAGCCTGGCGACTGTAACTGAAGGGATGGGGGATGTCTGTATGGTATAAGGAACCACATGTTGTCGGACGTGCAAGTAGCCGGATTGACTAGTCTACGATGTTTTCCAACGTTGGTCTAATACTTGGGTGAGTATAATTTTTGCTTGGTTTTGATCTTTCACTACAGTTCCCAACATATTGAATATTTCACTACAACGCAATTCTAATAATTAATCACCTTTACTGACATCACTGTTACGGCGTATTACTAAGAGAACTGTATGAAAACTACTTACTGCGTATATTCTGTGTTTGAAAACACCTTAACCCACAACAGACTCTTCTGTACTTGAAATCGTGCCACCTATACTACTACAGTAAATACTGTAAATAATTACTCTACATATCGAAGACTAAATTGAGCGTCTTACTCGTACAGGTACAATGTAACTGCGCATTTTCTTATTCTCGACAGTCGACAGTATTGCCAACATCAATAAGGTTACTAAGAGATAGAAACTGTTACAAGATTTCGTTAAACTGTTAATGTGAGGAATATTTTCGCACAAGAGGTAGTGACAATACATCCATGAATGTTCTAACTCTCAATAATATTGCCAATACAGTCTTCAGAAGATACAAAAAATAATACAATTTTCCGTAATTCACAGAAAGTTGGCTGCAATCACTTTTGCATCCCTCACCAGTAATCAGGACCACGATCGGTATTTGTTTCTGCGAAATAGCGCGAAAATACACCGATTGTAGTGAAATTACATATCCGGAAGTTTGTAATCTATGCAATATACATTTTATGTAAGAAAATATTACTATCTTTATAATAACAATATATTTTAGTAATTTATAGACAATTATAAAATGTGTTGGTGGAAAGAATTTTCATAAAGTGTACTACTTCAGTAACAAAGTGCAAACTTACAACGAACGAACGATTAAACAATACAAATATTAACACTCTTCACTCTTGCAATTGAAATTAACCTGAGATGAATGCAGCAGCTACATAGTAAGTACAAAGATTCTTTATTTTTTTTTTCCTAGAATTTATCAATGTTATGTAAAGTAATTTAGTTAACATTCATAGGTAATTTGCTAATCACCACGGCATGGCGCGTCCTCAGGTTGCGGATAGAGGAGACGGCCTCCAGATATGGAGGGTAGCTGTGAATATACTGAATAAGCAGTCGTGGACAGCCGATAAGGGGTGGTCCTCCAGCTTGGGGTTTGGGCGAAGGGCTAACAACCCATCACCGTAAAAAACAGCTTGTTACGAATCCCTACAATAAGCCTCGAAATAGTTAGTGTTAGTGTTAGTGTTAGTTGGGAGACCGGAGGGGAAAAAGGCCTTTAGGGAGGCCGAGACGTAGATGGGAGGATAATATTAAAATGGATTTGAGGGAGGTGGGATATGATGATAGAGACTGGATTAATCTTGCACAGGATAGGGACCGGTGGCGGGCTTATGTGAGGGTGGCAATGGACCTTCGGGTTCCTTAAAAGCCATTTGTAAGTTGTAAGGTAATTTGCTAGGAGACGTCATTGCACATAGGCCAGTTTTACACTAATCCTAAACATCTTATTAAATATTGATCAAGTTCTGAATTATAACTAAAAAAAGACACTTTCCCCGACACTTATTCATAATAAGGTGGAACGAGCAACGCATCTTGTATTTTTGGTCCTGGGAAAATACTTCGTTTAACAGTGGTCTATATGCAAATTACCCATTCATAAATAACTTGTTAGATTACTTCGGCCACTCATCTGTAGCTGCGATACAAAATTAAAACAGTGAATTTCACTGCAATAATGTAACATATTTTGTAGCTACCCACAATGAAAATAATCATTCTTGTTCTTTGGGTTTCCTTTCTTACGACAAAATCATTCGAAAGGGAACGCGCAGCACATGGGTGTGATAGAAGGATAAATCTAGGATGTGTTGTGGCGGTTGTGGAAGACGTTGCTGACAGTTGATTTTGGGTCCCTACACAGCAACAAAACGTAGCGTTCTTTCGTGTACGGGAGGAGGGTAACAATGAGTTCAAATACCTCCCTGGAAATTACAGAAATATACGGAAAAAAAAAAAAAGAAAACATGTCAAGCAGTTCGCACATTTCTCATATTTTACGCGATTCGCAACAATTCACTTCTTTCATCGTGCTGCGAAATATATTTTTGTCAATTGTTTATTTTTGTTCTTCATTTACGAGTGTCATAAATGACAAACTGGCACACAAATAAAATTATTGTGTAACGAAATAAGACAAAAAACTAAAAAAGACTACTACTGGTATACGATATCTTTGTCAATATATTATGCAGTTTAAATACATGTAATTAATTTTTGCACATCTTCACATAAAACACTTATTCATATTACTAGCCGTACCCGTGCGCTCCGCTGCACCTGTTAGAAATAAATATAAGGTAATTACATAATTAAAATAGAGCATTTGATCCAGGGAACATTCGTGTTTGATAGAAGGATAAATCGTTTATTATATTACTTAATTTAAACTGTATTAAAAAATTTAAATGCGATCATTTTGATCCAGAGAGCACTCATTTGGTCATAACAATTATTTTAGGAAATACAGGAAACGAATGCCTATCAAGTGTTCTGTGCATAAGAAGCTATTTTAATCTTACCTGTCCTCGATTCACTCAGAAGTTACTGTAATAACATTATAGCATTATGTCCATCTAGAGAAACTACACTTTCCAATGGTGAATTAATAATTAATTATACAAATCGGTTAATTTAGCTTCCGATATTACTTCATACAAACACAGAAACATTCTCTGTAAGCTACCGTATGTTTCATAGCTTTCGATTGTTGTTGTCCAAGGCCCCTTATAGACGAAGTCATTTGTTTTTTATTTCATTACACCGCGCACCGCCTTAGATGGCGTTGTTATTGTAATTTTGAAACTCATTTATCTCATTAAATATCAGTCCTATCAAACTTTTGCATAGAATAAAACTTATCGGAAATTATTTTTAAAGAAACTTTTGTTATGTAATATTTTTCATGAAAATTAATAATAAGGGAGATATTTCGATTTATTTAATTCAAGCTCCCTTATAGCCCCCCTTTTAAATAAAGTATTTTGAATGCCATATAGCCTAAATTCTAAGGTACAACGAACTTAATTTATATTCCAATTTTCATATAAAGCGGTTCAGCCATTATCGCGTGAAAGGGTAACAAACATCCAGACAGACATACAAACAAAAATTTCAAGAAAGCGATTTTCGGTTTCAGGGCGGTTAATTATATATGTTAGGACCAATTATTTTTGGAAAATCGAAAATTACCAGAAAAATTTCGGCTACAGATTTATTATTAGTAAAGATTGTAATAATTTCTAACATTATTTTTATATTTACGAAAAGCTGCTGAAGAATGATTTGAATATTAAATGACATTAGTGGTTTACAAGAGATTTGAAACACTTTTTTTTAATAAACAACAGTAATGTTAAACCAGATGAGGAGAAGGGAAAGGAAACGTTTTAGAAATAATTGTTTCTATGAAGTTCTGCTAACGCATAGCAAGGGGGTTAAAACTAGTGACCCCTAATTCTTTAAGAAAGAGCCCCACTAATGACTTTTCTTTGTTCAGGGCGATAAATTTGGTGCGAAATGACAGCCAATTACAGAAATATTTCAGTAGATAATTAAATTCCTGGAGAAATAATTTCCTTAGTACGAACTAACTAATTTCATTTGTTTATTTCAGATGACGAATAATAGGCTAATAATAATAAAAATAATAGGCCTAATGATTTCGTATAACTTGAAGTTTTGCTCTAATTTAAGCTCCCTTTTCTTTTTGCTTACAATTAATGACTTACCTGAAGTAATAACTCAATCAAATTGCCTTTTATTTGCTGACGATTTAAAACTATTCAAAACTATATACGATCTAATAGATGAAGCGAATTTGCAAACAGATATTAATAATGTTGCATCTTAGTATAAAAAGAGTTATCTGTTGCTTAACCCAAATAAATGTAAATAAGATTACATGAGTTTTTCACGGAAAATAAATGAAGGAACTATTGATTATTTTATAAACGGCGTACGTTTAGAATCAGTATCAACAATTAAGGATTTAGGCGTAATACTTGATAAGACTTTAACTTTTAAGTCACATATTGCATCAATTGTTAATTTACTTATAAAGAACATGGGTTTGTTATAAGACATTCAAAACTGTTTAATAATTCTGCAGTTCTGACTCTACTATACAACAGTTTAGTTAGAAGTAAATCAGAATATGCCTCAATCATATGGGACCCAATGCATAAAGATCAACAAATGTAGTTGAAGTTATTCAGAATAAAGTTTTAAGATTTATGCATTTGAAATCATTTAAAAATTCTTGCCTTATTCGGACGTCAATAATATTAATATTAATATTAAACACTTCCAACATGGAAGATCAGTATGCACAATTTCATTTCTCAGGAGAATACTCACAAACAAAATGGATTCTTCAGATATATTGAAATTAATCCCTTTTTATGCTCCATTCGTTAGCACGTAAAAAAGTACTTTTCCATATTCCTAGATCAAAGATAATCGGTCATAAAATTTCACCCCTAATCAGAATGTTGTCCCTTTATAATAAGTTAAATAATTTCAATGATATTGATTTATTTTCAGTAACGTATATTTAAGAAATACATTTATGCAAATTTGTTAATTAAGTAGCTACTTCTCTCTCTCATATTCAGATTATTCAGTTTACTCATTGTATATGTTATAATACTCTGCTGCAAATATAAATTTGTTTCACATTATTAACTATTTTCTTGTAAGATAAAAATGTTAAGAAGGTGCTTTTATGGGCAGTAATGTCTGTGTACTTTCAAATAAATAAATAATAATCATCATATCATTATCTTCGCAAATAATCGTCTGATTTGGCTTTGTGTGGATTGCCATATTGTGTTGCTAATGTAATATTCGGGTTCATATGTATCACAAGCATCTATGAGAGAAAAACTGTTCAGTAGTTAGGACAAATCACTTTCACAGAGAGACACCATAATCAAAACTACTTTTACAAAATCATGAATGCTGGAAACATGATATATTTTCCTTAAAATCTCTAAATGGATTTTTTTGTACCTTCATAATGTATTTCCCTCTTTATACTTTGTATCACGTGAAAGAAGAAAATCGACATTTACACTCTAGTTTTCAGATCAGGAGGATGGAGATTTAGAGAAAGAGAACAAGATATCTTACACACTGCATTGTGAGAACAAGCTAAGCCCATTGATTGGCCCTATTTTTAATCATAAGATAGACCTAACACCAGAGTTTAAGGTTCCTGTGTTTGAATTGCACTAACATTTTCTACTCCGAACTATATCGTGGATTAGTTATAAAGTAAGTAAATAAATAGGCCTAAATAAATATGATAGTTCTTTCAATCGGATGTTTCGAGGATCGGATCCGGTACGGTTCCATGCATTTAGATATATAGTAGACTATTGTGCACCTTATATATGCGATGTTTTCCGAAGTACGACAGATATTCTAGTGACATTGACGAATCCAATACTGAAAGGTGGACCATTCTGAATCAGTTCTGAGAGAGCCAGGTCCCATTTAGAGGCGAATACCTGGTACGTTTCAGGGATTATCGGATATTTTATACAATCCATATGGTCCAGTGGCAGTAATGGTCCATTGACATTTGGTACAAACAGAAAATCTAGTGACCTTCTAGTATGCATTTGAAGTCTGACTAGTGTAATATGTAGCTAGAATGCGATGTATGCAATGGAAGGGGAAAGGAACTGGCCACCCTACCTCGTTCTCTCCTGGCCTAGTTGCCTCATAAGTATTGCCTGCTTGATATCACTTGTGAGATTCAGACCTGTCTTCGCAAAGTTGACTAAACAACAAACAAACAACAAGCTAACTCAGTTATTATTTCCATGGTAACAAAACAGCTGAAACATAAATGCAGCCATAATGTGAGTGATGAGCTCTGTCTTTTATACGAAGCATTTCCGGACACTACTTTATTAAGAAAAATGTTTATTTTCATGTCCTCTATCATCAGAACATTAGGAATAGTTATTGTGTTACACTCTGTATAATAATATTATATAATTTATGTGAAATGTGTGAAAATTTTTAAATTTCATCCCATTATATCAAAGGCTGCCTAACATACTAAATCGCAAATGTTTGTGCTTTTTAGATCTGTAAATGAAAATAAATTGAATGTGTAATTACACATTAAAATCCGAACTCAATTTATTATTCTTCATCGTTCTCGGGTAACGAACTCCAAAATTCTAGCTCACAGAACGAGTCCCCCTAAACACTGAGAGAAACATGACTACACCTCCTAAGAAAGAATAAATAAAATCGAATGAGAACATATTTTATTATCCTCTCTGAATAAAATCCGAGGTAATTCATAAATAAATAATGTAGAGCACAAACTGTGAAATAAAATCTAATGTATATCATATGTTTTCTTCTTCATTAGTTCCTAATGGTACCATTCTGAATTCTCATTATCATCTGCAGGGGGTTTTCCTTCACCATGTGCAGGTGCGCATTCAGTTTCGACAATGAAACTGCACGACCTTGAACATAGCAGCACGTAACCATGGATACGATCCATTATCATAGGCACGCTGATCATTCCTGCCAATGTTCATTCTCGGCTACTGTACGCAGTATAGAGCAATTTTATATGCAACGCAATACACCATGTATGTATGTATGTATGTATGTATGTATGTATGTATGTATGTAATGTATGTAATGTATGTATGTATGTATGTATGTATGTATGTATGTATGTATGTAATGTATGTAATGTATGTATGTATGTATGTATGTATGTATGTATGTATGCATGCATGTATGTATACAAGGTGAACCTTAAGCAATGTCATTAATTTAAAGGGGTTATTTTTTGAGGTATTTCAAACGAAAAAGTTTAATACAGTTTTGCTTGTTTTTGTTTCTCATTCGAGATAAAAATCGTTTTATATGAAACATTTTATAGGTTGCTTTGGGAAAGCCATTGATTGAATTCCTACTATACCCAGCCAATTTAAGAGAGCAGTGTATTATGAAATAAACGATTGAAAGAATTTTAGTTTTGTCCTCTAAGTGTGCAGAAATTAGATCCGAACAAATGTAACTTTTCGTGAGATCTTACAGTTGCATTGATTATTTGGTTTCTAAGCGTGGGAAATGGTGTGAATTTGCAAACAGAAAGGGATTTGCAATTATCTCTTTTTATAATGTTTCCAACTAAGATATGAAACCTATACCATAGTAGAGACCTACTATGTCGGATGGAGGATGGTTGATTAGAATTAATGCACGATGAATGGATGGAAGGACGAATGAATGAATATTTCCTATTTTATTTATTTTTATATTCCCCCCCCCCCTTTTATTTTTTTTTGTGTTTAAATGCGACAGACTCATGAAACTAGATTTAATGCATGTAAAAGAATTCCTGCGGGACAAAATTCCGGCTGATATAACTTCGGCAGTTGCGAGCGTCGTTAAATAAAACATAATTTTAATTTTTACAGAAATTCAACTGAAGATAAACACTTTCTGACAAATAATGGAAGTGTCAACATTTCTCTTTGTTGGGAATGTTATCCAGAAATCTGCTTCAGTAATTTTTGCCTCTAGTTCTTAAAAGACCCTTCTCAGCCCACAAGAACAACTTCCACATTTACCGCTAGTTTCCGATGCCGGTGGTCTTGGAAGTTCGTGGTCGTCCCCTGCCTGTGCTGCGGTTCTGACAGTATTTTCATTGGAATACAAAATAAAACCGTATATAGACGCAAAATAAATTATTAATTTGTTATTATAATCTGGAGGAAATAAGTGAACTGGCAATGCAATAAAACAGAAGTGCATTATTCGTTTATAAGGTTGATCTTAGTTAATTCTAAGTTGAAGGGACCATTAAAAAATCGAATTAGTTATTCAAACCATGTATTGTGGGTCCCTATCACCACGGCATGGCGCGTCCTCAGGTTGCGGATAGAGGAGACGGCCTCCAGATATGGAGGGTAGCTGCGAATATATTGAATAAGCAGTCGTGGACAGCCGATAAAGGGTGGTCCTCCAGCTTGGGGGTTGGGCGAAGGGCTAACAACCCATCACCGTAAAAAACAGCTTGTTACGAATCCCTACAATAAGCCTCGGAATAGGACTGATTCTCTGGCACGACCACAGCAAAGGAATAAGGTTTTGAGATTTGGCACTTGGAACGTAACTAGTCTTTATAGAACAGGAGGGGTAACATTAGTAGCAAAAGAACTAGCTAGATATAGAATAGACTTCGTGGGAGTACAAGAGGTTAGGTTAGATGGGAATGGCATATCACAAATAGGAGATTACTTGTTGTATTATGGGGAAGGAAACAATAATCACCAATTAGGAACAGGATTCTTTGTTCATAAAAGAATAAAATCAGCAGTAAAAAAGGTGGAATTTATCAGTGACAGGTTATCATATTTAGTACTTAAGGGTAGATGGTGCGACATCATAGTTATAAATGCTCACGCCCCTACAGAAGAGAAAGACGACCATATAAAGGATAGCTTCTATGTGGAATTGGAACATACTTTTGATCAGTTCCCTAGATATCACATGACAATTTTACTGGGGGATTTCAACGCTAAAGTAGGACGGGAGGATATTTTTAGACCAACTATTGGAAAAGAGAGCCTACACGCAATTAGTAGTGACAATGGAGTTAGATTAGTCAACTTTGCCACATCGAAAAATTTAATTGTCAAAAGTACAACATTCCCCCATAAGGATATACATAAATATACTTGGACTTCTCCAGATGGATTGACACACAACCATCTTGATAGATAAATGGAGACATACTAGTATAGTAGATATTCGAACTTTCAGGGGTGCAGACTGTAATTCTGACCATTATTTGGTGATTGGAGAATTAAGAGAAAGATTATCAGTAGCCAAGCGAGTAGAGCAACAAGTTAATATTACTAATTCAATATTTTGAAATTAAAGGACGAGGAAGCTAGGCAAAATTATCAGGTCGAAATTTCGAATAGGTTTGCCACTTTAGAAAGTTCCGACGAAGTTGAGAAAGAATTAGATGTTAATAGCGCGTGGGAAAATATCAGAGATAGTATCAAAATTGCAGCTGAGCAGAGCATAGGTTATTATGAAACTAAGAAAAAGAAACCGTGGTTTGATGAAGATTGTTGCATGGTAGTAGAAAGAAGGAAACAGGCAAAATTGAAATTCTTACAGGATCCAGTTGAGGAGAAGAGAGATAATTATTTCAATGAAAGACGGGAAGCAAGTCGTACACTTAGGAATAAAAAGAGAGGTTACTTGAAGGAAAAACTGAATGAGGTAGAAACAAATAGTAAGAATAAAAACACTCGAGATTTATATAAAGGTATAAAGGAATTTAAGAACGGATATCAGCCAAGGGTAAACGTGATCAAGGATGAGAATGGTGACTTGCTTGCAGACTCTCCATCAATCCTAAACAGACGGAAAAAACTATTTTGCGCAACTACTAAATGTACATAGGCCAAATAGAAATGATCGGGACGAAATTGAAATACAAACTGCTGAGCCATTTATACCCGAACCCACGCTTTCAGAAGTCGAAATTGCGATAGAAAAATCTGAAAAAGTACAAGTCTCCAGGTATCGATCAAATTCCAGCAGAATTAATACAAGAGGGTGGAAGTGCATTACATAGCGAAATTTATAAACTTGTACTTGCTATTTGGGAAAAGGAAATTGTACCAGAACAATGGAAGGAGTCCATAATTGTACCTATTTTTAAAAAGGGGGACAAAACCAACTGTGGTAACTTTCGAGGAATATCACATTTGTTGACATCGTACAAAATTTTGTCCAATATTCTTTTGAGGAGATTAACTCCGTACGTAGATGAAATTATTGGGGATCATCAGTGCGGTTTTCGGCGTAATAGATCGATTATTGATCAGATTTTTTGTATTCGACAGATAATGGAGAAAAAATGGGAGTATAAGGGTACAGTGCATCAGTTATTCATAGATTTCAAAAAGGCATATGACTCGGTTAAGAGGGCAGTATTATATGATATTCTTATTGAATTTGGTATTCCCAATAAACTAGTTCGATTAATTAAAATGTGTCTCAGTGAAACATACAGCAGAGTCCGTATAGGTCAGTTTCTATCTTATGCTTTTCCAATTCACTGCGGGCTAAAGCAGGGAGATGTACTATCACCTTTACTTTTTAACTTCGCTGTAGAATATGCCATTAGGAAAGTTCAGGATAACAGGCAGGGTTTGGAATTGAACGGGTTACATCAGCTTCTTGTCTATGCAGATGACGTGAATATGTTAGGAGAAAATACACAAACGATTAGGGAAAACACGGAAATTTTACTTGAAGCAAGTAAAGCGATCGGTTTGGAAGTAAATCCCGAAAAGACAAAGTATATGATTATGTCTCGTGACCAGAATATTGTACGAAATGGAAATATAAAAATTGGAGATTTATCCTTCGAAGGGGTGGAAAAATTCAAATATCTTGGAGCAACAGTAACAAATATAAATGACACTCGGGAGGAAATTAAACGCAGAATAAATATGGGAAATGCGTGTTATTATTCGGTTGAGAAGCTCTTATCATCCAGTCTGCTGTCCAAAAATCTGAAAGTTAGAATTTATAAAACAGTTATATTACCGGTTCTTCTGTATGGCTGTGAAACTTGGACTCTCACTCTGAGAGAGGAACATAGGTTAAGGGTGTTTGAGAATAAGGTGCTTAGGAAAATATTTGGGGCTAAGCGGGATGAAGTTACAGGAGAATGGAGAAAGTTACACAACACAGAACTGCACGCATTGTATTCTTCACCTGACATAATTAGGAACATTAAATCCAGACGTTTGAGATGGGCAGGGCATGTAGCACGTATGGGCGAATCCAGAAATGCATATAGAGTATTAGTTGGGAGACCGGAGGGAAAAAGACCTTTAGGGAGGCCGAGACGTAGATGGGAGGATGATATTAAAATGGATTTGAGGGAGGTGGGGTATGATGATAGAGACTGGATTAATCTTGCACAGGATAGGAACCGCTGGCGGGCTTATGTGAGGGCGGCAATGAACCTTCGGGTTCCTTAAAAGCCATTTGTAAGTAAGTAAGGAAGTAATTACTTATTCAAAATTTCGAATTAGACAAGTTTCAAATTGTTTTCTTACACTCTGCGCCAGGGACATTTTCATTGAAGTATAACAATTTTTTTTAGAAAAGTAGTTTGAGAATAAGGTTCTTAGGAAAATATTTGGGGCTAAGAGGGATGAAGTTACAGGAGAATGGAGAAAGTTACACAACGCAGAGCTGCACGCATTGTATTCTTCACCTGACATAATTAGGAACATTAAATCCAGACGCTTGAGATGGGCAGGGCATGTAGCACATATGGGCGAATCCAGAAATGCATATAGAGTGTTAGTTGGGAGGTCGGCGGAAAAAAGACCTTTGGGGAGGCCTAGACGTAGATGAGAAGATAATATTAAAATGGATTTGAGGGAGGTGGGATATGGTGGTAGAGACTGGATTAATCTTACTCAGGATAGGGATCAATGGCGGGCTTATGTGAGGGCGGCAATGAACCTCCGGGTTCCTTAAAAGCCAATAAGTAACTAAGTAGTTCAAACCAACCAACTAAATGTATGGAAATCGTGCCCAAAACTCCTGTATAAAAATCAATGCAATAGCTACAGTAGAAACAAAACTGTTTATTCAAGATTTTGTAAAACATTATCAAAATCAGGGCATTTAAAGTTTTTTCAAAACCTAGATACTTTCGTTTGTTTTTTGGCATGCAAAATAATTATTCGAGTTTATTGAGGAAATGGAAAATTGTTTCACTCAAAATGTTTGTCCAACATAGCACCTAAATTCCTGGATGTGGTCCATGGCCTGGACGATCGTAGACAATGGTTTCTCGGGATGTTTCCTTTCATATGAAGACGGGACCAGTGGCGTAGCGTCAGTGTAAGCTAAAAAGCTCAGCTTCCCCAGTTAATAATAATTTCATAATAAATTTGCAGTTTGTGAACAAAATTATTTATTAATTTTAATAGAATTTATATTTATGCGTTAAATATTGTGATGCAGCAGTAAACAAGAAGCCTGCACACACCAGCTTCCAAGCAGACTGGTTTCTTTCACTCATTCTTCTGTGTAACCCACCCCGCAGATTTTCCATCCCTTTCTAACTAAACTACCCTGGTCGCAAGACTCGTAAGAAGCTAGCTTTTACATTGAAAATAATTTCGTTTCCGAGTTATCCCTTTCGTGAGTTGTGTTCAGTTGAAGTGTTAGTATGCATTGTGGCTGATATAATAAATAATAATCAGTGAAATAACAGTTCCTGACACCAGTTTACTTGAATTTTTAGGACAATTCTATTATCAAGACTGACTTACGAACAAAAGTGTGATTTAAAAAACAAATGACCGACTCCCTTGCTGTCAATGAAGGACACAACTAAAACACAGACTCATACTTACGTAATGATACTAAATACTGTATCTATTGACCGTTAATATTGTGATTTCTCTAAGTATGACAGGGAATGAGCTAATGTTATACTATACGTGTCTATTTGTTAGAGATATGTGTAAACCGTGAATCATATTTTACTACATACCATTTGAGGTCATACCTTATTGGTGTTACTTACGAGATTCCAACCAATCTTCGGACTGCTGACTTGACATTGACTATTATTTATTTTAACTCGTAAGTGGTGAGGTTTTTTCTAGTCACGTAACTGGTGAGGTGGGAATTGCACTTACCCCAACTTAGAAACTTGTATCGTAGCACTCAGATAATGAAACTGAATTTTTAATTTATATAATCAAGTACTTTTATTTGTTTTAACTAGGTTTTCTTCAAAATTAGGGAAGCAGGCAGCATAATAAGCAATGAAAGAAATATATATTTCCGCACATCCACCTGGCCTAGGCTTCTTTTCTTACAATGGCTGGGGTACTGACAGTCACCACCTCACCAATTACGGGTTAAGACTATATTTTTGTAATACGTTTTCTCATATGTACATGAAAGACAACTTAAGTTAGCTTCCCCTGCTCACAATTTCATGCTATGCCACTGGACAGGACGACAGTTTTCTCGCGCCAGGCCAGATCTAGGCCAGGCTGAGACAGTTACATTTTGGACTGATACGAGAAGACAGAAAGGTAAGCATTGCTGAATGATGGATTGTATAAGGTATGCATCATAGCTTTCGCCTCTCGCCTAAAATCCACCACCACTGATGCACTGTGCTTTACTGTGTGTTTATTTCTAAAGCGGTGTAACCGAAAAGGACATGGGCGGGAGTATCTCCTTTCCTTTTGCCTTCCCCTTTATGTCCTTGGTCTAGGTCCTATAACGGGCTGAGTTTAGTAATTTCACTTCGACCCAAAAAAAAAAAAATAGAGACAATTTTCAATATTGCGGTATTTAGAAATGTCCCGCACGAAAAGTTCGAATTAGGTAATTTCGACTGCATTATAATTGTGTATAAAAGATAATAAGTTAAGTCTCAAAACCTATTTTTGTACT
Organism: Periplaneta americana; assembly: GCF_040183065.1. Lineage (NCBI taxonomy): Eukaryota > Metazoa > Arthropoda > Insecta > Blattodea > Blattidae > Periplaneta > Periplaneta americana. Next base: position 115,606,411 of record NC_091131.1, read on the forward strand.
ATTTTCTTTACTTTATTATCGTACAAGTATGGAGATATTTAACACGTTCGCTTCTGAGAATTTGGTGAGGTCCCGGGATTTTTGTTATTGCCGAACTTCCAGAATGGTCTCTGGATCCACTAGCGATTAGCCTCCTGTCAACTGGAATACAGCGCGTTCCCCGGGGTTAAAAAAAGCGGTCGGAACTACTATCGACATCACCTCATTCTAGTGCCAAGGTCATGGAAGCTTGTAGGCCTGTATGTATCTTCTTGTTCCCTGCGCGTAAAGGTGAAACCTTTACCTTTAATAATAATAATAATAATAATAATAATAATAATAATAATAATAATAATAATAATAATAATGAAAGAGTTGGAAATAATAAGCTAAAGACATAGAAGAGTTAAGAAGAAACGATACAATGGAAGGAAAGTAGGAGAGAATGGTTAAGAATAAGAGGGAAAAAGAAAATGTGGAGTGTCAGGAGACGCAGTAGAGGAAGAAATTTAATTGATGTAGTAGGTAATAATATGGAACACGACTAAAATAGAGAAACAAACTTCCTACGAAAAAGAAATCAGAATTTGAAGTAGGGAAATTAGAGCAGAAAAGGAAAAAAGTAAAAGTAAAGATTAAAAAAAATTGTTTGGTCTGCGTCGTCGCTCGGAGACAAACCCCATCAACAATAACCCGCTGCTGCATTGTCTAGTCGTCCAGTGAGATCTCCCATCCGACAGACGTGATGTCATTGTCAAAGTATCCCGTCCGCTCACGAGCTTAAATGGTACTTCCTCCTGCATGCGCCGCGGATAAGAGGACCTTTGAATGGATTCAGTCACACCCACGATTCCGTCGCGCTGAGCATCGCGAGCACTATTTAAGAGATCCCACAGCCTACTTTCCTCGCCGGTGACCGTTCACGAACATATTGTTCACTGTTTCTTTCTACGACGTCTTCCCCATTTTACATCGTAATTTAAGAGTTCATGTTTGTGATTAAGTCCCGATCGCGGCGGGTTTTAAGTAGAATCCTTGATCATATATAGCAGATTGATCAGCCTAATGCACTTTCAACAAAACTTTTATCATTTTCATTATGCTGCCATTTAGCTACTGCGAAGGAAGTCACGTTATAATCCTGATGGAATTGCATGGAGTAATTAATAGCTTGCAACTGTACTTCCATCTAGCGATCCTTAACAAAAAAATAATTTTAGACGGTGGAGATCCTAGTGGTTGTTCTCTTTTATATGTTGCCATTTCATAACATGAGAATGGCCAATCTGATATATAGTATATGATTAGGAATAGAATTTATGGTGTAAGAAAATCATGTTGCAGCAGAATTTTCTCGGGCACTCCTTTGTCATAATTACACAACTTCTTTATCAATACCTCATTATCACCATTCCATGAAAACTGTCGTACTTTGCCAGTAGGCATTATAACAAACATATCCTACAGGACACATAACAGTATCGTCATCTTATACAGTAATGGTTACGTAAAGGTACACTGAAGTGAAATGACATTTTTTACTAAAAATATCAATTTTGTCTTTTTACCCTTAAAAATATCTCGATGCTTACAGATGCTTCTTGCAAAGATTCACATACTTGCACCCCTTAGAACGCTTGTTCTGGCAGCCATTTTTAAAGATGTGTGCGCTTTAAATCCCCTACAGTCTCTGTTTAACTCCGATTTTCTGGTGTTTAGTGTTTACATTTTTCCCCATGTCCAAAACCTGTCTCCTTCCACAACGTTTGAGCTAACTGCATGACATTTTTTCCACATTTCCCTCAGTCTATATTGTATGAAAGGCGCCATGGATATCTCAATAGGATTTCAAAAGGATTAAAAAATAATAATTTGTACATTCATGGAAATTTTATTTCGCATTTGAGGTACAGTAATGATCAGGGAAAGGATTTATATGTAAATACATATTTACTTATAAAGCTAATATAATTTATATTTTGCATTATCTTTATGTTTCACAATGTGTAGGGTTGAAAAATCCTACTTTTATTTTCCATATTTTTCCATATTTTAGAGTTTAGTACATATTTTCGTTAATTTCCATATATTTTCCATATTTCATATAAAACAGTCCATATTATATTAGGTTTAACAATAAAACAAAACAAAATTCCATTAACTTTTAAAAATACATTTCAACAATAGAGATTTAAACACATGTTCAGTAATCCCTTTAACATCAGAGTTATTTGAAAATTAGCAGTCCTATCAACAATGGGAAAGTAAGTTACAAAACTGTATTAATTTAATTTAAAATTTTTAACAGACTTCAGTTGTGCAGCTCAACAGTTAAATGCCAGTCAGAGTACACATAGGTTCAGTTTTGTAAATCATACTATAAAGACGGTAAATATGCCAAAAGTACGTCATTCAGTCAATTTAAAATCAAAACTAACAAGTTACATTTCAGAATTTAAAGAAGATGGTTTATCAACTGACAATAAAATATTATTTTGTAATTTGTGTCAGTGTGCAGTATCATCTACACAAAAGTTCCTGGTGCAACAACACATTACAACTAGTAAACATCAGGCCAACAAACAACTAAATTCCAAGCAGAGACAATTGTTTTTAACACAACCAACAACATCGAATGTAAGATCTGAGTTTAACATCGACCTGTGCCGTTCTCTCATCTCTGCTGATATTCCTCTCTACAAACTAAAGAATAAGGTCTTCAGGGAATTCCTTGAAAAATATACTCAACATACAATCCCGGATGAGTCAACACTTAGGAAGACGTATGCTCCATCCATCTACGATGAGACAATACAGAAGATAAGAGATGAAATTAAAGATAGTTCAATTTGGGTTTCCATTGATGAGACTCCCGACAAAGAAGGTAGACTTGTTGGTAATGTAGTTATCGGTTTGTTAAGTGAACAATATTCTGAACGAATTCTTTTACATTGTGATGTTCTAGAAAAGTGCAATAACAAAACTATAGTTAAACTGTTCAACGAAGCTATGGGTATCCTGTGGCCAAAGGGTATTATGTACGATAATGTGTTATTCTTTATTAGCGATGCTGCCCCTTATATGGTCAAAGCTGGACAAGCATTATCTGTTGTATATCCTAAATTGACTCATTTTACTTGTGTGGCGCATGCATTTCATCGTGTGGCAGAAGTGGTCAGAGACAATTTCCCTAAAGTAGATTTGTTGATTTCATCAGTGAAAAAAGTATTTCTCAAAGCTCCCAGTAGAGTTAACGTGTTGAAAGAAATGTACCCTGAAATTCCATTGCCACCAAAGCCAATTTTAACTAGATGGGGTACATGGCTAGAAGCAGTTGAATATTATGCCGAACATATAGACTCTATTAACAATGTTCTCCTTGCATTGGACTCTGAAGATGCAGTCTCAATTGATACTGCGAAAACAGTTACCTGTGACATAAGTGTGAAGAATGACTTAGCTCACATTCAGCATACATTTTCATGCATCATAAAAACGCTCAAAAGTCTCCAAAATAGGCACCTTTCACTATCTGAAAGTTTTGAAATTATAAATAGTACTGTGGAACAACTGAATCGTGGTAGAGGTAAAGTTGCAGATGCAGTAAGAGCTAAGGTGGACACTGTACTTTCAAAAAACCCTGGATATGAAGAACTACAAAAGGTTGTTGCTGTGATGAGTGGTGAATCAACAGTGAAGATTAACTTGGACTTATCCCCAGCAGACATTGTGAAATTGAATTATGTACCAGTTACTTCTTGTGACGTCGAACGCTCTTTTAGTCAGTATAAATCTATCCTCAGAGACAATAGAAGAAGATTCACTTTTCAGCACTTGAAAGAAATGTTTGTAACCTATTGTTATGGTAACAGACAATAAAAATTGTGTTTTGTTGAAACTACATTGGAAGATAAGGTACGTCCATTATATTTTTTGTTTAGTTTGATTAAAATGTACCAATATTTAACGTACATAGTCATTTTTTTATAATTTTAAGTCCATATTTAATTCCATATTTTGGTAAAAATCCATATTTAATTCCATATTTTGGTAAAAATAACTACATATATATTTACATATTTCATATATTTTTAGTCCATATAAATCCGTTCCCTGGTAATGATATATTATTTAAACAAAAGTAATGAGTTCACGTAAAATTGAGTTGAAAATTGTGTATGCATACTATTTATGTGCTAAATAATATGTGTGCAAAAAATTAAAACTGTAGGTCCAATACTCGTATTTTAAAATTTTAAAATTTCACCGATGTGTCCTTAAAGAATATCGTAATCATTTCAGTACGTGTATTATCCTTATTAAACAAAATGTGCACAACATATTGATTTTTCTAACCATCTTTTATTCGTTTTTGAGGCCTGGCTCGGAACCTCTGCACTGGACTAGCCTATTCCTCTAAGTATCATCAGCTTATAAAATGTATTACATTTCATGTCTGAATTTTAAAAAGTATCAAGACATGACAATTATTGACGACTACAATCTGTTTCCTCCTCTCAGCAATCAACGTCTGTAGAATTGGACTAGTCAGCCCTCGCGAACCAGTCAGCTCGGACTGGACTAGCAGATTTAAAGCTGTTCCCTTGCCTACGTGAATTATAGTGAATACCAATGGGGGATCCCTGGTAAACAATTTCCGTGTCTCCATTCTTGTTAGAAAGATTATATTAGTACGTTTATTGTTTTTGTGCATTATCAGTTAAGTATTGAAAGTGTGCCTGTGAAGTGTAACATGGATTGAAACAATATTGTGTGTTTTACGCTGTTTACTAAACATGGAAAGGGACTCGTTTCGAAATGCAAGTTCATTGCAGCTCTTATCAACTGCATCGTCTGAATCGTCGCCATCCTGCAGTAGTACCAGTCACGACTGCCAACAGTCACAATGTTGTATTTTGGACCGTTTGTTAAGCATCGGTACTTCGTTTGGAAGTTTTATTGTTTTAATCCTGTTGTTTAAGTGAGTTAGTGGCTGTTTATAGGTTGTCAGACTTTTCAGGCAGGACAGTGATTGAGATAGCAAAGTTTTTGAAAGACACCAAGTTAGGAGAACAGACATTTCCAGGAGTTTATAAATTATGCTGCCTAATAGCAACAATTCCAGTGAGCACCTCCACAGTGGAACGTACTTTTTCCTGTTTAAAGCGTGTAAAGAGTTACGTACGGAACACTCAGTGCGAAGACAGGCTTTCGCGACTTTCACTGTTATCGATTGAAAAGGCTCTATTGAACAAAATCCAAAGCCAAAGACATTTTTACGATGACGTCATAGAAAGAGTTACCAGAAAAGGAGAGAGGAGGATTCCGTTGATGTACACATGAAGCTGTGGTAACTGGTAAGTCTTATTTTCGTTGTAATACGTATTACCTAACACATTTTTATATTTATTTTTTTCCGTTTATTATTAAATAGTGTCATGACAGTTCTATTACTGCTGGCCCCCCCCCCCCGAAAAATGTCACCGCTCGCCACAGCTCTGGAGAATGAAGTGTCATTGTGGAGTGTTGTTGGAATAATGATGACAATGATGAGAGGAAAAGGGGAGAATCCCGAAAAAAAACTTTGTGCTCTCTTTGTTCACAAATTCCACCTTGATCGCACCCAAGTCGCCACAGCGAAAGGCAAAGCGGCTCTAACCACTCAGCAACTGACAGCTTGCGTAAATTTGGCAGATGTGCTTTTCCGTGCCCATAATATCTGATAACCAGAAACGTCTAACGACGTAAAAAGAACATTTTTAATCTATGACAAATTCTTCAGGGGCAGACATAGAAGTTCCATTGAGAAAAATTTCAGAATTACTTTCATTACGTAGGTACTATAACCTCAGATAAGTTATAGTTTATCATAAGTAATGAATTTACTGTATTATGTGTCATCTATTTAATGAATTGGAACTCTATAGTCCATTCAGTCGCCACTCTTGAGAGAATTTTGAACAATATTTGGCTTTCATAAGTAGCGGGACTTCCTAATCATGGGGTCAGCATGGACCAAGGACATCGCTCAAGATAACACAAGCATGAAGATATGGGAGAAAAATACATTTTAAATTTCTTCCTCAAAATCGAACCCACGTTCGCTTCATTTGTAGTTACAAATATTATTACTTTAGCTACAATTTCCGTCATAATTTTATTATAGCTTACTAGTTGCATATCTATAATAGGCCTACGTATTTTACTATATTTATGCGTATTTACATGAATATTTTAAAATATATGTGTAGATATGCATTTTATTTTGTGCATTTTTGCTTTTCTTTTATTCCCCATACATTCTTCGTATTTTGCCTATTTGTTTATTCTCCTCCTTATCTCGTCCTCTCTTGCTCGTTATCTTTTTCCTAACCATTTATTATACCAAAATGGTTACCGGTACTTCACATAACGAGACAGTAAAAAGCAAATTTTTTGTACGTTTCTTCAAAAGATATAAACTGAATTTAGATAGACGGGCAAGACAATTGTTTCGCAAGCCTACTCTTCCTTTCTTTGGTAAGGAAGTAGGCCGAAAAAGAGACTTGTAATTAAATTAACCAGAAGAAACAGTGCCTAACCCGCGCATTCACATTGCTGTAAAGAGATCATTCAAGACACGAGCAGTGTGGGAAGACAGTTTGTCGGATTCACACCTACATAAAAATAGACGTCATACGTACGTGGGTTCAACACCTCCTTGTTCGATTTGCAGTGTACGTATCCGCTAATGGCCTCATGCAAGGTTGCTTCCCTTGCTATTAATACTTATGACTTATTTTCTAAAATAGAATTTAAACAACTGACGATGCAAACGGCAGTTTGAAACGAAAGAGCTTGTAACTTTAAATATATAGACATTTTATGAAGACAGATGCTCAACGAAAAGATGGTTGCTAGGAAACGAGCTGTAAGGAAGTTCCCCTCCATCTGTTCACATACACTATACAGTATAGGTACTGTACACATATTGCCACGCTACAGTATTGCCTGGATAGAGTGGATGAAATTTGTGACGTAAATTCCACTTTGTGTATACATTGCTATAAAGTTTATTGTAGTAAATACGTCAGTTAAAACTACTATTTCGAGAAAAAAAAAACGCATATTTATAAAAATTAGAATCCTTACCCTTACGCGTCAAAGATATGAGTCTTGACAAAACGAGACGAAACAAAACTATTTTTATAAGAGTATATAATTTTTTTTTTGATCCCATAAAGGACTCATTCGGGAAGAATAGAGGCTAAGAGGTAGGGTAAAATTAAAAGTAATCAACGCACCGGCGTAGCTCAGTAGGCAGAGACGCTTGTCTTCTGATCCGGAGCTGCGCTCTGGCGTGACGTAGGTTCGATTCCAGCTGGACTGATTACTTGGTTGGATTTTTCCCGAGGTTTTCCCCAACCGTAAAGTAAATGTTAGGCAATCTATGGCGAATCGTCGACCTTATCTCCAAATACAATCTCATTATTGCCAATTCAATCGTTAAATGACCTAGTAGTTGATACAGCGTCGTTAAATAACTAAAATATTGAAATTTATACATATATTGTGTAAGGAACTAGAGTCCTTCGCAATGGCTCAAATAATAACGTGTGCAGTTTTAAACCTAACTGGTACTTTTGTTTGTTCTATAATTTGCTCATGATTCTAATTTCAGTAAACGACTGTTGCTCTTGTTCTGTAGTTTTCTACTACGATCACCGCAATACTGACCATTTTCTGCAACAATTATATTGCAATAAATTGTTGGGACAAAGTTTAAACATTGCATTTTCAAAGAATTAACCTCTAGGTTGGATAGGAAATGAAGGAAACGTTATCTTTTTTATTTCTGTCACGAAAGTTACAAAGAATAAAAACCAGTTCCGATTACATGAATATTAAACAAGTTCTTCTGAAGTTTCACCAACTTTACATTGCTGTCCTTGCTCCAAGAATATCAAATGTAGTGTCTACATAATTTTAGTGTAACATTAAGTTTTAATAAAAGTTACATTTTAAAAATACTTCTAAAAATACTTTCGTGTTATGTAATTATAGGCCATACGATATCTCGTGAAACCTACCTGCGCGTGAGGGGAAGTAGAAAGTGGACTGACAATGAGAAGCTTCCATCGTTCCCTACGCTTCCACTTGCAGCTAGCTCGCTCGCTTACCATCACCATAATATTCTTACTATAAGCTACGGCGCACGAATACATTTGGTTTCACAAGATAATTAACCTATACTTCTATACAGAATAATGCAGTGTTATTATTGTATATTTATTTCTTATCATATCTTCAAAGTCTAATTAATGATACGAAAAGAATCAAATTAAGCGAAGTTTATAAAAATTATAACATTTGGCTCTAACGTCATACTGTAACGGAAGAAAAATAAATGGCAAGATCGATTTTATCTAGTTAATTATTATGAGCGATGTCACTAGCGTCATCTTTAATGAAAATATTGAACTTGCATGCATGATTGATTCGTTATTTAACTACTCTCCTTATTATTTACTGTATGTAATTATAATTGAAGACTAGTCCAAAATTTACCGAATTTGACTTTTTACCTGACATATGTTGTGTGTTTCGTAGGCCACCATCCTGTAAAAAAAAGAAAATCCCAAGTCCGACTCTAAGCCTGTGTTTTTTAATCATACAAATCGTCGGTTTACAAGCAAAACACATTAAGTAAAAAATACTACTTCTGAGACAAAGGCGTTTTATTCTAACAAAATTGAATCTTCAAAATATTATTATTATTATTATTATTATTATTATTATTATTATTATTATTTTAATAGTATTATATTATTTTAATATTATTATATTATTATTTTAATAATAATAATTAGACTTCGTTGGATTGCCACACGCACCATGCAATCAGGTTGCCGATGTACGGTAGTATAGAGAAGGTGAGCTACCGCCCGGTCTCGTAGTATAAGCAGTTCATGTTAAGAGTTGTGACCGGTCCAAATAGATAGAGCAGCTACAGCTAATGTATACCTATGTAAGCACTTGTTTTCGCATTACTGTGGTTGGAATAGTCAAAGCTTAACATTTGTTCAGTGCAGACAAGAATTCAATCAAACATACTACAATGAGAGTGTTGCTGTTCCAAATAATTGCCCCTGGAATGCCCTTACCCCCACAGCCAGTCTTGACCCTTTGGGGAACGTGGTTGGATGCTGTTAATTATTATGCAGAACATTACGACAAAATAATGGAGGTAATTGATGCATTGGACAGCACAGACAGTTCTGCTGTTGCAGCTGTAAAATCATTACTTCTGAACAGCTATAGGAAGATATTCTGTTCATTGATTCTAATTTTAAAATAATGTCCAAAAGCATCATCCTGTTAGAATCGTCTAAACTACAACTATCAGAAGCCCTTAATGTAGTGTATAAAGTATCACAAACCGTTATCCAAAATAACAATTCACTAATTTCAGAAAAAGTGAAATGTAAGTTGAGAAACATTATTGCTAAAAATTCTGCCTATTCACAACTTCGTATTATAAATGATGTACTATCAGGTCACGACAAGACGTCTGAAGTTGGTGTAATAAAAAGTAGTGACTTTCAGTTCTTCAAATATGCACCTATTACATCGTGTGATGTTGAACGTACATTTTTCGAATATAAAAACTGTTTGAGTAATCATCGGAGGAGGTTCACTTTGCAGTCGCTCAAAATGTACGTGACTCTTCACTGCAATGCACATATTCAAGGATGATGTGAGTATATTACATTAAATTTTAAGAGTTAATATATCTCACTACAAAATAACTGTGTATTTATATGTTTAGACATTTCCTACTTCAATGATCATTGATTACATTTCTTGAATTCAGGATACAGGTTTTATTGTAACCGCAGTATACTGCTCAGTGTTTACATAAGAGACATACTCCATCCGTTGCACGTCCCCTTCTCATACAGTCTACACTGCGTGCATAGTAAACCTTACGATTCTCGTGGCAATTCCACGAAGTCTAATAATAATAATAATAATAATAATAATAATAATAATAATAATAATAATAACAATATATTATTTTTATTATTATGTGTATATAATTAAGTCCAAGATATCACCAAATCTAGAAGAATGGAATAAGCGCATGCAATAAGACTAGCAGATGACAATTAACTGAGGACAGCAAGAGATAACGTTCTACTTGGACGAAGAAAGAGAAATACCTTATTTAAAAATGGCTTTTACAGAATCTGGAGATTCATTGCCGCCCTCCATAAGCACGCCATCATCGGTCCCTGTCCTGAGCAAGATTAATTCAGTCCTTAGCATCATATCTCTACTCCCTCAAATCCATTTTAATATTATCCTCCCATCTACGTCTCGGCCTCCTCAAAGGTCTTTTTCCCCTCAGGTTTCTTAACTGACACTCTATTAGCGTATTTGGATTCACCCATACTCAGTCCATGCCCTGCCCATCTCAAACGTCTGGATTTAATGTTCCTAATTATGTCAGATGAAGAATACAATGCTTGCACTTCTGCGTTGTGTAACTTTCTCCATCTCCTATAACTTCATCACTCTTAGCCCCAATTATTTTTCTAAGTGCCTTATTTTCGAACATCTTTAACTCTCTTCCTTTCTCAACGTAAGAGTCCAAGTTTCACAACCATAGAGAAAAATACCTCACTTCCAAAAATTTGAAATGTCAGTTGGGTCTGTTATCCAAAAACCGAGGATGAGTGAAGAGAAACAGGCCTTCAGCTTATATAGCTTAAATATTATCAATAGAGATAGATTATAATAATTATCTCTTGCACATAGTTGGTTCTTCTTATATGGCCAGGAGAGTTGAATACAGATAAAGAGAAACGGATACAGTATTGCCAGGTTAAATAAAACCATTATTATTATTATTATTATTATTATTATTATTATTATTATTATTATTATTATTATTATTATTATTATTATTATTTTATTATTATTATTAATCCCAGCTCGCAATAGTTGGGACACTTGCCTGTTTATCCAGACCTGAAATAAGGAAGTACGTATAAGAAACTGCGAATATTTGGAAGAGTATATAAAATACTACTAGAAATCATTACTGTCTAGTTGGCCTATGTTTGTAGTTACTGTACTTGGAACAGACTTTTTGACGGTTAGCCAGCCATGTATGTAGGCAGGTTCTTTGCGCGCCTTCGTTCGTCGGCCGCCGACACACCGGAAACTCTCACCATTCAAACACGTCTAGACATCTTAGGAGGGGAGGGGACCGGGTAGGGAGAGAGCAACCTGAAGACTGACTGGTTGCTAGGTATAAGAATTCCAACCACTACTTTATGAAAGCAGTAAAAAGTCACTCCTCAAATAAACTGGAGGACTTATTGGTGCACTATTTATGAATTACCTACTTCGTGACGTCATTGTTATTGTTGTGCAAAAGTTATGATTAGGTCTAAGCTGCAAATTCAATCTTACTTTAACGTTCGGACAATTTGATCTGAAAAGACGATTTTGGGGTTAGAGAAAACAAAATTCTAATTGCTCCTTTTCACTTTTTATGTTCTGGCAATTATGTGGTAATTTTTTGAAGAAAAGAAACTGTGAAATATTTGGTTAGAATCTATAGTAAAGTTTAGTAGAAAAAATTAAATGCTTGGTACGAGTGTTATACGCCTCCAAAGTGTTCTGGAGCTGTGCCAAAAATGTGGTGCGATGGGTTTAGATTCTTTAAGTGTGAAATTAATTTTTGAAGATGTAATATACTACGTAGTACTTTGAATACGACAGACTACAAACATTTTTTTTTTTTTCATATTTTTAAGAAGCATTAAGTACTATTGCCCAAACCGGAGATTATTTACATCGTGGACCACAAAACTTGAATAAAATAACCAAAACATATAGTGTAATATAAAAATGTCTACAATAAAACGAAAGTAATGATATTTAAAGGTATCGATTATCTTGAGGTAAAAGTAACTGTCGACGATACATTTAGTCAACAAATAAATAATTTTAACTATGTACCTTGGATATCATACGACTTACAGAAATCACGAAGATGTAACAGGGAAGTTACAAAAATTTCAATACCTGTGCGGCAGAACGAAAAGGTATTTAAAATTTTTTTTATCAAAAAACTCTTAAAATTCTATATAGGCAAGTCTATGTGCTTCTATATGACAATGAAAATTGGACACTATCTGTAACTCAGATGAAAAGGGTGTGAGCCCAGAGATTATTTTTTTTAGATCACTAGTGGGTTATAAATAAGAGACCGTAAAAGGCGTAAGACGAATGACGAATTTCGAGAAGAATTGGACATTTTAAATTTTAAATAAAATAATAATGAAATAGAGAAAGATAGACAAGCCTACAACACTTAATGCGAAAGCCTGATACGTGCATACTAAAATTATAACTAGAGGTAGAATAAACATGGGGCGACCAAAAAGCGTTGGAAAGATAAAAATCTATGAAGGCTGAATAAATCTCGATGATGCTGCAGTTGCTGCTACTGATGATGATGATGATGATGATGATTATTATTATTATTATTATTATTATTATTATTATTATTATTATTATTATTATTATTATTATTATTAAGGTTCTAACGGGCAAAAATGTATACCATTCTGAAACATGCCTCGAAAAACGTAATTTCAGCTAGATTTCAAAAATATATTGTCAGTGTTACGAACAGCAATGCATACTAGGGTGGAGTGAAAATGTATGATTTTTCACTTTATTTAGAAATCGAAAACGCTTGGGTGTACAAAAGTTACGTTTTATACCTAACATAACTTGAAAATTTTATGAAAATCATATGCTATTTTGAGGTGCCACGAGATCATAGAGTTTTCATTATTTTTCATTAAAATTGATTTGTATGTTAGTACCAATGAATGAACCATCGGAAAATCTGGTAGCGTTGACCACCTATGTAATGAAGGTATATGCACCAATGTGGTTTGAAATCAAAATGCAATCAGAATGTTGGAATAGACCACGGCACTTCTGGAAAATGATTCTGTTCACCAGATACCTACCGGAAAATCTTAAGATCGTTGTTGATGTGATCGAAAGAAATTTATATTTCGCACACCCCGAAAATATTTGCTAGCTATGCTAACTGATATTGCACAAGGGAAGCTATCAGGAAACTAGCTTTTTCTCGTATACTTAGGACCAGAGTCATAGAATCCAGCAAGAATGTAAGAAAATTTAAGACACCCAAGCTGAACTGCAATGCGTCAGACTACTATGAAATGATGTCATGAGAGTTACATCGGTATTGAACCACCCTTAACTCAGTCGATCTGCCGAGAAGATATCAACGGGAGCAACCCTCGAAAACCTACCACCAAGCACCGTTTTTGATCACCAAAAATTCCATTTTGACCCGCCGGGATTCGAATCAGAGTTACCGCATGGAAAATCGAACCTTAGGTATTTGAATAACGGTGTTTCTAGTTCGAAATTGCACATTAAAAATATTACCTTAAAAGAAAAATAAGTCCTAGATGGTCACAAAAAGAATACTCGGCTCTGTATTCTGATAAACACACTCTGAGTCTTAAAAAATTGCAGAAGAAGAACAAAATAGACACAATATGAAAACAATACAAGCAGCATCACGTAATCTGACGAATTTCTGTTTTATTCTGATCGTATGTTATTCTGAAGTCTCGTAGATCTTTCACATCCCCTTTGTATTCCTGTTCCTTTCGCAAAGAACATACACGGCAATGAACCCATATATCCATAGTCTCTTGAGGGATCCGAGCGCTTTCCTGCCAACTTACATGGCAGCTAAAATACTACAAATCGAACAGGCGCAACAGAGCTGTCTGCCTCTCACATACAGTACGTGTGAAAATGGGTTGCAGTTGTTTCACTGCAGTGCCTTGCTTTCTAACGGCCCGTTTTAGTTTTGTTTTGTTTCTTTTATGGAACCAAAGCTTTTGAAACAAAATCAATACTGCCACATAATTTAAACATTGATGAATTGCACCGTTAGCCGAATGGCTAGATTTTCTGTTACGAAGGACCTGAGTTCAAATCCAAAGTTAAAATTCTGAGGCTTCTAACCATGTTTTGGACTGTAAACTTCTTACCGGGCATATTCTGTAAGACTTTTCCTGCCATTATCAATCCATCTTCGTTTCATTTTTGCCGTAATATCTTTAAACATACGTATTCTATTATATTTCTAGTTAGAAAGGAACATTACATATAAAGAGTCCAGGACAAAAAAACCTGATAAGTCTTCGATGTGATGTAATAGCTCAGGTAGTGTAGATTTGTGTGATTTAACTGTGCGAAATCTGAAGTCTGATTAGTGTAATACGTTAGTAATCAGCGATATATGCAATGAAGGAGGAAAGGAACTGGCCATTCTACCCCTTTTTCTTCTGGCTTAGTTGCCTCATGAGTGACACCACTAAGACGTCACTCATGAGGTTCAAACTTGTCTTCGGACAGTTTACTAAACAACTGTGCAGAATAACCTGACTAATGAGAGATATTTGAAGAATGATAACTTGATAACCCAAAGGCAATAAAATATAATAGGTCTTGAAACTTTTAATTTTCTTTCCTGTAGAACTGCATAATGTGGCATCAGATTTTTTTTCCCTGTACTCTTAATATTACATGATTGTCAATAACCTTGATTTTAACGGTCTTACTAATAAAAACTCTTATACAAGAGGTTTAACTGTCTTATACTTAACACAATGAATAACTCGTTTATAAGTCGTGTGTAAATTCCTTACTAATAATCATTATATACGTCGTGTATAACAGTACAACTGTTACACAGCTATGTCATAGTTTCGTCATTACTTCATTACGAAAGGTAATAGATAAATGAGGTTCCCTATTGTATTCGATAGTGTGCCGCGCTAAGTATCGATAGTACAACTGGGCCTGATGATTACCACGCTATATTTTGATCATAGGGTACAACTACAGCAATATAATTCTAATTATTCTGTGCTATTTGGTTTGTTCTTCTGTGGTTACAAGGCAACCATCATCAGAAAATGACAATCGATACGAACAGCTGTTTGAGGGGCGGTCCTTTTTTTCCCCTCAATATACAAAGCTTAAACAATGCCCATGTTCTCGTATAGTTACAGACTGTTTATACATTCATCGCTTGTGCATGTTTTATTAGTAACGTTTTCTGTCCCAACTCTGCATTAAGTCTCGTATAAAAACTATACACGGTTTATTAGTGAGACCGTAAGTGAAATTTTAATTATGATGGGCAGTAAATACGCACTTACACTTTTGTACAGCGACCCGTACTTATTCAGATACAGGTGGTTTAAGCACTATCTTAGCTGTCATTGACAAACGCGCGCTGGAGGTAGTTCTCGAAAAGATATATCACGAATGTGGAACGCGAGATGATATGGAGGTGTGAAAAGGGTACAAAAGCTGTTACGGTCCTTCCAGCTTGTTGATGCCACTGGTGTAGACTTGCCCGTCCTTCTATCTATCTGTCTGTCTGTCTCTTCGCTGTCATCCTAATCCGCTTCTTTGTTCGCCAACTCGGAGGGGAGACAAAAACATACCCAAAGTCTGATGGAAAGAGGCAGGTGCTGTTAAAAAAAAATCATTCTGAAAAGCCCTTCATTTTATCCAAACACAAATTTAGATTTACGCTGGTTACATTTTCTCTTTCAATAATGTCTTGGCGTCGTGGTTGGCATTGTTATCTTATATTCATCGGAACTTGGTTCAGTCCCGTAACTGATTACAATAACAAGATATTATTTATTGCTGCATAACAAGAAATTAATGGTTATAATGAATATATAAAATAAACTAGAATATGTTATTCTTAATCATGGTCACTATCCAGACCACCACCGGCCTACTCTTAGCCGAACTGTTAGACTTTCAATTTTTCATGCCGGAGATGACATTCAAATTCTACTGACTCCAAACGGAATTTTGGTGAACTAAGGCAGTGTCGAGATCGTGGAGGGAGTAAGTATACTGTGTCGAGATAGATTTACTCGGAATACGAACATTTAATAATATAATATTAATACGTGCGTTCAGTGGACCATGTGGGAATTCCTGCGGTTAGTACCGATGCCTGACTGACACTTCTTTTGCAATTACTATAAATCTAATTCTAAATCATTTACTGTGATATTCTGCATTGTAGGTTCATTAAATACTGTGACTTTTGAGGGTCTATTGCGTCCCACATATGCTATTTTCCGAGACACTGTCCTGCAGAAGCATATGAATAATCTGAATCAAGACTTCTGAAAGACTGGAACTTGGCGGGATTTGGGACAAGTTGATCATTTTATCTTGATCACTCAGGATTAATTTACATGTCGGCAAGGAATATCCAGGTCTAGTTTCTATTCGAAAGGAACAGTGCTAGGGATTTTTATTGTCCCTATAAGATGACCGCTCTCAGCCGCAGTTCAACCTGGTTTGAGTTTAGTGGCAATTACAGTCACAGCTAGACCACTGAGTCTAATTCTTGAAATATATATTTTAATGTTACAAATACAAATCATAACAGGCTGATTGGTATTCCGTATTTAATAAGATTTGGGTAGAAATCACAATAAACATGAGCTGCTGGAAAGAAGTTAAGAGAGGATAGCAATGGCAGAGAAAGCCTTTAATAGGAAAAGAAGCATTTTCTGCGGACCTTTGGAAAAAGAACTAAAGAAGAGACCAGTGAAATGCTTTGTGTGGAGTGTGGTACTGTGTGGGTCAAAAACATGGATATTACGACAAAGTGAAGAGAAACTACTGAAAGCATTTGAAAAGTGACTATGCAGAAGTTATTGAGCGTGCGAAATGGACAGAAAAATAAGAAATGAAGTTGTGCTAGAAAGAGTGGGTGAAGAAAGAACAATGCTCAAACAAATCAGGAGAGGAAAAGAAATTGGCTAGGTCACTGGTTAAGAAAAAATTGCCTAATGAAGGATGCACTGGAAGGAATGGAGAACAGGAAAAAAAAGTTAGGGCAGAAGAAGATACCAGAAAATTGACAACATTAAAATATGTGGATCGTATGCGGAGATTAAGAGGAAGGCGGGAAATAGGGAAGATTGGTAAATTCTAGGTTTACAGTGAAGGACCTGCATTTTAACAGAAAACTAGAAATTAATGAAAGAATGAATCACAATTTTAACCATTTGGCCGGTAGTTAAGCTCTCAAATACTGTTACTGTGGTAGTACAGTAATTTGTTTATTATGTCCGTCGACAGTTTCTCAGTTTCTGTAACCCTCTGAAATAACAGATATATCTCTTTTCTCCCATTGTCCCTTGTCTAGCTCAACGCATTTAATGGCGTCGTGAATTCCACCTTTCCATTATGTATGAGGTTGCTTTACAATCTATTGTTGTTGTTGTTGTTTTTTTTTTTTTTGTCTTTTATAATCCATGCTTTGGCAGTGTTCATATTGTATTATTGTTCCTCAGTTATTTAATTTACTATATTTTAATTTTTCTTCGGACTTTATTCTTCATTCTTTTTTTTTTTACTTTGCTATTCTAGCTATTCTTCTCCAAAAATTAATTTATACAGCAATCGATTCATTTTTGTTTTACATTTGCCAAACTTCACATCCATAATTTATTAATAATTCTTTTAATATATCCTTGTGGTCACTGGTGTAGTCTAGAGGTGGCTAGTGAGACTCTTGCCATAATTTGCACTCAGACGTGGGTTCGAATCCCGTTTAAGCTGATTACCTAAATGGATTTCTTCCGAGCTTTTCCCCGACTGTTGGTTCAATGTCACATAATCCGATGACGAATCCTCGGACTCACCTCGTTATCCATCCCATCGACGTTAGATAGCCGCGCAGTTGATACGGCGTCATTAAAGAACTGATTTTAAACTATGCTATTAATATATGAATATTTTCATCTAAGTAATACTCTTGTATCACAACACTATTTAATGCCCCTATTGCACATCGACTTACATTGCTCAAAGAAACTAATCATATTATTTTATTGCAAACTTATGAAGAAATATGTAAATTGATATTTGTGTTAAAATATGGCATATTTGTAATATACTATATGCAACAATGTGTTTTTAACAAAGAAAAAATATTATATCACATTTATTTCATAAGTTTGCAATAAAATAATAAGCAACAGTTTCTTTCGGCACTGTAGTATGATTCTTGCGTTTATTATAGAGATACAATGATCTATTTGTTTCTACAGAGTCCGCCAAAAAATGCATACACACTTTAAGGAACGAAAACTACTTATTATGTTGTGTTTGTTTTACATTTAAATATTGATCATACATGTAGTAATGTCTTCAATTAAGCACATGGTTACTTGAGATATTCAAAATGTTCGCCTACATGTGTGACCAGTATTTAAATGTAAAATACACATATAATAAATAGTTTTCATTCCTTAAAGTGTGTAAACATTTTTTTGGCGGACTCTGTATTATAGATCCCGTATATCGGTACTTTCACTTTTTAAACGTTTTATCTCTGTTTGGTCTTCTGATGCTAAGTGTTAAGTAGCTCTTCCTATGTCCACCGCTGTGAAGTAACGGTCAGTGCGTCTGATCGTGAAACGAGCGGGCTCGGGTTCGAATCTTGGTTGGGACAAGTTACCTGGTTGGGATTTTTTCCGGGGTTTTCCCTCAACCAATTGAAGCGGAATTGCTGGATAACTTTCGACATTGGACCTCGGACTCATTTCGCCATCATTAATTCACATATCATCATCCGTACTATAGCCCGGGTTAAGTTCACGGTGCGGCGTGCTGTACTTGTACAAAAGCGCGACCGTTTGGCTACCCAATCATTCACAGAATAGGAGTGGTAAGCACAATAAGCCTCAGGCTGCAGTGTAAGCCTTCGGGTCCCTCCTCCTTACAAAGAGAGAGAGAGAGAGAGAGAGAGAGAGAGAGAGAGAGAGAAGTCTTCCTACGCACATTGCCCAACAATGGCAACCAATACGGTATACGTAAACGGAAGTGCAAAATAACTAAAAAGAGCTTCATCTTCAGACTATCTTCAAATGCGAACATTACAAACGCATCTGCAATGCGAATTGCTTGGTGGTATGGTCCGACACTTGTGTTATGAAGAAACGGAAATATAGACGACATGAGGTCTTCCCAGAATGTCTTGTTATTTTCTAAATGATTTTTCCCAACGCAGGATGCGTTGAACAACCAGATGGGTAAAGAGTGGGGGGAGGTATAAAAAGAAATAACACCGGAAGAAGATGAAATCGGAAGAAAAAGAAGTGAAGATAATAAACCTAGTAATGTAAAAGTTTCAAATTCTTCACAACACATGTTCACTATCTAGAGAAGAACATACAAAGGAAGTTCCTGTACTAAGGTCGGGAGGAGGGGAGTTGGGGTGACTTGGGGAAGCATCCTCCATGAATAAACTGATCTGCTGCATAAGAAACATTGCCGGCTGGCTGAATGCATCCTATGGTACCAGAGTTTAAGAATATATTACACTGTGAGTTAGTACGTATCTATCTAAATGCGTGTAGCTTATACTGGAGATGATGCAACGATGTCTTGACAAGAGATTATACTACCGGTTGCTATAGTAACATACGTATATATAGTAGGTACCACTATGTGGCTTATCAAGTTACAGCATTACAGGCTGCCATAGCAACTTACAGTATAATATATAATTACTTCTGAACGAGATATAGCACCACAGACTGTCATGTTAGCATACAGTATATGCTACCATTATGTCTAAATAAATAAACTATTACAGATTACCACTGTATAAGAATTTATGGAGGAATTATAATATGACAGCTTGGTATGTGCCCTGTATATCATAAAATATCTGAACAAGTTACAGTATATTACTTCAGCTTGCCAAAATAACATAATTAATTATACAGGATAGATGGTAACCTCTGCACCAAAATGAAACTGGTAATAAATCATGAGAAGAGATTTGAAAAATCTAAATAAGTTTTTTTCTCTAACATTCACCGTTTCAGAGGAAATCGTTATAGTTTCTATGAAACAATTGGCAACATCACGGCTACTGCAATATTACTCTAGCAATCCCGGCCTCCTTCCCCTCCCCTCTGTTGTACTCAGTCGGTGACACGCGACAGTGCGCTGCGTTGCAAAATTTATTTTAACGATTTTTGCAGTTATTTAATTTATATTCATGGCTAAACGGTTTAATTTGCAAACAAAGATGCAAGAAATTAACTGTTCAGATTATTATTACCTATCTGCTTGTATACTAATCAGCCATTTCTCTCTGGTCGTTACCGAAATAGAGCGCTGCAAACATTGGGCAAAGACTATTTTTTTCCTGCTTAACGCTGCTTGATCGAAGGAAATTTGTAATAAAAGTTTCGTTATATTTAACATGTAGAATCGCCTCTTAAATTTTGGTGCATCGGTCCTCTTCCACCCTGTATACTACAGCGACATCTGGGTAAGTTTAACACTATAGAACATTTGGTAGTATTTGTTAATATAATATTGTCATTATAATTACAGATAAGTTAAACCAAATATTTTAATCTCAGTATATTGTTTACAAAGTTACAATTTATAAAACGGTTATATTACCGGTTATTCTGTATGGCTGCGAAACTTATACTCTCACTTTGAGAGAGGAACAGAGATTAAGGATATTCGAGAATAAGGTACTTAGGAAAATATTTGGGGTTAAGAGGGATGAAGTTACAGGGGAATGGAGAAAGTTACACAACGCAGAACTGCACGCTTTGTATTCTTCACCTGACATAAGTAGGAACATTAAATCCAGACGTCTGAGATGGGTAAGGTATGTAGCACGTACGGGTGAATCCAGAAATGCGTATAGTGTTAGTTGAGAATCTGAGGGAAAAAGACCTTTGGGAAGGCCGCGACGTAGATGGGATGTAATACGAGTTGAGGGAGTTGGGATATGATGGTAGGGACTGGATTAATCTTGCTCAGGATCGCGACCGATGGAGGACTTGCAGTATGTGAGGGCGGTAATGAACCTCCGTGTTCTCTAAAAGCCAGTACTCTGAGTAAGTAAGTAAGTAAATAAGTATATTTTACAAGCATCCCGCACCGTAGCTGCGTGTTCTAAAGAGATGCCTTGGAGTAACGTTATGGAAAGCGTGCTGGATCGAGTCCTCATTTTTTAATTGGTTTATTTTATGACGCTTTATGAATTGCTATTTATCTAGCGTCTGATAAAAATGAAGGTGATAATGCTAGAGAAATGAGTCCAGAATTCAGTGTCGAAAGTTATCCGACACTTTTTTCTTAATGGGTTAAGGGAAAACCCCGGAAAAACCTCAACCATGTAAATTGTTCTAACCAGGATTTGAACCCGGGACCGTTCATTTTGCGGTCAGACATGTTATACTCCATAGCGGGGACTCGAGTCCTCATGGAGGAAGAAATTTTCTCATGTCGAATTTGGGGAGCTGCATTAAGTAACAATCGGTTTGGTAAACCAGCTATAACGGCTGGGAGGGTCATCATACAGACCACACGTTGTTCCCGTACTTACTGAATGGTCGTTCACCTCTGTGAGCTGTCGGGCTAAGGACTATATAATAATAATAATAATAATAATAATAATAATAATAATAATAATAATAATAATAATAATAATCCATGTAAATCCATGGCGCTACAGCCCCTGAAGGGCCAAGACCGACCAGCCGGCTACTGGTCTCACGTCCACATGCCGAAGCAGAAGTGGACGATCATCCAACCAGTATGACGATATCGTGTGGTTAGCACGATGATCCCCCGCCATTATAGCTGGTTCGCGAAACCGGATTTTCGCTACCTATCGTAGCTCCCCAAGTGCATCACGATGCTGAATGGGCACCGGTCCCATACATTGGCCGAAATTTCATGAGAAAATTTCTTCCTCCATGAGGACTCGAACCAGAGCGCATTCCGTAACGCGAGTTCTAGGCAAGATGTCTTGGACTGCGACACCACGGCGCGAGACTAATAATAATAATAATAATAATAATAATAATAATAATATAATAATAATAATATTATTATTATTATTATTATTATTATTACTATTATTATTATTATTATTATTATTATTATTATTATTATGTACATATTTTGACAGGACTTATTTTATCAGATGTACAAATCTTATGATATGAAATATTGATTTTCCTGAATATTTTATTGCTCTGTTCTTGCCTTTTGATAAATTTTCGGAGAACTCCAAATCTAAATACTGTACAGGATTGGTACTAGTATTCAACTGTAATTCAAAACATTACTTCCCTATTCTGTAATGTTAAATACTCAACAAATCCTTATATCTTAGATAATGGCTTTGTTGTTGTTGAATTGATACATACATCACAAACATTTATCATTATAGATTTATTCTATTTATGCCTTTCTCTATCCTCCATTACCGTTATCACATTAATTTCTACATTCATTTTCTCCACTTTGTCTCCTTCCATTCTAGTCATTCATCATCGTCACCGTTGCCATCATCATCATCATCATCATCATCATCATCATCATCATCATCGTCATCAGCAGAAGTAGCACCTCACCTGGCTGCTGCTCACCAATGAGAATTTTATTGGACTTCTATATAGGAAATCCTGTGAGTTGTGGTGAACAAATTGACTGTGCGTTTAATTTTCTAAGAGTTGTTTGATTTTACAGCCAACCTTATTCCACCATAACTGCATTACCGTTTTTTGTTTTGTTTTTAGTAATAGCGGGTACCTGATTTCGTCATTCACCCATATGAGGCCATTTGTGTAGACCTATTTACCGACAGAGTCGTTACCCAGGGTGCGCCATAGGTAGGGTGACCAGATTCACATCGACAAAAAAGAGGACACAAAGCTTAAGAAAGGAGAACATTGTTCGCAAAAAGAGGACAGAAAATTTGTACGTAGATTTAGGCTTAGACCTATATTATAGTTTAAATTACGTCATTACAAAATATTTATAGTACAGATTTAGGCTTATATCATGCATAAAAGTATGTTAATATTTATTTTATTACAAAATAATTAAGAAAAAACTTAATGATTTTACAGTTAGCTACATACGAAAGTCAAGGGAACTGTAATTATTAAAGAGAATAGAAAATACCTACAGTATTTAGATTTATATTCGCACCTCGATCTCTCGATTTACTAGCTACTGTACCTGTGAGCAACGACCATAACAAGGAGGAGCAAAGAGAGTTATGATCGTTGGCAAATAGTATATTCCGTCGATGCTGCTGCCATCTACAAGCAAATTACTTGAAAAAGCGTGTAATCAGATAATTTCAAAATATCAGACATACAAGTTACGAAAAGGAGGACATTTCTTGTTTTTTAAAAATCCGCCCGGACCCCAGACAAAGGCCTAAAAAGGAGGACATGTCCGGACAAAAGAGGACGTCTGGTCACCCTAGCCATAGGAGGCTACTCTATGCTATTACCCGCGATGAGATGATATAATGATAGAGATTTGTTGGGATGCCACAGGGGAACCGGAGTTTCCGGAGAAAGCCCCTGTGTCATCTGGACCACGGCCTTGCCCAACAGAAGCCATAAATCGGGAGTACGCCGGGATCGAACCCGAGTCCACAAGATTATGAGTCTAGCACTCGGCGACTGCAACTCTATTACCGTAAAACATCTTACTTGAAAACTCTTTGTAGTCAACAAGGAACATTAAATAAAGAATATTGCCAATCACCAATTAAGATTGAGTTTAAACCTAAATAACGATAAAAAAAAGGAGCCGTGGTAGTTTCAGGAGCAACATTGCTTAATCTTCACACAGTCTATGCCAGGTATCGGGCGGGACGATGTATTAATGTTAAACATATGGTGTGCCGTAGATCAGGGTTCTCATACTTTTTTGTAGCTGTATAAAGTTGGCTCCCATCCCACGTTGCTTCTCTCAAGTGTTGGCATTTCTACTGTTTCCTCACTAAGGAATACAGTAGCCTATGCACGTAACAATCAAAACACTTGAGAAAATCCTTCATCATGTAACGAGACAGGCAATGCACTTTACGTATTCGTTCACAGCATTAGCACTACAGAGCTTGTGGTTCGGCCGGCATTCTTCAGTTTGTTATTTAACTTGATATCACTTCTATTTGTTGATTCTAGAATGCCGCTATATTTATCTTGAAATGCAGCATTGTGCAGTAAAGGGAAAAATCCCTATCATGACACTATTATCATAATTATCATTGATAAATATAATACATCACCTCTCACACCTGTAGGCCTGTTCTGTTTTCAACGTTTGCTTTCCAACTGACTTTTCCAATTTTTTGTGACAGATCTAGAGATATAGGCCTACATGTTAGTAGTTTTGTGGTCTATGTACAGGGTGTCTGATTCAAGCCGTTCATAAATTGTTTTAGGCATCACGCACAACATGAATAAGGGTCGTAGAAATTATCTAATTCGCAGTGGTTGTATTTTCGTTTTAATAATGATTAGAAACAGCTAAAATAATAAATAAACACAGACAAGTGGGCTGATTAATACATATTTATTCATACGATGCGTCTGAGGAGAGAAACATTCATTTCTAATATACGGATCTCTCAAGGTAGTTCATGGCCCTCAGCTAGAATAATGGGTTCTATGAATATTTCGACTGCCTGTGAGGCCTATGTCAGGGTTCGATCCCCGGCTCTTCTTTTCTGATTCCAGATTATTCTAGAACGTTCTAGTTAAAACTACTTTACCTATAAAAGCTCGAATCCTGCCTTCGATAATCATCCACGTTTCGTAACAGCAAAATTGAAAGATAGCGAGAGAAGGATAATTAAATATAACATGTTCCAGCAAATAGAATACTTCAATATGGTACAACTCCAAGCGAGTTTTCGTCAATCTGGTACTGTGCTCCAACCACGAGAAAGCCTTTGCGGAATGAAACGGAGCGGGGTAATGCTGTGAATGAATGTTGATGTCATAAGGTCACACACGTGGGTACTCGTATCTCTATTGGCTCGGTCTCACAGCACAAACAATAACATTGTTACACACATATTTATACTATCCTAGTTACAAAATTAGATCACTGTTAATCTTCTGGTCTTTTAATCTCTCCATATAGGAAATAACATATGCAGGAGAGCGCACGGTTTTTAAACTGACGTTATAACGATAATATTATCTATCTACTTCGCTCCAATAGATGACGCAATAGTAAGCACATTCCTTTCACGGTTGATCTCCTGGTTGGAGAACAGTATGTCGTAGATCGTAATATGGTCTGTCATAGTCTATCCAAACTTTTTCTTGGTCTACCCAGGTTGTGACGTTCTCATGGTAGTGTTGCTAGGAGTGACATACTCAAAATATCTTTAAATGAATTAATAAATTGTGTTAATGATAAATTAAAAAGCTCTAGTAGTTTCGAAAGCAACACTGCTTGATCATCACACAGTTTATGCCAGGTATGTCCTTTAAGGGTACTTTTTTTATTATGTCCGTTAATTATTCCGAATGAAAGTACATAAATAATCTGAGGGACGCATTAAGAAATAATATCGAGGCTATAAGAAGAGCAAATGACTCAATAAAAAACTATCCAATGATAAATGCGACTATAACAAACGTTTGAAACCCGAAAGAAAATAAATAATAATTAACAGATTGACTGCACATGCTTAATATAACATTATCATACGAAGACATTCACATGGACGATAATACACACTCCTGATTTCGCCTGAGAAACCATTAAATACCTCCCACATGTCTAGAGTGATATTTGGGCTGCCTAAACAAAAATGAACGGCTTAAACCAGACACTCTGTACAGTTCTTTTATTCTGCATTCTGGTTTCGTGGGCCTTCTAGTTATTTTTATAATTATTTATTTCTATTTATAATTTAGAATATCATGCAATTTTATTTATTTTCTTATTTCTTCATCCATTTCAAGGTCTAATGACGTTGAAGTTCATCCTGCAAGAAGTCTACACAGTTCTATTTCTGACGTTTCAGTGCGTTTGTTGGTTAGTCATTGTTCATGAATGACACCACTGAGTGTTATTTTAGCACCAGGACTACCATAGATTTGTAGAATTTTCTTTATTGATTTGTTCACAGTGCTCGTAAGTCACTGAAATTAAAGTAACCTACTTCCTACGTCTTTGAGTAGATGATATGATAGAGTGCATAGGCCTACCAATTATAATTACTTACTTATTCTAAACAGTGATCGCGAGATTCCTGAATATATTATAGTCGTGCAATATTGAGATCTCGGAATGCGGAATGCGAAGATCCAAGCATTAATTTCCTCCATTATTCAAATCCTGGTAATTATGTATAAGTATCCTCTGTGGAATATATTTAAATTTTGTATTTGTATTTATCCACAAGAAACTGTGTGAACGGGAAGAATTTGATGATGAGGATGTTGATTGACTGTTTCACAGTTTGGTTATAATAAAGTTATAATGTTCATCGTTAATTTGACGTGGCTCGAAAGGGATGTCTACTGTAGTAGACAGTATTTTTAACACAAATATTGCAAGAATGCACGCTGCGCCCACAGTTTGTTTTGTCTTTCACACTCCTTCATCTGGAAGATCTGGTAACAAAAGTGAAGCGCGGAAGGAGGAGGAGACAGAGAATGAAGGCACTGACATGGACCATCTCTGATTGAAACACATTGTAAACCCTCATTAAAATGTATAGTTTTCTCTTAAAACCTTCATTTTGTTACATGTTCTTTTCCTTTATCTTAGCTAAATTCCAGGAAGTTGCCTCCTCTCTCAGAGATTTGCAGGGCAGTCATTTAAACAAAGTGACTAATTTTTAAGAAGTTGTAGTGCGAATACGGTGAATATTTAAATGTCATTTTCTTTTAATTATGTCATTTTTCCATTCGTTTAAGGGTATTTTACTGATCATTTTAAGTAGATTTTTAGGTCATCAACATCCGCCTCCTAGTTATAATGTTCATCGTTAATTTGTACATAGGGTTTCAGTGATGACCTGTCACTGCTTTCTAAATATTCCCCGTATTAACCAGGAACAATTGCAAATCAGGTGCTACAAGATTATTTTGACAATATTACAGTGATAATGACATGATTAATTGATTGGAACTGAACGAATTCTTATACGGGATTGGTCACCGATTGCGTAAACGAAATAGTCTAAAGAATTATACAACAAAATGTTCTTCAGATAAAGCTAATAAGGATTTGCATGAATTAGTTAAAAAATTAACATAAATAAAGGTATGAAATATCTTAAATTTTGTATTCTTTACGTAGATTGAATATATTTAATTTACTTCTTATACCTGTCTGGTAACACTGTGTAACCCGCAATCAACGTACGAACTTCATTTGTGCAGTTTCTAGTTTTCTTTTATTTGATCTATTAACTGTCCAAGTTTCACATGCACTTTCGGCCCGAGATTGTATAATAACTTCATTAAAAACATTCAAAATTAGCATCTTCCAATAATAAATTATTTCAACTGATTTTAAATACTGATTAGTATTCTAGTAATTATATATACAATATATATATACTCATTTTTGATATTTTTCATTTTTTTTAATACAGTATTTCTCTCTTGAATGAAATTTTTGAAAAAAATATATATATATATATATATATATATATATATATATATATATATATATATATATATATATTATGTTATGAATCGTTCAAAATTCAATAAATCAAATAGAACTAAAATATAATCTATGTATATAATAACACTTATATTACTCCATTAAATTATTGCATAACATTTTGTATTTATTTTAAAATTGTGTTATTTAATACTTTTTCATTTTATTTTATTGTCGTTTAAAGCAGCCATCGCCCCTTGTACTCTCTAGTTAATCAACTCTTCTGTGTTTTACTCTGATATAATTTAATTGTATTTCTTGTATTATTATTTTGATATTCATCACTTTACTTTTGCTTACATATATTTCATTACTCACAAACAATTAAATAATGTTTTTAGTGTAGGCTTAAACTTGTAAACTTGTAATATTACTTTTTAATTATTTAATGTAAACTCCACTCCCGGCCACAAGCTTTTGCTTCATCGGGAGTGCTAACCAAAAGTGTACCATTATTACCGTTCAAATAAATTTATTATTATTATTATTATTATTATTATTATTATTATTATTATTATTATTATTACTATTACTTGCCAGCATGGGTACGGCCATATACTATAAAATATTAGCTGTGTGGTTTTTAAAGTCATAATGTAGCTTAATATCAAAGGCGGACATCTGACCCTCAGATCGAAATTTAAATAGATGTGGATTCTTATACAATTTTCATGCTCTTTTCAGTTATGGTGAAACCGTATGCAAACTCTAACACTACATTTACAAAATAAATTGTTTTAAAATATTACAAAGAACACTGTGAAACAAAAAAGTGCCTGTAGATCAAAACTATGGAGACGACAGATGTCCGTCTTTGATATTATGCTACTCATTAATGTATTTTTTATTGTTCCACACATGCAATAAAACTTGCTTAGTTTCTTATTTCTATATTTCATTCTTCTGACAGCAAGGCACGTTCAATCCCAAATAAATGGAGCTGTTTATCTGTT
This sequence comes from Periplaneta americana, assembly GCF_040183065.1. Classification (NCBI taxonomy): domain Eukaryota; kingdom Metazoa; phylum Arthropoda; class Insecta; order Blattodea; family Blattidae; genus Periplaneta; species Periplaneta americana. The sequence continues at coordinate 115,634,997 of NC_091131.1, forward strand.
GTATTGTTTACTGTTAATTATTAATTTACATCTTATATGTGCTTTGTCCAATTTAATTTTTAATTTGGTCTTTAATTGTTCTTGCTAATGTTCCTTACAATGACCGCGTCAATAATTAATATGCTAAACAATGCAGGAAGCATTATTAGAACCTTGTTTAACTTCTTGGTGTGTTTGTTCGTATCGATTTATTGCTAATTTGACCTCCTTAGTTGATAGTTATGTTTGTTTCGAAGTACAGACTCTGAATTACTCCTATCGATGTGGACGACTTCTCTTGTATATAATTTCTCGTTCTTTGTGACACTGTGTTGTATACCTCTGAGGCGTTTGATAGCTACCTTTATAAAACTCCGCAAGTGGGAATGAAGGGAGTTTGCAAAAGACCTCTAAGAATGTGACCATTCACAATTTGCCAAACATTTAATTCAGATAGCGGTAATTCGAATTCCTGCGTAACAAGTGTAGAGGCTGGTTCACGATAAACCGGGAACGGAAACGAAAACGAGAACAGAAATAATGTTGTAAATGTGAGCATTCACAATAGTTAATTGTGAATGCTCACATTTGAATACATATATTTTAACAATATTTCCGTTCTCGTTCTCGTTGTCGTTTCCGTTCCCGGTTTATTGTGAACCAGCCTTAAGCAAAAACATTTGACGTTCATTATCTTACAGTATATTATTGCCATATGGAATATACTTATTCATTATTTCTTCAAAACATATGAGTTAGGTAGGGGTCTAAACCCATAATTCTGCTGGGAACTTGCAGTTGGCTCCCAAGTTACACAATTATTTAAACCATAATTAAGAAGAGGTCGCCTGCAAAGACTACCGCCTGTCCTATTGTTCTCTCCAGATACATTTATACAAGTAATTATCATTATCTTGTTGTTTTAAATGCGTGTGAGTGCTGTATTATTAAACTACAGTGTATCGCCCACTTGGTAAAAGGGACGTTATTTTTTTTCCTGTCCGCAATAATCTGAAGAGCAGGTCTATAACAACTCATCTGCCATCTTCAGTTCGTCTGTGAAAATTCGGACAAATTATGTAATCTACAAGACTTAAAAGAGCAGTTTTAGTAATGATACGGTGTTCGTAACTATAAAACCCTGACGAACAGGATTCGATTCAATTGGAGAGTGAATACTTAATTCTCTTTTATAGGGTTGATGATCTCTTGTTTGCCGCTTTATTATCTTTAGCGATGTCAGGGCACCAAGATAACAAATTACTAGGAAGCCACACTAATTCTGAATGTCTAACGTGTCTTAAGTATCAGAGGAATCATATTCAGCAGAAAATATGCCTAAGATTTCTAAATATTAATAATAATAATAATAATAATAATAATAATAATAATAATAATAATAATAATAGACTACATTTCTTTCCCTTTCTTTTCTTTCTTAATCTGCTTATTCTCCCCTTTTTGTCCAACTTACCACTGTGTATAGGGTAGAGTGGACTAGACATTCATAAATATGGACCTCCTTGGTCATGAGGTTGGCATGACGCAGGACTACAACAAAGACAATCACAAGACAAAGGACGAACACCCAATCCCGTGGGCGGAAGATATATTTATTTCATTGCTTACGAACCTCAGACCGCTTAGCTGGGAAGTCCACCCGCTGTCTACTCCATATAGCCACAACAGCGGACAATTAAAAACATAAGAGCTAAATTTACAAGTTAAAATTATGTGGAACGTAGAAGTATTGGATTGTACTTAGAACCATATTGAAAAGGGATATTTTATTGATGTATACCAGTCTCACCGGGATGTCCGTCTATAGTTTAGGTAGAAAAATACGGACAATCCTAGATTTAATATTATTATTATTATTATTATTATTATTATTATTATTATTATTATTATTATCACTAAAATTATATACCTATATATAATGTCAGGCAAATCAGCACACGGATGTACTCATAAATTTTACATATATGAAAGGTTATCTCTAACCAAAATGACTAGCCTAGGATTGTAGTATGCTCGCGGTATATCTTGAGTGATAGCGACCGTTAGATTGAAATTGGGTAGTACCTATTCCGCATGCGTTACACTGCTATCTGCAATCTAGCTACAACACATCAGTTGTATTAGACTAGATATATGATCAATGTTTATAGTCGTTACAGTATATGAACGACCGTTCTTACTTAATTCTAACGCCCACTGACATTACCCAGCGTTCAAGATATAGCCTACCGTGAGATGCGTACTACTACTACTACTACTACTACTACTACTACTACTACTACTACTAAACGAAAGATTTCTGATATTCTTCACTCTGTTTTATCGTAGTCCCTATTTCCGGTTTTTTCGACCCAAAATATACTTGATTTCAGACCTTGTAAACGACTAAGCCGGAACCCAAGTGTTGTTGCTTACAGTGAGACGTGCTCCAAAAGGGACATACGCTCAAGATTCAAAGTTTGCACACCAGCTTAAGATTGTCACCAGTACGTCTAAAATAAAAGTTCTACGTAAGGGTTGGCTATAATTACAACACACAAATTGATCGCTGGCTTCCAAAGCAACATTTATCTCGCGAGTCTGGCAAAGCAAGCTTTTTTTAATGTCTTCGAGAACATGTTGTCACTTTATCTTTAGCTGATTGTATTTTACACTAGAAATTGAAGTGAATTGTTCCGTTCTCCCTCTGTGTGCTCATATTCTTCTCGCCCACTGAACTACTCCCCGTTTCGTCAGTTCAAATACTGGAAACTAATATATAGGTATACGTCAGTGGAACTCGCGCAACTTGATGTTATTTAGGGAAGAAGAAACATTAAAAGTGCGTACGAGTTCGTATTCATTCCAATTGGTTTCGGGACTGACTGAAATCTGTGTGAGGTCCACGTTCGTTGACCACTTGTCTCACTCCGTCATTCGCAATTCGAATGTAGGAACTATTTCAGAAAAATTACAACCTACTAGGACATTTGAAAGGAAGAGACAGTTAATTTCTGTTTGAACAAGTCAACATTGCCAAACTTGCAGATAAAGCACGTGGTGATCTGTTTGATGTATGACTTTTGTATTCTTTAGTGACTTAGTGGTTTGAGAGTTTAAACAAATATATATAAATAGTAAACTTAAGGATTTTTATTGTGGACATAGTAGCACACAGAAAGGCAGAAAATGAAAATCACGTGAAAATGTTAGAAAAACCAATTAATTAAATTTGGCAGCAGAATAGATTTGCTATGGATATGCAAATAAAAGCAATATCGAAGTTTGGTTGGTTTTTTTATTCGCACACGTTTTACATGTGCTCAGCAACGATAGCGATCAACACTGACTGATCCTGATTTCGTCTTCGAAGTACAGCATTCTCAGTTGTCAGTGAGCCTGTCATATTCTTCGGGAGTCAAACCCGAGACAGCGCACAATGTGACATTGACAAGGACAAGCACTCATTACCGACGCGGGATTCGACCTGCGACCGTAATCTCCATGCAACGTCAAAACTGTTATTCCACCACGACCAGCTGAAAAAGAATGTAGGCAGGCAGCAGCACTGTCCTAGCAGGTAGATGGAACGTACAAAAGCCAGGCAAGACAGAGACAGAGAGTGCGAAGCAGGACATGGGTTTTCCCTTTACCTCCATTCTCAACTGCTTCAACTTCCTAACATTTATTCTGTACACATATCAGCCAGTGAATGAAGGCAGCACAAAACACACACGCACACTTCCCTCTTACTGGGTGTGGCGTCCTTGCTTCATAACCATTCAATATATCTACAGTACTTGCTTCACTAACATTAAAATACAAGATTGTCCAATGTTTATTTAAATAGGTTTGAGCACAATCACATAATACAGATTTTCAAGCACAGAATATACCCCATGAAAATTATAATCTCATATTTTTTAATTGGAATACGTTAGCTGAACAGCGAGGCTAGATAATTCAGCTGTTTCCACGCAGAAAATTGGGGTTCAAATTCCTTCGAGTCCAACTCGGGAATTCTTCTAGATTTCGTACCACATTTTCACCTATTCACCATCACCCGCACCACCATTGTCTTCGTCAACAACTGATTACATTGCTCCATAGAAAAACAAATCTGTATATAAATAATTTGCAATAATTATCATTTGCTCTTTATTAATGTTGAGGTCTGAAGACATTATGTTACACTTTTCTGTTTTATTTGCTATATGATACGTCATAGGCCTCTGCGGTCTCACAAGCCGTTGTCTTGAGATGATATCAGCAGTCTTATTAGGCGTTGGCTTACAGAAAGGAAGGGAACTTAGCGATACTAGGAATAGTTGGCCGGTATTTTTGCCTGGCTCAGGGTTCTGTTGCGCGTCAGAGAGGTAGGTAAAGACACCGCATGTCTGAAACTATTTCTCTTCCGAAGGAAACCCCAAAAAAGTTTTGATCTATCATTAAAAATTTATCGCTCTCGGCAAGGGTTGAGTCCGCGAGCTTCGAAACCAATTGCAAGCATAGTAAGTACAATACCCCTGAAAAGGAACTCTGCATTTGTTGAAAGGTGTTCTATTAGTTGCGACTGTCAGACGGAGAAATTTCTAAAGTTTAATATCTGGATCATAACAATTTAAATGGAAAATGATATATCTTAAATAAGTAAAAATATTGCTTAATAGTCATTATTATCATCTGTTTCGAAGAGGCTCACAGGCCATATGGGGAAGAAATAAACCTTCACATCCGTGCCGGAAATCGAACTCAGATCCCCTGGATTTTGTATTCGGATGTGATGCGATGTTTGCCATTGTGGAAGAAATTAATTGGTTTATTATTATTATTATTATTAAGCTACATCTGCTTGAATAACCAACGACAGACAGGAGAGTGCAGGGTTATATAATATGGAGTGTGGACGGACAGTATAGTGGAAGAAAAGGCCAGTGTATATCACCGTGAAAATAAGCAAAACAGTGTAAATCAGTCAAGAAGATAGCTGTTTGTAACAATTCCACCGAATAGGGACTCTTGTCGCCCCATTTTCGTTTCCATACATTGCAGTGCCGTGCCGTCAATGGCCTAGTAGGACTAGCCTAGTCCTCCATGTATCATCAGCTTATAAAATGTATTACATTTCATGTTTGAATTTTAAAAAGTTTCAAGACATGACAATTGACGACTTTAATCTGTTTCCTCCTCTCAGCGCTCAACGTCTGTAGAATTGGACTCGTCAGCCCACGCGAACCAGTCAGCTTGGACTGGACTAGCAGATTTAAAGCTGTTCCCTTGCCTACGTGAATAGTAAACACTTTCCGTGTCTCCATTCTTGTTAGAAAGAACATATTAGTACGTTTACTGTGTTTGTGCATTATCAGTTAAGTATTGAAAGTGTGCCTGTGAACTGTAACATGGATTAAAACAACAGTGTGTGTTTTACACTGCTTAGTAAACATGGAAAGGGACTTGTTTCGAAATGCAAGTCCATTGTAGCTCTTACCAACTGCATCGTCTGAATCGTCGCCATTCGGCAGTAGTACCAGTCACGACTGCCAACAGTCACAATGTTGTTTTTTGGACCGTTTGTTAAGCATCGGTACTTCGTTTGGAAGTTTTATTGTTTTAATCCTGTTGTTTAATTGAGTTTATTGGCTGTTTATAGGTTGTCAGACTTTTCAGGCAGGACAGTGACTGAGATTGCAAAGTTTTTGAAAGACACCGAGTTAGGAGAAGAGGCATTTCCAGAAGTTTATAAATTATGCTGCCTAATAGCTACAATTCCAGTGAGCACCTCCACAGTGGAACGTACTTTTTCCTGTTTAAAACGCGTAAAGAGTTACGTACGGAACACTCAGTGCGAAAACAGGCTTTCGCAACTTTCACTGTTATCGATTGAAAAGGCTCTATTGAACAAAATTCAAAGCCAAAGACATTTTTACGATGACGTCATAGAAAAATTTGCCCGGAAAGGAGAGAGGAGGATTCCGTTGATGTACACATGAAGGTGGTAAGTCTTATTTTCGTTGTAATAGGCCTACGTATTACCTAATATATTTTTATATTTTTTCTGTTTATTATTAAATAGTGTCATGACAGTTCTATTACTGCTGGTCCCCCGTGAAAAATGTCACCGCACGCCACTTATACGTTGTGATTTCCTTCTTCATAACAGCAATGGAAAAAATACATTTACACTTCTTCCAAACACAGCTATAGAGTTCATCGTATTCAACTAAGAAGAGCTTCCGCAAGATCTGGCATATTTAGAGAATAAATTCTAGCCCTATGAATTCCTGCAGAAAGTCCTTCCGAAGACCGATTTCTTCCAAGCGTTTAGTGACGACACGAGACATTACTAAACCACGTGGTAGCGCGTTTGTCTGCTATTACCAGGGCTGCGCTTGGGCTTGGGTTCTATTCCCTCTAGGGCTGATTGGATTTCATTCCGCGGTTTTTCTGAACTGTATGCGCGAATGTCAGATAATCCCATGGCGAATCCTCGCCTCATCTTACCTTATACCATCTCACTATCACTAATTCATCAACGCTAAATAACCTAGTTGATACAGCGTCGTTAAATAACCTAATTAAAATATATACATCATTCCTTTCAATGACATGACTATTTTATGCGTTTTTATAGATTGCAGACTCCACACGTTTTTAATTAAATTTATCTTTCATGAATTTAAAAATTATTACTAGGCTTATTACTATTATTATTTCATCAGCTTAAATTAATTAATATACTTATTCCCATATTTATTATGCAGTGATTTTTTTTAAATTTAAAAACGGAATTCGAAATTCAGCAATTATAAGAAGCAAATAGGCTATTGGTATTTTCTTCGCAACGGACTGTTGCTAGCTGATATGCTGCAACCGACAAGCCTCGCGTTCCAATGCGGACAATCTAAGGTTACTGACCTAGGGTTGCATATGGAACAAAACATGATAAACATATTAGAGCAAGAATCCTACCATTATTTTTATTAAAAACAAGTTTAAAAAAATAGTCATGAGTGGACACTAGTGACCTAAATGCCAGGTTTATTCGTCACTGGAAAAAGTCGTACACTCAGCATAGTTGAAACCGGATGCTGCGCTGAATACTTGGACTCTGCCAAGATCAGTGGCGGTTGGAAATGGTTCCACTTTCAAAGACGCTACAAATCATTGTAATTACATATATAGCTTGCGTTTATAAGTTATAGAAAAGCTAGGCTTCATAAGATAGTATTAATAAGTAACTTAAATGGAATCAATATAAAGTATAATATAAACATATCTTAATGACAACTGACCATATCCTGATAAGAGTCAAAAATATCATATACACCGAAACTGAAATAAAATGTAATGTTACAATTTCGTGGAAATGTATTAGTAACAGAATCAGTTTTGTTTTTGAATATATCAGGAATGGAAATATAGTCGTAATGTTGGCAGGAAAAGAAAATATCCCACGAAAATCCTGCTTCAATGCTCTCTTTGTCCATCATAAATGTCACTTAAATGTTCCTGTATTTGAACCAGGCATCAGGCGTTTGGCTAACAGTGTGCTTATTAGAGGGCTAGAGTGACAATATTCTTTTGTTGTTTAGTCACCTGTCTGAAGACAGGTTTCAATCTCATAAGGGACACCAATAAGACATCACTTTTGAGGCATTTGATTTATATCTCTGACGCAATTAAAATGAGTTGAGTGTTAGTTGAAAAATATACGTACTATCAGATATTCGAAAGAAAGTCCCTGTTTTGGAATCCTTAATTTTATTACAGTAATGATTTTGAACTGGCACAATTCTCAAGTTCTACAAAACCGTTGTCGTGCCTCTAATACGACTGTACGGATTGGAGACTTGGATATCCTAGTGACTGTACAAACTAAAAGAACTAAAGCAGCGGAAACGAGACTTACAGCTCGATTCAGCGTTAATGGTCTCTGTCCTTGGTTGTTTGGCTAGTGAGCGAGCTGTGTGTTGCGTCATAAGAAAGAAATTTAATCACAAACGTGCATAGGAGGGGAAGAGGAAAGAGGAAGAATGAAAATAATATCTATACTCGAAGCTGAGGGACATTCGTGTCAAGAAAATATGTCATCATGACATTGTTTAGTCAAGAGACGTAGTGGTTAGTAACGGGACGTGTGGAAGAATATTGTGTTTGTAAGGCGGAATGTACCGCGACATGATAAAAGGAAGTCTTAGGTGTTAAGACTGCGCGGCCTGACCTGTGTGACCTAGCAGTGTTGAGTAACTCGCTCTTAGTCTACTTACTTTTTGCAGGGGTCAAAATCCCTGAATCAAGCTTGTACTCTGCTTGCTGGTTTACGCTGTTAGACCACAACACAGTAAGGAAATACGACTTGAACTAAATATAGGAGTCATTCAAATATACAAATACACTAACAGAATATAAAGACCCCATAATCATGTATACTCTGAATGAGCCTCGAAAGAATGTCGTTAAAAATTAAGAAAACATTTCTTAAATCATATACAGTAATATACCTAAAATAATTATTTTGTTAATGGTATAGGTATACATATGCTCCTACACGACAGAATATAAAAATATGGTTAGTATTATATATTCTGCATTTCTTTTAACTTAATATAGACACTAATTCGACCAAAGATTAGACAAGGCGATTCTGACGAATACTGATAAGTTTTGAGGAATCTCTTAGAGAACTCTCCTATAGCACTACGAGTATTTTGGTAACTTGAATTGACAGAGCGGCAAATGATTGGAAAGAAAGTATACATCAAACGGTCTAAATTTTTGGATAGAAATGACGATTATGATGATAGTATGTCTTGCCATCTGGTGGACCTTCTATTACATAATTGTATAACTGGACTTATAATAATTGCAATCAATATTTCAATTGTAAATAAACAATGAAAGGAAGAGGTTTACCAAAACTAAATATAAGCTTACTAACCACAATTGCGACAACCCCGCTGTGAGGGAGGTTGATAGGGGTTGATTATGAATAGAACACAATAAAACTCTACTTGTTTGTGAAGCAAAATTTATGCCGGGAACAGCAAATGAATGAATGTCGTACGTAATTTCATTTTGATGTAATCCAATTTCTCATGCCGGAATTAGGCGTCTACCCCGGATCTCTTATTCCTGCAACCCCTTCCCACCCTCATGACCACACGTGATTACAACGTTACAAAGAGTGACTTCACTACGGGATGTTGTCGGTTAATACAATTTTAAGTATTGATTCTTCCTCATTTTAAAACCTTAATGAGCACAAATAAAAATTCTACAACCAAACTCTACTAGATGTGTACACATTTGTCTGTCTCTCTGTCTGAAAATTACGTCATCAGTACTCTTTTACATGTGTACATGTTCCTGTCTGTCTATAAATTCTACATCCTCTAAAAACACATCTGTACTCTTTTAGATATAGGTACATTTCTTTTCTCTCTACTTTAACATACTAAAACCATTTTATATCAAATGTGAGACTTTTTATATTTGTATAAATTCTACATTCACAGAGTACAGGCCTACTACAGTCCGGGTCTTCTTACTTTATACCTTAAAGGTGAAACTTTTTAGTGGGTCATTTTACGACGCTGTATCAACATCTCAAGTTATTTATTGTCTGAATGAAATGCAGGTGATAATGCCGGTGCAATGAATCCGGATTTCAGCACCGATAGTTACCCAGCATCTGCTCATATTGGGTTAAGGGAAAACCCCGGAAAAACCTCAACCAGATAACTTGCCCTGACCGGAATTCGAACCCGGGCCAATTGGTTTCGCGGTTAGACACGCTAACCGTTACTCCACACATGTGGACCTGGGGGTGAGACCTAATCATTTTCCTCCTATTACTACGTATGCTGCTGGATTTGAGTGATTTTATAGCTGACACGTTGAATTTTCTTTCGCCAAATTTCTTTCGGTACTGGCAAATAACCTATTACAAATATGACAGTTACTTTCTGTCATACCTATTTATAACATAGCATGTTTTTCTCCATAGATGGAGGCCTGCTTTGTTTCGGGCTTGTAGTGATACGCCCAGGACTCATCACCAGTGACAATTCCTTTCAGAAAATCATGACCTTCTGCAGAGTAACGCCGTAAGTGATCCAAGCATGTCATCTTTCTCTGGCCCTTGTGGTCTTCAGGTTCTAAGGCACCCAGCGGGCACTAACTTTATGAAATTTCAATATATCATGCACGATATCGTACACCGCACCGTAGGAAATGTTGAACTGCTGAGATAAGGTTCACAGTTGGATCCGCCGGTAGTTCAAAATTGCCGCCTCAATGCCAGTGTCATTCCGCTGGGTTGCAGCTGTTATCGACCGCCCGGAACGTGATGATCACAAAGGTTCTCACGGCCGTCTGCGAAGAACGCGCACCACCTGGAGATGTTGCTACGGTTCATACAGTCTTCCCTGTACACGCCACACATGTCCCTGTGAATTTCACTCGGGTTATGTCCTTTAGCCCACAAAAATCGCACAACACTTCGCTGCTCTTCACAAGTTGACGACAGTAACATGCGCACCATCTTTGTTGCGTAGTTCATGCTTCTCTCGCTAGATCTGCACATGCAAAACAAATTGTCTGTAGTGAAAACTTCAAATTATATCTCTGTGAAATGTCAACATTCCAGCCGCAATACCAACGCGGAAAAAAATTATTGTACTTTACTTTCCTATTCACCCCCGTAGTAACAAAATGTTTCATATTTTGTAACAGATGGTGTAAGTGAGATTAATCAGTATAACACTTAAAATATTATTTTATTTACAATTATGTACTTGGTGTACTCAGTACCTATTTGTAACATTCTTCTGCATTACAAAATGTATTGCATCCACGGTTTATATTAAGTGTACGTATATGTTACATTTTTACATGCATCTTTGACAACTGGCTTATTCAGAATGATGCATAAAAACTCTAACAGACTTTAAGAAAAGACCTAGATGACTAGTATAAGTATTTGAGGCTAAACATTCGTATTCACATATGCTTTGTTTTAATATTATCGACTGCCGAATTCAGTGCAAAGGTGATATCGCAAATGCAGTGACTGGCGAATCCTTTCGAAAATATCTGACATATTGTTATAACATTAAAAGGAACTGAAATGTTTGCTTGCAGGTGTTCTAGTGCTTCAACGGAAGTCTTATACACCAGTGTTTGAACATGTCTCTGCAGAAGAAAACCAGAAGTGTTAAATTTGGCGAGCATAACTAAGAGACAACCGTCACACTACTAATCCAGAAACGAGGATAAGTTACATTTAGATAAACTGAAACTTGGTATTCGAAATATATTTGAACCCCACCAAACTATTTTTGATGCATTCCCTATGTAACAGCTTTTAATAATGTTGACAAAGTGTCTGCAGTATATTTAATCGTCGAAGTAACACGTACGGCCTGGTCATATTGTCGTTATTAATTCTTGTTAAGTTTATACGAAATTATTGTTGTTGATTTGTAACAAGAATGGCCCCTAGAACTTTTGAATGTCATATATGTTATCTCGCTTAAAGCATTCTTCTTCCCGTCCATAGTGTGATAATAGATAAGCGGCCGGTCTACTCAGCGTTGAAATAATTGGAAAGATTCCAACCGATTAGAAAAATTGTCCCCTTCCATCGGTAGGACCTTTGTAGGATGATACGTATGTAGCTGTTGTTCATGCAGATGCCTGGCTAGTTTTCACGGCATGAATTGTGGCTTGTGTACTTGCGGATGGAGACTCACCGAAGCGTTCCTACTATTCTTTCGCGAACTGAACGATATGCGCTTTTACAGAAAAATCCCAACATCTATAGTGCTGATGCATGAAGGAAAAGGTGCCGTGATGTGGCACATGTCTTACTTGGTGAAGATCAGCAAAAAATATCACACGCCTTTCAGATGATTCAGCATGATGTATGTCTGTCATGTACGTCCACTTAACGTCGTATATTTTCCACTAGTCTTAGGTACACTGGTTTACCCTAACTTTTATACTTACTTCAGAGAATAGAGTGGGAGGAGCATACTTTACATACCTCTTTAACAGTCACAAGTGCTGTCTTCCTGGCGAACTTTGACCTACCTTGATGGTAGGACATGGATACTTTTAGCACTTTGTTGAAGTGTTACGAGGCAGCTGCGGTTACGAGTCCCCTATCTCGAAACACTGGTGTGGGATTCCCAAGACATGAAAATGTGTATGATATTTTTCTGAATCACCCTGTTTCATCGCCCTTCCAACTTATGTTAGCGTCCCTTGGAAGGACTTGCAGAGTGCAGAGAGCTGTATATTTGAAGCTGTTGCCCATTTCCAACCCTCCGCGGTTCAACAAAGACAGTTTCTTCCAATCACTCACCTGCCGCTCCATCTATTCCATAATTTCCCTGTGTTATAAACTCAGAGAACCCAACCTACCTGGCACCCAGCGTAACAAACATTTCATTTTCCTTCCCTGAACGTTGAAAGTTGACTGTGTGAGGGTAAAACATAAAAATTCTTTGTCTTATTTTAAGACACAATTCGGAAAGGCGCTCAAGAAAGAAGTTAACATTGATCGAAGTTCAAATTATACACGAGATACAGAGTGTGTTCTTCTTATCCCACTGGACAAAGTTCAAGAGCATCTCTCATGAATTGGTAATTGTTACATCTCGTAGATCATATGGTACGCCAAAACATCACAGTGGCAGTACAACTTTACACATCTATTTAATTTTATAGATAACAATGAAACGAGAAAATATTCTGAAATAGTATTATACAGACGTGGAACAAATTATTAGACTAAATTAATTATATTTGCAACAAAGCTGTATTTATCGGCAGAAATAATGAACAAAAATGTATTTTGCACAGAAATAATGAACAGAGAAGTGAGTCTGGAGGTTACTATCATTTTGTGAACATCCCCTTATTCTTTAATAACACGTTGATTTTTTTCAGAGATGCTGGAAACCAAAGTTTGACACTTTCTTTGAATATCAGCATCATTTAGCCGGATATCACACAGTGCTTAAATGAGTCCATGTTTTGTTGTAAGCCTTTTTTTGTTCATTTTCTTCTTCAGTATAGATCACAGATTTTCAATTTCGTTCATGTCCGGTCTTCTTGCAGGCCCTGGGAGAACAGACTGTTGAATATCTTCTGCAGTATAAAAACACCAGTAGTACCAACACAGCCAGACAAAATATACTTAACCATTGGAAAATTATACCAGAAGATGTAAACAATCATATTTACAACAATAGGGACTCTGTGACAGTTGATATGACGAATTATATTGTTTCCAAGAAAAAACGTTTTAGTCTAATAATTTGTCCACATCTTTGTGTGTGATATATACATATACGCAAGTACATACATTTCATTCCTTTAAAGTCTCCTACAGACTGTTCACAGTCAATGACAATGTAAAGACGAGGCGTTTGGTAGTAGAATCTAAAAAGGTGGTCTAAGCACAATCTAACGTCCTTGCGAGGTCTCGTGGTGCTGATGAAACTCCATATGAGCTCCAAATCTATTGGTAATTTGTCTCACACTAGAGTGCATCGTCACAATCAAGAGGAGAATTTTGAGCTGAAAAATCCGAAAAGAGAACGTAACTAACTTGAATGCATAAAGGAAGGGAGGGCCTATCACTAATCACTAATCCGTTCTTAGGGATTCTGTAAGGCGAAGAACAGCTAGCCAGTAATCTTGCCTGGGTCGCATATTTGCATGCCCTAAATCCACGACATGGATGGGTCCTCTGGTCTTATCCCGCGCCTTGAAAGAAGCCATGCTAATAACTTTTATCCTCTTTTTAAAGTCCGTCGTACACGGTGGAAATTGAACTCCCAATACTTGGTCCTTATTCAAGTACAATACGGTAACTAGTATCACTACTACAACAAGAACAGCACATAGTAGAGCATCATATATGACGAGATGAGACTAATGTAGAGAAATAGTTGAAGTAAAGGGGAAGAAAAAGAAATAAACAGTTTGGCAGAAAGTTTTGGGACACTTTATTTATTCTTATAATATGCTGCCCTGGCCTTAAATTGCTAGAGATACTAACAATGTTTTTAACTTTTGATTAACAATGAGAAAGACTAATTTTTAGTGCAATTTCGGTATTTATGTGATGACTATTAATCCCTATAGAGAATTTATAAGTTTTTCAAAAATAATAAAAAAAATATTACATTTTCAGTGTTACAGTTGAAAATGAATGAATAACTAATTGGTGCACAATACTCAACTGTTGCTGGATGATGTAGGATATATTACTCTTTAAATTAGTAAAGATTAAATATTTGTAAAAAAAATGCATTTGCGAATGTCCTAGCAGTTTCTAAGGTTTGAAGTTTAAACAAAAATGGGAAAATTTTGTTATTGGTCGGTTCATCTGTAACTGAAAATGTGAGATTTTTTTATTTTATTTGAAAAATCTGTAAATTCTCTATAAGGATTAATAGTCATCAACAGTTAAAAACATTGTTAGTTTTTCTAATAATTCAAGGCCAGGGCAGTATTTTATAAGAATTATAAGGTGTCCCTAAACTTTCTGGCAAAACTGTATTTCTTCGCAGAGGTAATTTGCTTCATTTATTTGATTATTTATTTGGTTTTCGCATTATTTATTCGTTTTTTATATAGAGGGAGGTTTTTTAATAAGAAAATACAATTATTTGTAAATAAATTCATATTTTTGTATTACAATTTGAAAATCCGAATAGTCTTCTTTACATGATGCAAACATTTGATTAAACATTCTCTATTGCTCTGTTTATATTCAATTTAATAGGGATAATAATTATAAAAAACAGAAAAAAAGACTTGTATGTACACATTATAAGAATACCAAGAGAGAAATTCCCCGTAATAATACTACAGAACAAACCTAAATGACATCCAGATATCAGAAGTCCTGTTAGAGGACTAAACCTAGTAGAAATGAATAACGACGAATCCATGTTGTCTCACGTATCACTTTACAATACAATTATATACGTGACGACTGATGTCTTAGGCCCTACAAATTTCTAAACAGAATGGCTTATTTTAATTTTCACTTAATTGCCTGCAATGTATAAATTTAAGTGCTGCGAATATTTAGGCGAACATCTTTCATAAAACTCCCGATACAAATGGGCACCCATACAAATATACAGATAGTTTATGTTAATGAAAACTTATTAAAATAGATTACCATTACATTTTTATTAATTTTATTATTTTGTTTATAAAGTCGATTTTCTTCCTTAGAATTAACAAATTTTGGTCGCAATAGTCACAGTAGTTGAAACAGTAATGTAAAATCATATAAAAATGCCAGCATTCACATTGGAAAATGTAGGCAGTAACTTGAAAATGTCATCTAAAATAGGTACTCCGATTCTCGCTGAACTGCAAAAACTGCAGTTTGTGGCTACGATCTGGTTTGTTCTCTCTCCCACCACACGTGTAGCTGCGCTCACGCCACCATCAAACTTCCAAGGAGGGCACAGTCCGCTTGCATTTCTATTTAACCAGAAAATGGCGCGAAGTTTGAATTTAAATAATGTATATTTCTTAATGGAGACTTAAGTGCTTAGTTCAATATTCTTCAAAATTACTGTAAGGACTGTAACCTAGCAATCCTCATGGACGAACTAATGGAAAAAAATAATAATCATAGCCTGACGTTAAAAATATCATAATGAGAAAGATAGTGGAATGAAAATTCTTTCTTCAAGCCTGAAACTGATAATTCTTATGGCTAAATAATTAAATAGAGTATTGAGAACTCCTTCTGCAGCGAGAGATTCTGTGAAGTCATAGGAAAGACCTGTCCAGTGAGTATGCGCACATAGAGAGAGCAGAAGAGGCCTTGTACAGGGAGGTCCCGGTTCACACTCCATTTCTGCTCCGTGACACACTTGTCTTGAGAGATTGTGAAATTTTGCCATTAAAACCAATGTACAGCCTATTTAGAATCGTTGAGATAACACGTTGATATCGGAGGAATTATAGAATGAAAATTCCACGAAGAAGCGTCATTTTGGTTGGTTGCCAACTTGACAACTAAGTCATCGACTCTTTTTGGCTGGCTTCGATCTGACATCAGTTCGTATTTTGTGTACTCCGTACATGTTCAGCGGCTGTTATCGCTGCACATAAAGGAAGATTTGGAGCGACTTGTTTTCATATACTTTCTAGAAAAAGTCTTCACAATTGCTTTAGCGGTAACATTTATTGCCAATCGTTAACGGAGTAACGGTGATCTGGGAATATAAATTTGTATTAATAATGAATAACAGTATCTTTCACATATAGTAAATATATTTACTTATGACAATTGACTTTACTTTATCTCGCCTAAAAATCCATCTCTCTCGACAGAGATTGAACTCGCGTACCTTGGACTCGTAATCAAGAACAGTAACAGCAAGAAAACCAACAACGAAGCGATGAGGGAGATAAATTAAATTGTATAAATCTTTAATGATTTCATTAGCCACTGGCATGGTTTAACGGCAGCTGATGCTCCGAAGCTGTTCTCGACCGAGAATCTCGCTTAGGCTTAGGTAGATTATGTGATTCCTGCCCTCCCCCTCTATGTTTTCCCTACCTATAAAAAGAATGTCGGATACACTGTCATCATTTGGCGAATTTTCAGATTCATCTTGCTAATATAAATTTCATCTACGCTACATAATAGCACAATTCATACAGCGCCTTTAAAAACCGATTAAAATAAAAACAGTGTCATTGTATTTTCACATTGGTCAGAGACTAGATGGATATGACAAATGGAAGAAATGTCATGGAAATAAAGTTTCTAAGACCGATGAAATAGTATAGAAAATTGGGTATGAGGAATGAGACTATTCGAGTTTAATTAAACATATAACGATGGTCACTCCATAAAAAAGACGCAATAAATCTATATGAAAACTAATTTTACAAAGTACATAACTAAAAGCATTTGTCACAAATTGTGCTGTCTACACATTTGCAGTACCTACATTATGGAATCGTGAAATATCGGTAAGTTACGCGAAATAAGATTTCCTGAATCATGAAATTTGTGCACAATGAAATTTTCCAGGTTGGTCTCATTTGTATGTAATATGAGTCACGGACTGAATTTGTTACACTGCATTTATGTTGAACAGGATTCTGTCATCTTCTCTACTCTCGAAAACGTGAAAAACGTGAATCACAAATGAATCGATGATTGCAGAAAGGACATAAGTCCAGAAAACATAGGCTACTGTTGAGAAAACTGAACAAAAGTGTTTTGCATTTTCTGGGTCACATTAGGATACCTTAGTTGTTATTTCTTGGAAAGTATGCATAATATGCATAATATATATTATATACTCACTGTTTAAACATTAAATGAAACAATTTTCACTTGTAGTTTGTGTGTTATTAATTTTTAAAACTGTTGGACTTAAGTCCTTTCTGCAATCAATAGACATTAAGAATTTTAACTGCTTAGTTAATTATGTTAGTAAAAGTACATGAAATATGCAATAAAAGTGTATTCAGATATGTTCTTTAACATTAAATCTATTTTTAACGTAATTAATTCAAGAAACGTGTTCTTTAACATTAAGGGGTCACTTTTCTCCCCAGCACATTGAATAAAAGTTTTTTTTTTTTTTTTTTTTTTTTTCAATATTGATACTAACTTTATCTCAAAATGAGCACAAACATTAAATACTAATAAGTAGACTACCAACTTTTATCTTGAACAAAATGGACACAAAGAGTTTGACACAGGAGTGTCCAATTTTCAGTATCTTCAAGAATATTCAAGGAAGTGTTCTACAACATGGTATATCATTTTTATAATATCTCCCCTACCTTAACACTTAAGCGAAAAGAACAGCATGAGCTAATAAACATGAATTACTCACAGCACTTGTTCATTCCACTGTTGACCACTGAAGGACATTCAGATGGATTAGAAATGTCTCTTTTACGATTATTCACTACTACTACTTCGTTTCTATCACTACTACATTTCACGTTTGCACTTATGCACTGATTAGCTACTGAAATAGAATAAAAAGTTAAATATCAACAATGAAACAATATTAATTCTGCGAAACTGATTGGTTCTTAATATTATAAAGTAGGTATACATGTTGCCAACATTTGACTACATAAAGGTATAGCAAGGAACGATTACCGAAAAGCAATGGTGGCGTTACTGTCTGTTTTGATGCGTGTATGCAGGCACATCGAGTGGGCGAGAGATACGGGCCGATGGAAGTACTGTCTCTTTGAAGAAGATGAACAAATCAGAACATCGCTGTGGAAATAAAGAACGTAGCAAGAGAGAAATTCGAAGCTAATTAAACGCGCAACATGTTTACGAATGAAATAATAATACCGTGCGATACAAGACACGTATTCACATGCAATGGAACAATCTAAAATCGTAATGTAACTATCACAGTGCAAGACTGATTCTATCTATGTCATTTCTCTTCCGACTGTACTCTTGAATATTATTCAAACTATCTCGTGACCTTTCCTGTCGCCCTCTCTTCCTTATCGCAGTGTTTGATTCGCATTCCTTCTGTCGGTATTCCCTGCTTGCGAGACCTATACCCCAGTCCAGGACTGCAGAGTTTTCTGCACTCAACGGGAAAAAGAGAGTAGAATTTCACACATTATAAATGCTGGACTGAGTTTCCTTTCTGTGCTCATCAATCGGTATATCTTCAGGGGTTATGAAACTGGTCTTAACTCGTTTTCATAAAAAAGTGGACTTAAGTCCTTTCTGCAATCATCGATTCAAATATAAAAGCGGTAATTTAACAATCAAGGTTCTACTATATATGTTCAGTCGCTGATTTTAACTATCTTCCTTATACATACACATCTCTCATTTTTAAAAAAGTTAAGTTCCAGTCATCACCTTTGTGCATGAAGCAGAGTAGCAACTGTTAAAAATAAACCTAATGTGACATGAGTCATATAGGATAATTCATCATCAACTTTCAAGTACTGAACCCTTGACTCTTGTGAGGCTTTTAAATCAACATTACACTTTCACAAATAGTAGGACTTCCTGGCCATGTGGTGAACATGGCGCAAAATCATCGCTTAAGGCAACAAAGAACAAACACTTGATTAGGCAGACACATCTCGTCCCTATAGAAATGA
This sequence comes from Periplaneta americana, assembly GCF_040183065.1. Lineage (NCBI taxonomy): Eukaryota > Metazoa > Arthropoda > Insecta > Blattodea > Blattidae > Periplaneta > Periplaneta americana. The sequence continues at coordinate 115,654,137 of NC_091131.1, forward strand.
GATGATCAATCTTTATTTATCTGCCGAGATTCGAATCGAGGTACGCTGGAATTGTAACTGATTATACTGCCATTTGAACCACATCGGAGGACCATCTGTAGCTTAATAAATAATGAATTCCACATTGTGTGTGCAATAAATCTGAAAGTTCTGCATTGAGAATTTCTGCAGTGCAATGCTTCCACTCTCCTTTTGAAAGTCAAACGTCCGTCGCCCCGATGCGTCTGGAGAGGCCCGCGAGGGGATGGTGTCTGCAATCGCTTCCAGCTTCGCAAGAGAAGCGGAGAGCTCCTGCTAATTAAGTAGACTCCCGCCTTCGTCCAATTCCAAGGTTTATCCAATTCACAACTCATATCTTTCAAATCAATCTCATCGCCGTCGTCTCATGTTCGATACACAAATTGTCACATTTCAATAGCAAAATACTTAATATTTTTGTAATGAGTAAATTTAGTTCTTCATTTAACAATTCACTTCAGCTAAAGACGTTATTGAGTTGGTTACATCATATTATGCTGATACTGGAGCAACGGTAGAAAGTTAAAGGCGAGGCAAAATACTCAGAAAAATCTCTCTTATCTTTCCTGGACCCTTCAATCTGGCAATATCAAGAATTCCATTTTTGAGGCAAGAGGTTATTGTAAGGCCGAGTTTATTAGAATAATAGGCGAGGATGAAGACTAGTAAAGATGAATTTTGACGTACGAGGAAATTCAAGGACGATTTTTTACGTACCGTATATCTGCGACACGGTTCTCCTGGCTTTGCTTCTCTTTCGAAGAAAGCTATACTGAGAATTTTTGCCGCTGTGTGTTTGAATTAACGATCCTCAGACCGAATGGCAATCATAATGACATTTTCCCACTGCGGAGTATTTAACTATAAAGAACAGCTCTTCTTGGAACTGCACATGATAAAAAGAAAATATTTGACACGAAATATACCGGTATTTTGTATTATTTGCCTAAGATTTTCTGTAAACAGTCGCGGTTCGGAGTTCAAGGTTCTGGGGCGGAGCCTACAAAAATCTAACTAAACATAGACTATATTTTAATAATGGAATTTATATTAATAGCAAACGTTACGAAATTTTACTTTGTCAATTCGGTAAAGAGTAATGGCAGTCAACACATATTTTGGAGCTTTTGATAACGGTAGATGTTCTTCAGATATACAGTAGATCTCATGCTTCAACCACAAATCTGCAATACTCTTTGGTAGACGTGGATTGGATGGAGATCTGTCCTTTCTTGTTTTATACGGCTTACCACTCTTACCAATCCCTACGGAATTTCATGTTTAGTAGCTCACATTAAAAAAAACTTTCAAAGCGAAAAAAAAAGTGACACAACCCTCATTCCTGAAGCTCCGTCTCTGTCTCTCTCATTCATTCTACGATTGGCCAGTAATTATATTGGAGTTTTAGCAGAAACTCAGTGAGTAGATTAAGAAGTAGGCTATTTATTTGTTGGCAAAAATCGTAACAATTGAAATTTATAAAATTTACGTCAGAGATCATCAGTAGGGACTGTACACTACTATAAGACGTGACAATTTTGCTGTCTAGCGTGACTTTGATGCATGATGAACTCCTGACTATTTTTCTCCTCCCAGTAATGATGATGTAATAAGAAGTAACTTCACTGTTTCAACTACCTACTTACAAAATAAATAGGCAGATAATTAAACGAATGAATTAATGTACAACCTCCGAGGCTCCCGAACAATTTATGTGCTCATTTACAGCATTTCCCAATTTTGAAACCACGAGGCGCGACAATCTCTAAACATACATTTTTAATAAGTACCTATACTCATATGTTCCTTTATACAGGAAACTTAATAACAAGGTAGGGCCTAAAAGCATTGTCGCCGTAAAATAATAATGATGATGATAATAATAATAATAATAATAACCATAGCTTTATTATTATCATTATTATTATTATTATTATTATTATTATTATTATTATTAATGCGTGGTATTGTATGGGGCAGAAACATGGCCATTACGACGAAATGAAGAGAAACGAATAGAAGCATTTTAAATGTGGATATGGAGAAGAATGGAGCATGTGAAGTGGACAGACAGAATAAGAAATGAACTTGCGTTGGAAAGAATGGGTGAAGAAAGAATGATGCTGAAACTGATCAGAAAGAGAAAAAAGGAATTGGTTGGGCCACTGGCTAAGAAGAAACTGCCTACTGAAGGATGCACTGGGAGGAATGGTGAACGGGAGAACAGTTCGGAACAGAAGAAGATATCAGATGATAGACGACATTAAGATATGTGGATCATATGCGAAAACTAAGAGGAAGGCAGAAAATAGGAAAGATTGGAGAATGCTGGGTTTGCAGTGAAAGACTTGCCCGTGGGTAGAACACTTATGTGTTATGTAGTATCATTATTGTGAATTTCCATTGTTTTGCATAATCGGAAATAGAGATATAAATGCTATTTTTAGTTTTCGTATGTTGAAAGGAAACTTTTGAGAAGAGAACGGAAATAACACTTTAAGCACGAACCCATGAGTCTAGCAGATCTTTTCAACAACTGTTGTTAATATTATTTTTGTCATTGTGGGACATGGAGACCGGATGTATTTGCAAACTCTATTTTAGAGCTAAGGATTTCTTGAGTTCTCTCGTTCGTATGGCGCGTGGTGGTTGATGATCGCATATGTCACCATGCTAAACTTGCGACTGTAGTATAGATATGTACAATATTATAAATGTCAGAGATTGTTCTTTATTTCCTCCATCGACTTTTAGTTATTGGTTTGTATTCATAACTGAGTTATAACTTATGTAGGAATGTTGTTTTGACGTACTTGCATTTCAAACCATCTCCTCAAAGTTAAGAATAAGATTAATTGATTATACTGGGTGTTCATTTCAAAGTGTGTCATGACGTCACTGTTGTGAGTCAGCGATTTGAAGCGAGTTTCAGTTTTATGTCTGAGAAGTTGCCTATTAATCAGGCGTTCAATCTGAACTTGAGAACGTGTACGGTATAACTTGAACGTCGTAGCAACAGATGGCGGTCTGTACGGTTTGTGTGCTACCATAACCTCTTTCGAACTGTGTTTTGCGCGGGCAAGTCGTACGCAGGGTATTTGTTATCATCGGTTGCGTACGGCAACATTCCACAACACAAATCAAATGCTCCGTGTCCATGCTGACCGTCGAAGTTAATATCAACAAATACGTAAGTAATCGTCTTAACCCTCTCCCCATGTCGTAAGAAAAAAACTTACCTCAGTACGTGTTTCCAAACAGTTCACATTCCTGACACTTCTGGCGTTACCGTACGTATCGGTAAGTACTATTCAGAATGAACGCCGTACTTGCTAGGTAACTTCTCTGGGACATAGGTAATACGCCTCTGCGGAAGTGGAGGAAGATTGAATTCTCTAGGCTCATCGGCTAGCCACATGACGGCATACAGCGAGCCATGACACACTTTGAACTGAACACGCAGTATAACGATAATGCAGCAATAGGAACGAGAATGGTGTAATTGATCTAGAGGCTGGTTACGGTTGTCTCAGGAGCAGCCCAGCCCCATTGAACCCATTGTCTGTTTCTTTTGCTTTGGATATCTAACAATGTTAATCCAGTTTCTTTTCTTTCTGGAAGTTTTAGTAAGCTTTTAGAAATAAGTCTTCAGAACCTTCGCAACGATGTATATAGGGATGTTATGTTGTCATACCGAGGTATCGTTGGAAAATTACACTTCGTTCCTTCTTATCTCGAGACACTTTCGGGGAACATCGGTGGTTGAAAGATGCAATGATCATGTTTTTAATTTTGCTTATGTAATATGATTAGACCTGAATCAAGTGTCGTAAGAATTTGTTCTATTCCAGTATTAGCTTACTTGTACATCGTACCCATGGCTTTATTTCTTTCTGGAAGAAAGCCGTACCTACTTCGGATTTCTTCGTCCGAAAATCTATCATTCTCAGCCAGGTTGAGTGCGATTACTAAACCACCGAGGACTACGAATATAATAAATAGTATCACAGTAATAAAGTCTGTAAAATTGTTCCTACAATTTCATATTTTATCAGAGCCCGCAGTCCATTAATGCCTGCTCTCTTGTTTACAGCGTATAATTTGAAATAGGGGAAAAACCTCTCACATGACTCTAATGTAATGTATATCGTGTGAGGTTGCGCAAGTGAGTACACTGTGGCATGACAGTCGGCAGGCGCGTGATGTGAGGAAAGCATTCCGAGATCCACTTCGATACTGAACAATAATCTAGGCCAGTATTCCCCATTTATCGTATTTTCTCCCTACGGGAAAAACACTGACTCGACTCCTTGATCAATATGAACACATGGTTTGTATTAATTAGTAAACATAGCAATGTGCACAAACTCTCTTCATGTATGATTCACAGGGGAAAAAATCCCAGACATAACGGTGCCGTGCTTCAGTCTAAATGCGACAGACTCTACACGGTCTTTTAATAGTATTAGCATTTACATATATGTATATTATATTCCAGTTTAATGTGACGATATTTCCGTGGTTATACTTCGATACTAGGAAAGTCATGATGTTGTGGCACTAATAAAGACACACATGACATAAACTTTCTGTTTGTGTTCGCTATCAGACAAAAACACAATCATATCGTAGTGTTTGTTCTCGGTCCTTCCGTGAGAAAATCAAATTTAGTTGAAGTCAGTGAATTATATTATTTATTTGATATGAATTCATTGCATTATTGTGTACCGGTATATGAGAAGTATATCAGAGCCAGAAATGATAACATCATACAATATTTAGTGCAAAATGCAAATTATAGGGGTACGGGTTGTAAGGCTGGACAATACTGTAACTATCATATATCACGCACGAATCCCTAGCTCGCATTAGTTGTTAGATATGTACGACACAATAATCCCGTATGAAGGAGAATCCCTGAAAGAAATAGTAGGAGATGGTCCAACTTCGGGTGAAAACCCGCAAACTATTGGTCAGAAAAACTTTCTAGTGTCGTCTAAACCTGGCATTAGATCCAAGGTTCGCGATTTCAAATCCGGTCGATAGTGATGCGTTTTAAATGCGATAAAAATATTGATCATGACTTCCTTCGAAAGAAAGATGAAGATGAGAAATTCATTTGTAGATATAGGCCTACTGTACATTAAAGAATCCCATCTCTTGAGGCAAAATTTATAAGCCATTTTTCGTCCACGTAAAAATTCAACTCTGCTAGTCATCATTCTCATCTATCGTCCTAACATCAGGGGTTAATGTACCCGACTGACAGAAGACCAACTTCATAAACGGAATTCTCCACAGTGTGAGATTAGCAGAGACCGCTAATATTTGATTGATCACGCCAATCAACAGAAATAAGCAAACAAACATATCGCTTTTATAATAAGTTGAACAAATGGAATATAAATTATGCATAATCTATTTGGCACCATATTGTACTCTTTCAGAATGGCGGACTTATTAGGTTTGTTCAAGAGCTTTAAGACTTATAAAATTGTGTGACTAGGCCTATATGTGCTATATCATAAAAGTAACACTGATTTAGGCTAGTTAATTTTCTGTTGAAAACCTGAAAGTAAAATGGCAAGTAGTTGAAATTTTTTCCCTTTCGACTGAAATTTATATAGGTAGGTATGCCATCATATTATGTGAGAAGTAATAAAAATACAAAGTTTTACGCACTCGAAAACTTTCTCGCAACAGTAAGATAATGTTAATACAAAAATTCTAATGCATAGATAATAGGCTATATTTCATGCACCGTAGCTGCATGTCTTAGCCGCCATGTTTTGGAATAGCGATACGAAATGAGCATTGATTCGTTTCCTCACTGGGAAAGAAATTGTCTCATGAAATGTCAGCCAGTGTTGAAGCGTTGTAGCTCAGTCAATGAAGATAACCGAACATCAATTTGTGACAAGTTCTGTCAGATTTGCTGGAGAAAATCTTGCAATGCGTCTATTATCATTTTTTCTCTTTCACAATTAAAAAAAAACACTGTGGCATCTAAAATTTAAAATTCAGAATTTTATTTGACATAGCTACTTGATAGTTTCTGGCATTACGTCTGTGAACGGTCTTTCTCTCCTACACAAGTAGGCCTAGGTGAATTTAGTTAATCCTCGACATATTTGAGTCAATTCATTCCTGGTGTAAGCACACGGGATATTACAATTTTTGTTCCAAAAGCAACATGATATTTAAACTCCATATCTTAAGTAAATAAAAAAGTAATGGACTCAAAATCGGCTACAATAATCTCCCTTTTTATTGTATAAGGAATAATGTTAAATTAAAATTTATTCAGAGTACTTTGCAAATCTGTCAGTAAAATAATATTCTATAAAAAATTGTATAGCATCTATTTGCCGGGCAGTAACATAACTTTCTAGATCGGCAAAGATGGAAGAGAAGCCTGTCTTTGTACACACTGTGTGTTATGGATCAGGAACTAGAACATGTAGAGACCTCCGATCATGGGAATACTGTGACTTTGCAAATTAAAAGATCTGAAAGAGTGTGATCTTGGATGTTATAGTAATCATTCAGCCTACTTAATGTAATAGTTATTGCAACTGCCGCATACGTTGTATAATGAGAAAATATGAGTCATTTAATGACACCAATATTCTTTATTAGTAAGGCGTAAGAAAGACTATAGGCAAATTGATGTGTAAAAATAATGCCATTAAAAACAATTTATTCTAATATAAAATACTGTACTTTCGTAAACAGTTTTGTGTTTAACAGTAACGCCAATGAATTCGCAAGGAAAACTTTTACAAAACAAAAAGTGAGGGCTATAAAAGTTCATAGATATGTGTATAACCTAGTTATCTTCTCACCGCTCAGAGTTTGAAACAAAAGTTTCGGAGATGGAGCAGGTTGTATTAACTTTTTAATCTATTTTATGCTGCAGATAAATTTTGTTACAATTCTGGCAAATAAAAAATATACTCGTTAAGGGGAAACCTTAATAGCATATGTATAGATGTACTAGCATATACATGTATAGGCCTATATAATTTGTAAGTATTTGTAAGCTGTGGCATGCTACCAAAATTGTTATTCGATAAAATCGATATTTAATACGGATATAATAATTCAAGTTTAGCCATTTCATTTTTCCTCAATCATCCAGTGAAATGCAAGTACTAGGCCTATGAAGTCCTTATCGGACGAACCGGATGTGCGAAGATTTTCTCAGAGCATTACCGTTTACCGAATATATCCTTATTTCACAATTGAAGGGTACACGGGAAAAACGAACAATGTCACAGTGCTGTTAAGGGTGATGTCATTATCTAATTCACTGTATTACTACAAACTTTAGTGTTATTTTTACCAAAAGTGGTACAGGAGAATTAAAACCAAGGATACATTCATCATTTCCTTCATTTCAAGTAGAAACACCAATAAATTTAGCAGTAATATACTGAAATAGATCAATATCTCAACCTTATTGGAAATGTGACATTGTTCGTTTTTCCCGTGTACCCTTCAGTTGTCTCATTGACAAATCATCATTTCTGAATAGTTTTAAGTGACAAAGTAACACATCGTTATATGGAAAGCTAGAATTTCAGGAAGACCATCTTCAAACTGAAGAGGGGAGTAAGTATAAAAAATATAGGGTGTTTCGGGAACATTAAATAATAATAATAATAATAATAATAATAATAATAATAATAATAATAATAATAAATATCTATTAAAAGCTGAAGCAATCTTTCACTGACACGTGCACACTCTTTCTTGTGGTTTAAAGATGTTTTAGGTCTACATTGAGAATAATTTCCCAGTGTCATTCTGTAATATTTAACTTAAAATGATTTCTGGAATATACCAGGTGCACATAAATTATTGTTGGACGATTTTGTAAGGCTATACTGCATTTTCATCAATACTGAATAGAAATACATGCTATTACTACCGTTTTAAAGATGAATATTTTCAGTTTAACACTAACCTTAAATGCATTCGATGTACGTCCCACGTGTGGCACGGCAGATGTCCATGCAGTACTCCCGCTCACGCCAAACTCTGTCAAGAATGTCTTGTGTGACGCTCCTGATAGTGGTGTTGATGCGCTTTTGTAATTCCTGCAGTGTCCTTGACGAAATCCCAGACAAGGGAATAGCAACAGTGAGGTACGGTGACCGAGGGGACCATGTGCAGAGGAAGTTGTCTGAGGCCGTTGTACTATCATTTTTTTTAGAGATAAAGCGCCATTTCATTTACCCGGAAAGGTTAAGAGACACAATATCCGGAACGTCTTGTTGGTGAAAGAACTCCTGTCCCTCATCCGCAAGTTGTGGCATTAATCAGTTTTCCAGTATGTCCAGGTACATCTTGACATTGTTGTCCGCGAAGAACAATGGATCAAACACGCGTCTTCTGCAAACAACACAAAACACGTTCACTTTGGGGCTGTCACGTTCCAACTGGATGACAGCGTGGGAATTCTGAGATCCCCATATCCGGTTATTGTACCTTTTGATCTTTCTAGATAATTGAAATGTCACTTTATCACTAAAATGATCGTGCAGCAGGCTCGTACAACTTCTCTTCTACACATGGTTACCCGATCAGCGGACCCCACAGTGTGGGATTTCTTCTTGTGGGAATTCATCAAGGACAATGTTCACGTCCCTCCACTTCCAACAATATTGCCGGAATTGCGAAGGTGCATCAACACCGCCAACAGGAATGTCACATAAGACATGCTTAACAGGGCTTGGTGACAATGAGAGTACGGCCTAGACATGTGCCGTGCCACACGTCGGGAGTAAATCAAATGCATTTAAGATCACGAAGCAGAAAATATTCTTTTTTCAAACGATGCTAATATCACGTAGTCCTATTTCTGTTGAGTATTTGTGAAAATATGGTCTAACAAAATCATCCAATATGGATATCGTGAATATTAAAACTTAATTTTATAGTTATTTTATCTCACTCATGTGAAAACTAGCAAGATTTTGACGTAGTCCGCTGTCACCAACGGTTGAAAACATATCTCATAGGCATATTGTCTGGTTTATTATACAGAGTGAACCGTAAGTATGTCAATAATTTCAAGAGGTTATTCTTTGAGATATTACAAACAAAAAAGCTTAATATAATTTTGCTCGTTTTTGCTTCCTTTTCGAGATAAAAATGTTTTGATATGAAACATTTCATTGCGTGTTTTGGGAACGCCATTGATGTTAATTCCGAATATGCTCAGTTAGTTTTAAAGAGAACAGTGTATTATGATAATAAATGCTTGAAATAATTTTAGTTTTGTTCTTTAAATTTGCAGAAATTTGATCCGAACAAATGTAGCCTAACATTTTAGAGTTATGTTTCAGAACGAAAAGTTATATTTGTTCGGATCAAATTTCTGCACATTTAAGGGCAAAACTGAAATTATTTCAAGAATGTATTATCATAATACACTGATCTCATTAATTGACTGACCATATCGGCAATTAAATCAATGGCTTTTCTAAAACACGCTATGAAATGTTTCATATAAAACAATTTTTATCTTGAAAAGGACGAAAAAACGAGCAAAATTGTATTACACTTTTCTGTTTGAAATATCTCAAAGAATAATTCCCTTAAATTAATGACATTACTTACGGTTCACTATGCACAGCAGAAGGCCCAACCGCAACTTGATTCCTGAGGACGTTTCATCAAAGGAACCGGGATTTAATTCACAACTGATATGAACTATGTGGTGTTAAAACAGCTGTGAGGCAAGTTCCGTCAAGTACTTCACTTACTTTTCAATTATCATTCTACTGTACTTTACTCTATTGCTCTCATATTATAGTCTTCAGAAAGGGATTTTAAATTGTCAGTAATTACATAGGGATAGTAGAACTGTTGTTAAACATATTTTTACACCTTGAAAACAAAATAACGTCAAATTTAACTCTGCTATTTTAAATTGTTTCACGTTAAGAGGTTAGGGTAAAACATTATTTTATATTGGTAATTAAACACGCTTGGTCTAGCAGCTAGGGATCCAAGTTAAAGGGCAGGCTTTCTCGAAATATTCCTATTTCCTCTGCCATCATTTTACTATTTCTCCGGTACCATTATCAGTAGCAACAGGGAACTATTGTACCGTAGCACCTTTTCTGAAAACTAACTGCTTTAAGATGCATTCTACGAACGTTCTACGAAGCAAGTAAATATGGCAATGCCTGGAATAACTTGAATAATGAGCATGATACCATTCAAGCGATAGGCTTACATTTTTTTACCGTCTGGTATTTCGAATAATGCAGATCCCGTCTGAGTGTTAACACTGTATGAAACGTTAACAATAACAACTGTCTAGCACGTCAGACAGAGGGACAAAAAATTGAATGTGCTCCCAACTTGAAACAATCCGGCACTGCACCCCTTACCTCTCTTAAAGTTATTCACAATATGTAAATTATAAATAAAGGCCCTTCCGCTCCATTCGGGACTACCGAAGGTACTACATTTTATTTTTTGTATCTGTCTGTATGTAATACTTTCAAATTTATACACCATATGGCGGATGATGGTTGACATCATATAATGTTCTGTTCTACTTAACACACATTGTCCACTTTTCGTGTTAATATTTCATCTCCACAAAAGTCCCAGCTGTAACTCTGTAAACTGACATCTTACCAGAAGGATTGGGGTTCGACTTTTTTTGTCTTTTACTTTTATTTTGTCTGATATGAAGTCTCGAATATTTTCCAAAGAGTGTGTTAAATTGACGGCATACAGGGCAAAGCACTTTCTCAGAGGGCGGTGATAATAGAGTGACAAAGGAGAATTGGTGACAACTATTCAGAAAAAACGATACGATCCCGGAAAGAACTTACTCCAAACAGAGTCTGTCCCTGTAAAACTGCACTTGAATTTTATTATTATTATTATTATTATTATTATTATTATTATTATTATTATTATTATTATTATTATTATTATTATTATTATAACTTGGGGTAAACATACCAGATTGAAAATATACAACCCTTTGGCTGTAACTTACCTACACTTTTATATGGGTGTAAGGTTTGGCAATGAAAGAACAAGATAAATCCATAATAAGTGCAGCAGAGACGAAATTTTTAAGAAAAAAACTGCAAAATATACACGTCAGGATTACAAAACATATAAAAAATGTTATCAGCAATTGGACTCAACACATTTATTGAATGGACAGAAGCAGGTTATCACAATGAATCGTGAAATACCATCCCCTTGGAAGAAGAAATCAATGTCAACTTGCTAAGCGACTTCTAAACTGATGTATTATAAGATCGGAACAAGCCATGGACCTATAATCCTGATTGCTTTATGATGATGATGATGATGATGATGATGATGATGATGATAACCTGAGGTAAATTCTGGTTAAGTTAAAAAAATAAAATGTATCTTTAATGCTTGTATAAGTTAACAATATTCATCTTAATATAAACTATAGGCCTACACAGGTCTATGCTATTTCCAGAAAAACTGATCTTTGGAAGTCTGCAATTTATTGATGGGCTGTATATTTTGGAGTATCCTGGCTGTAGTTCCTAAAGCACTAATTATCTTTCCCACTGGTACGGCCGTATTTTTTATGTTCCTGTACTTTATTTCCTTACGCTGCAGAAGTTTTTAAAAGTCCCTTTCTTAATCACTGCATCGATAACGGCGCATGTTTATTTTTGTATTTAGTTTTTATTTTTCGTTTGTTTACTCTTGTGTTAGTGACTAGATCTGTTTTCTGGTTGTTTTATTTTCCTCCTTCAAAAAGTTTAGCTACAATGTGCAAGTATGGTTTTGAGAAACTTGTGGAACAACAGTTTTTTTTCTCTCCCCCCCCCCCCAACCCATTTTCATATGAAAATATTTCTAGTTAATAAGACATAATACTTTTGTAGACCACCTCTGTGGTATAGGGGTCAGCATGCTGGTCTCTTACGCAGAGGGCTCGGGTTCGATTCCTGGTTGGGTTCAATTTCCTGGTTGAGGTTTTTCAGGGTTTTTCCTCAACCGTAAGGCAAATGTCAGGAAACTCGGGCCACAACATCCCTGAATATCACCGGCCTCATTCATCACCGAAATCATATTCATAACAAATCAGTAATACATATACAGTCGCCATCTAGTTCACAACAAGAGGACCAGTTTCAACAATAGTACACAGGCCTTCGGATTTCAACCAAAAGATTAACTCGCGATATGACCAAAGATGTTAAAGCGAGTATAAATAACAGCGAGGGGGGGGGGGAAGAAAAAAACTTTTTTAGCAACTTTGTGTGTGCTGATGTACAGTTCTCAATTTACTCATATACCTACTTCATACTGAAATGTTGTTCAAGTATTACAAATTTCACCCGAGTAGGCTACCTCTTTCTATTTGAATTACAATGACTTTCGCTTGACTCCACTTATTTGTAATTCTATTTGCCAGTTATAGATATTTTATTAATTTTGTCGCGGATGTTCCTTCTGAAAATTATTATTATTGTTATTATTATAATTATTATAATTATTATTAATATCACTGCACGCATTGTATTCTTCACCTGACATAATTAGGAACTTGAAATCCAGACGTTTGAGATGGGCAGGGCATGTAGCACGTATGGGCGAATCCAGAAATGCATATAGAGTGTTAGTTGGGAGACCGGAGGGAAAAAGACCTTTAGGGAGGCCGAGACGTAGATGGGAGGATAATATTAAAATGGATTTGAGGGAGGTGGGGTATGATGATAGAGACTGGCTTAATCTTGCACAGGATAGGGACCGATGGCGGGCTTATGTGAGGGCGGCAATGAACCTTCGGGTTCCTTAAAAGCCATTTGTAAGTAAGTAAGTATTATTAATATCATAATCATCTTTATTATCACCATTGTCATTAGTAGCAACAATATATAATTACCGCCACATATATAGGCCTACTGTATAATGGTTGTTGAGCAATACTGATGTCGCATGGAGACCGTGGTTGTGAGGTCTTTACCCTACAACAGAAGTCAGGTTGAAGGTTGAAGGAGCGTGTCAGTAGGGGGCTTCGGTGAACTGATACTCACACTACGCCCCCCTCTCGCTCCAGAAAAATATGAAGCATGTGTCCTATCTTTGCTAACTCCACATACTTATGACTTTAATTATTGCTATATTTAACTCACATTTTTTTCTTATCAATTTGTTTGCAGCTTTTCATACCGTTGTCCATAAACTAGCAATGTTTATATTTTGATTTCTTAACTTTTCTCTAAATTTTAAGGCTAGCTTGTTTATTTTTGTTTCGTGTCAAAATGGTGTACCAAGATCTAGTATTGAACATTTCACATTGCCAATAATAATCTTCTCTCGTGACAGTTTTAGTGGCACGAGACACAAAAGAAGGAGGGTTGCCAGCTTGAATAAGTTTTGCCCACCCGAATATCCCACCAAATTGAAAAAGGTAGCCCCGCTACTGCACTGGTGTGAACCTGTCTTGTCTTATATAGAGGATTGGCATGCTGACCTCACGCCATGGGAGTTCAAATCAATGCGGCCATCCATAGTTCATGTAGAAAACATTTTCTCCATTGAGTTTAGGAAATTCCCGATTCTTATCTGCACAGATAGGCAGAAAATTCGGGTTTTTATTTTTTTCCGAACACTGTACATGTAAAATTATTGATTTATACCTATGATTATTACGATATTAAAACATAACGCAACGAGTATGTAACTCGCCACATTAATTACGTTATTTATTTTAAATTTGTATTTATATTCATGAGTCACAATATTCTGTTAAATCATTATATCAAATAGACCACGACGCTTATTATACATATCTACAAATTCCATTAGACAATAGCTAATTTATCTATAACATATTTCTCAATATCGACCACGTTTGATGTTCATATGTCCCCATATATTATACAAGGCCCTAAAAATTTATTATTTATCCGTATCTTAAGATAGGCCATTGTCGACCGTATTTCCATAAATGTATAACCTACCATGTGTCTCACAATTGGCTATGGGTGAGGTTTCTATATTTTCATTATTTCCCTTAGGTCAAGACAAGGAATGATACGCCACATGTTTTAAAACAAATTGCTAATTTCTTAATTTACATTAGAGCGTAGAAAAAAATATGCTATAATATAGGCCTACTACACGTCTGAAATTGTTTTTACGGTTGAATTGCATATATATATATATCCATAATTTCCATTAGGTTATGCAAAAATTGTAATATAGCCTAGACCTCTCTACCACGCCTCAAGATAGAGTAGGCCGGTATGGTGATTTCTCTTTGCATTCATAAATACCATTAGGCTACTGAAAATTTATAATATGCCACATATCTCCAAATAGACCACGACTAATTTCGTCCCCATCAATTACATTAAGCCATAGAGAAACTATAATATTGTACTTCCCTCAAATAGGCTATAGTCAATAATTATTGCCTTTATTTCCTTAAATTCCACCAGACCATTAAGATTATGTAATCTTTAAAAAGGCTGAGTATGCAGTATCGCCATAAAAGAAGACTATATATAAAATACAAATGTCGCGTATCTCAAAGAGTCCACAATTGATTGCTCTGTATGTGGAACATTTTATTAGGTTTTAAAAAACAATAAATAAAGTTTCGATCGATTTTCATGTGACGTTATATTTATTTCGTGCCTGAGAATTATAGTAACTTATACCACATGTTTAAAAATATGTCAAAGTAGATTTTCCTCTATCTTCACAAAATGACAAAACGCACACCTAAGTTACCTCGTATATGTCACATCATACTATATCTGATTTCCATATATCTCACCACAAATTACATTAATCGTTAGAAAATATAAAAATTACATTTTTATCAAACTAGGGTACTGTTACCGGTATAGGCCTACACTTCATGTACATCCACGAATTATATTTAATTAATTCGTAACCGGCCGCATAGACGTTCAATATAAATAGACCAAGAGTCTATTATATTTTCATAAATTGCAACAGAAACATTGCTAAATATTACATGGAAAAATCCAAAATATAGGCCAAAGATTAATATTTGTAGACTCCGCTCTAAACGTCCATGGCACAACAATCAATCACAACTGCAATATACAACAGTTGCAACATAATTAAATAAGGAAGTAACATATTGAGGAACTATTCCATATGTTAGTTTAGTTATTATTTTGTAATATTTCTCTTGTAATTTTAGTAGAATGTATTTCTTGAAATATATTTTAAATTAACAGTATTGAGATGTACTTATGTGTTGCGATTCTTTTCTCCATTATTGGACTTTTTTTTTTTGCCAATTGTCTGGAATAACAGTTTTACACCATCTCATACGTCAGGTGCCAGCGTGGTCCAAAATGGAGGCGAGATACAGGGAATATTTCGAAGTTTTCGGATGTACATTAAAGGAATTGCAATTCACTCATTTAACTCGGATAAAAACTTCTGAAAATTACCGCTGCATGTTCACATGCACATATATAGAATTTTAAACTAGTAGGCACTTTTCTTTTCTTGCCT
The DNA here is from genome assembly GCF_040183065.1 of Periplaneta americana. Lineage (NCBI taxonomy): Eukaryota > Metazoa > Arthropoda > Insecta > Blattodea > Blattidae > Periplaneta > Periplaneta americana. The sequence goes on from NC_091131.1 coordinate 115,669,689, forward strand.
AGTCATCTTAATATTCGTCTGCACTTGTCTATCGTTCTCTTTCTATTCACGTTGTCACCGTCACAAATTAATTCAAGGACTTAATAAAGTAGTGAACAAAACAATGATGTAATATCTACATAACAGGTGTAGGTCGACTAAAATGTGGCCCACCATCCTACTATAGATCATGTGACAGAATTTATATAGGAAATTAAATACAACCACACACAAATTAAAGAACTTACAAACCCATTTAAAAAGTATAGGACGATTGCAATTATTGTTAATCAATTCACTGTGTGTGTACGTGCATGTGTGCTTGTGACATTGTACGCAAACATGTGGTAATTGTAATGGGAATGGTCAGAGATAATAAAATGCTACACGTTCTTTGATCTTCTAGCGATTGTATTGACGCTTGTATCACAGTGGTGGTAAAAGCATCAAAATTGCAATTAATATGAGATGATTTCATCCTTCAATAATCTACATCCCCCTCTCCCTCTGTCCCTAAACTTCCTCTTTCCCTCACCTATCACCAATAAAAAGACTGGAACGGGAGAGTGGGAGAAATAAAATCTGAAACCAATTTCCCTGGAAATAGGTCTTTGTGTAACATAACTGACAATAAATATAATTATATTTAACAGCTGATTTTATTCGGTGATTGTAGGGGAGGGGATTAAATTAAACTTCAAAGACCTTTTCAAAGTGAATTAAAATTCCAACGGTTTTAACCGGACTATATTCCATTCATAACCTAGATTAAAATCAATATTTGAACGCCAACAATGTTCACAGAGTTTGTACCATATTTTAGGCCTCTTTTCAGGTCATGTTTTGACATTTTCTTCATTCGAAGGAGAACATCGATTGGCTTTAGTAACAAACAATCTAAAAAAATTTATGCTTGAATTTGGCCCAGAATTTAACGGGTCTTTGAAACAAGTCTACAAATACCACAAAGTGAATTATTTTAATGACAAGTACGTGATGTACTCACCATGCTAATGAGGACGAAAACACCAGCATTTATAAACGACGTCACCAACTTTTTTGTCACGTTCTTTATCCTTTGGAAGATGAAGTATCACCTTCTGAATCTTGTCCCGTCGGAGTGACGAACATCTGGTGTCTGGAAGCGTCCATGCAACAAACAAACTGCGACACAGCACCTGGAGAGGACGTCGAAATGAATGGACCGACGGGCATCGACTACAGACATCGGAGAATAACCCGTCGGTAGTACCACGCCCGTCTGGTAGTCATGGCAACAACTAGAGCCGGAGGCGGGCGACGGTGACGAGCGCGGGGGGGAGGGGAAGAAGGGCGGCATGCTCGCAGTGGAGGCCGCCGATCTCTTCTTCTTGTCCATCCCCTTACTACTCACAAACGCTGTGAACAGGGTCGCCAACGCAACAGAACTAAAACGCTCTAAGCCCCCCCAAGACTTTATATGCCTTTTTGAAGAAGGGTCGGTGTGGGAGAGTGCGGGGGGAGGGGGTTACACATTTTTAGAAGTAGTGATGACTGTAGAGAGGGGGTATCAGACGTCGAGGGGGGAGGGACTTAACGCGTTTGTCTGATAGTGATGAACGAAGTTTCTATGCCTCCCCTCCTTCCTTACCCTCCCTGATTTCCACCCCTTTATCCCACTCAAACAGCCCCTTTTCTACGTAATGTTCATTGGGGGTTGAAAACCCCGAGGGCACATGCAGACGGTACAGCGTTGCCACGTCACTGCTAAACCCATTTGTCATTTTGATGATGGTGTTAAGTTGCATGTTTCAGGTCTTGAACACCGAACCGACAAGTAACATTCCATTCCAGGACGTCGATTTTCTCGTGAACTCTGTAGTTAGGCTACTACCGGTCACAATTGTCATTACGGATTATTGACCTAACATAAGTCGGCCCATTCAGGGCTCAGACAATTTTCACATAATAGGCCTACACTGTATGTATTCTGAATTGCAGATCTAATATCACTACTCTCCACGTCAAATGATTGAACATTTAAATAGTTCTGATGGTCCTGACGCATAGGTTTATTTATTCTGAACTTGTAAACAAGCAACATCCATAATTTTATACACATTTTCAGCAATGGCATTAATTTAAACAAAATATTCTTCCACCGTCCAAGTCTTTGATTTTAAAAATATTTTCCATTTCTCTTGAATCAGCGCCAGCATAATACACTCCAAAGTTCCTTAATTATTTCGTTTCACCTGGAATACATATACTATACACCTGAAATGTGTCTATTGATGAATTCGTAGGGTATAAAATATACATCTTATTTTTGAGCCGCTTCTTTTCCTTTGGGTCCCAATAGATTTACAATATCTTTGAATTGCGCCAATTCATGCAGGCTCCAACACGGTATCTTCAGGTTGTATCTGTAGACTCATTGCTTACATGGTTTACCACAGAATTTCTTTTGGTACAGTGCCCATTAGATTTACATCATACCATTAAATTATGTTTCGATTAATACGAGTATTTCACAAGATTCACACCAATTTCCTGTAATGTGCCTGTTGCATCATGGCCCAGAAAATTTACACCATATTCCTGAATTGTGTCAGTAGATCTGTGACCTAGAAGATTTACAAAGTATTATTCGTGATTTGTCTTTATTGATCCATATCTCTGAATTGTGACTCCTGTTTAAAAACTCGACGAATTTATATTGCACATTTTATTTGTAGCTATTGATTCAGGAATGTGTTTGTTGACTCATAATGCAGGAGTCATATCGCATACCTAAAAATAATATGTCTGTTATTTCATAGTTCTAAAACTTTTTTTCTCTTCTTTGCTCCGTATATTTATACTGTATTTTTTGTGTATGATGATTCACAATCTAGAAGTAGGCCTAATATTTACACAGTTTTCTTATAGTGTAGCCCATTTGTTGCTTTAGGCTTAGGGTAAAGCACATACTCTATATTTATTTCATAATGTGTGTTGATTTACAGTCTAAGACAGCGTTGTCAGACACAGCCTAAACGGAGCGGAGCGCTCCAATATAACTCGTTGCGTGCTCCGGTGCTTCCACAGACATAAGCAAGTTCACGCTCCGACTGGACGTCTCTAGCACCACCACCGGTTTCGGAGCTTACAACTCTGACACTACTGGTCTAAGAGATTTACAAAGTAGGCTACGTTTAAATTTGGGTCATATTTTAGGCTATAAGATTTACACTATATTCTTGAGCTGTGTTTATTACTTCACTACATTTTTTTTAATTTATGTCTGTTGCATAGCGCACAAAATATTTACCCTGGATTTCAGGAAGAGTCTATTAATTTAAATCTAAGGCATACTAATTGCTTCAGGATCCAACACCATACCTTCGAACTGTGTCTTTGTTCCAAAGTCTTATAAGATTTACGTACACCATATAGGCCTACCTTTGAATTTTGTCTATTAATATATCCCCATCTCCCTGAATTGATCTATTGCTTTATCTTCCAGATTGTTTACGTGTGTACCTCGGTTATTTAATTGCTTAATAGTTCAGCAGATTTATCCCATATGTCTTTGTGTAGGCCTGTATCTGTTGGTTCGTATTCTAGAATATTTACACTGTGTTCCGAAATTTTGTGTGTTGTCTCTTGACCCAGGAGACGTATAGCCTACACAGGGACAGGTATTTATGGAGATTAATTTTATCACTTGTGTTTTTTAATATTGGGGTCTGCGGAGATTGTTGGCGATTTATTTGTGCTTTTGGCGGAGATTAATGGAAATTTTGGAAAATACAATTATTTTGGAATTGGAGTATTAATTCAGTATGAATATTACTTTCCAAATAATTAACATTAAAGGTTCGTTGGATTCTGGTAAAAGTGCGGTATGGCCAATAGACAATATTTTTTGGATTGAGACTATATTTAACACACATTCATTAAAAACGAAAAAAAAAAAAAACTTGCAGCCCTCAAATTAACACTTTCAAATTATCAGTGAAATGTTGAATTCTCCGTCTTTTGAGTTCACTAACGTAATGAGAACACAAGAATTCCATGTAATGTAGTGTACTTGGGTATAGGCTAGGCCTATAACAAATTCAAGTGAAAAAAAAAATCCGAAAAAACTCAGAATATAAAATTCGCTAATGTGTTCATATTTCGCTATTAGAACTCTATTTCGCCATTTGTCGCGATTGTTTTATTCGCATATTATTAATCAGAATAACTTAATTCGTAAAGATTAGTAAAAATCTATTGTATAGGCCTATCTATTATGTCGTGATTTTCGCGATCTCCATAAATACTGGCCTGCATATACATAAGTACCTCTCCATATTTGTGTCTGTGTGTTCAGGGCCCAGAAATTTTATATCAGTTACGCAACAAATTGTCTGTTGGTCAGGTTGGTCAGATTCCATAACATGTAGCCTACAATATCGCCGTTGATTTTATGAAACCTCCTATGTGACAGTACAGAGCATATTTTTTTTCAGAAGGAAGAAAAAAGCAATTAAATGCCAATAGGCCTACAGAAGAAGTTAGATAATTCAGTAGAAAACTTGGTGAATATAATGACATCATCTAGGATCAGTGTACAGGTCTATTGATGTTTAATTAATTTTTTCTTCCTCTTGAAAAAGTATGCTCTTTACTGTCACATAGGAGGTTTCATAAAATCAACGACGATATGTCCGTCAATTGTTTTCAAATGTATGTGTGTGTATATATATATATACATATATACATACATATTTTTAATTTTAGTTGGTTATTTAACGACGCTGTATCAACTATTAGGTTATTTAGCGTCGGTAAGATTGGTGATAGCGAGATGATATTTGGCGAGATGAGGCCGAGGATTCGCCATAGATTACCTTGCATTCACATCACGGTTGGGGAAAACCTCGGAAAAACCCAACCAGGTAGGCCTAATCAGCCCAAGAGGGGATCGAACCCGCGCCCGAACGCAACTTAAAAGACTGGCAGCAAGCGCCTTAACCGACTGAGCCACGCCGGTGGCTTCAAATGTATATGTAATTCGTAACTTATTATTATTTTTTCTTTTTATTTTGCAAAATGTTACTGACAATTGTACAAGTTGCTGCGCTCGGGCGTGGAATCGATTCCTGCTTTGCTGAATATCTGGTTGGAGGTTTTCCGAGGTTTTTCCTGCTATCGTAAGATGAATGTCACGTAATCTTTGGCGAATTCTCGACCTCATTTCGCTAAATAACATCTCGCTACTACAAATTCTATCGACGCTAAGTAGTTGATACAGCGTCGTTATATAACCAAATGTAAAAATCTGTACAAATCACAAACCAGTTTTGAATTTCTATCAGAGTATTATTTTAATCTTTTAATTAATTATCCACATAGTTTTAAAAGACACGGATAAGTGAAATTATTTACAGACCGATTATTTAGTCCTGACAGCTCGGCGACGCGAAAGAGGAGAAGTAATAGGAGTAGTGGGGAGAGCTCCGGAGTAGAGATAAGGGCGAGCGGTCGGTAAAGGAATGCAGTAGGGTAAAGTTGCCTAATTCCGTAATACGCTTTTTTTTTTCGTTGAATGTCACGGGGTTGGGTTTCTTGCTAGGAAGTTCACCGATGTCTCTTTTGAGAAAGATGTCTGGCGCTATGGTCGAACGGCAAAGCTTAGACTGACATTCAATTTAAAAAAAGTATCACGGGATTAGGGGTATCACGGAAATAGGCAACTTTACCCTACAGCTTAATTGTGCTAGAAACATACAGCTGTCCACACCTGTGGAGTAACGGTCAGCGCGTCTGGCCGTGAAACCAGGTGGCCCGCGTTCGAATCCCGGTCGGGGCAAGTTACCTGGTTGAGGTTTTTTCCGGAGTTTTCCCTCAACCCAATACGAGCAAATGCTGGGTAACTTTCGGTGCTGGACCCCGGACTCATTTCACCGGCATTATGGCCTTCATTTCATTCAGACGCTAAATAACCTAGATGTTGATAAAATAAAATGCGTCGTAAAATGACCCAATAAAATAAAAAATAAAACATACAGCTCTACCGCACGCATGACATCTGATCGCTCCGAAGGCAAGCGAGTGACTAACCCAAACACCCCTTGGCGTAACTAAATGGACTCGCCTGATCCAGGCGCATATCGCCGGCGACTGTCAGGACTAAATAATCGTACTGTACGCTGCACTACAATGGAAGGATAAGCATTCGTTTTCTGGAATACACCCAAAATACATTTTAATAAAATGTAAAATATCTGAATTAATACATGGTATGTGGTTTGATTGGATATAGACTATGCATTAATGTTGTAAAAATATACATAAAATTGATATTCATATATTATAGGACATTATAGAATCTACTTTGTTTTAAAAGTGATATAATTAATAAAAATATTCCGGTTTTTATTGAGACACTAACAGTACCGGCAAGTGTAGGCCTTTTGGTTTCTCTCCATTTGATCAACAGCACTGCTAATTAAATCTGTAGGGGAATTAATAAACTAATGATTTCTGTGGACATTCACATACGAACAACAAGGAGTGATTATTGCTAATTCTTTAAGAAAAAACATAACACGTTGATCGAGCAAGACAGATAGCCTAACCCGTCACGTGGTGTCTGTTTTTAGTCCGTTATTTAACGACACTGTATCAATTACTATTACTTAGCGTCGATTAAATTGATGATAACGAAATGAGGCTGAGGATTCGCCATGTGATTACTTAACATTCGTCTTATAGTAGAAGAAAACTTTAGAAAAAACCCAACCAGGTAATCACCCCAAGTGGGAATCGAACGCATGCCCGAATACAGCCCTGTATCAGCAGGGAAACGCGCCTACCACTTGAGCTACGATACGTCGTTGGCTGTGTGATATGATAAGTTTATACAGAAACATGGGACTTGGACACAAAATCACAACCAAGAGTAGAACTAATAGTGGACAGGTATTTTTTCATTTCATAGGAACTGTACCGGTATCATTGAATATTTGTGAAGTCATTCTGCAGTCTACATAATACAAAAATTACGAAGAACATGGTCATATCTGTGTAACAGTAAAAAGTCTTTGTGTGTTGAGGGTATTAAATAAAGATATGTTAATTTTTTAATAAGAATAAATTTTTTCTATATCATATAGGCTAGATTAGGATAGGACGAAAAATGACTTTTTTTTTTAATTTTATAACGCATTACCCGTCAAAAGAGTTGCCTATTTACTTATAAGTAATTTGTCTGCCAAATCTCGTTCAATTTGCAAAGTTTTTTTTTTCTTTTTGCCTCCAATTTCCATCTATAGGTTCGTTCCAACAACAGTCAGGAACCGTCCGTAACCATCGTGAGCATGCGCAGTACAGAAAAAGCGTTCCAACACAATCCGAACCAGTCCTGAACCGGAAACATGTACTGCAGTCGGGCGTTCCAACAAGCTTTTGACACGGGTTCGGAACGGTCAGAAATAGTCCGTGGATTGAGGCATGTACGGAAGAGTACGCAAGACGCGCATGCGCATAAGCTCACCAACGTCTCCTGGATACTGAAGAAAGACATGATCGACTGTTCACATCAATGAGGTTAAGATGAAAAGTGACAGTGCAGACGAATAATAAAACTAGAGGTTTAATTTAAATTTTCGCCAAAAAGAAAGGGAATGGAAATTATTTGGGTATTGAAACAGTTAATTACAATTTCAACATGTAGCTTTGATTAAAAATATAATAAATAACGTACATATATTAATAATTAAAAAAATAACTATTTTTAGATGAGAGTCCCCCAATACACGACGTCGAATTATCGGAATTCTTGCCTTCCATATTTTTTGTCATCTTTTTATAGAAAATGATCGAAATTCTATTTTCTGCAATTAGAATTAGCTGCGAAACGATAATAATTAAGCATTCCGTTCTTAGCAAAGATGATCACAGTTATAGCATCTCTGGATTTAGTACATAACGATCCGCGAAAGCGTTCCAACAGCGTTCAGTCCAGTTTCAATCCCATAACAGATGCTCAACTAGCGCATGCGCATAAGATGGTACAGGAATCGTACATGAACTGATCCATGAACCGCTTGTTGGAACGAACCTTATAAATATGTTTCCCAGCTTAGCAAGCAATACTGATAGGTCATGCTAGTTTAGACTCACGTGAATAATAACAAATAATTAAACAAAAAAAAAAATAAATACATTCCATTGCACTTAGCTTACATAAGAATTAAAAAACACAAAAACATTCTAAATTGGACTGCACTACAACAACCCATACCTTCAAAATACTTGCAAATTTGATTTAGTTTCAAAACTTGGCAGATCTAGATATGATTCTGGCTCGGATGAAATCTTTTCTTATGTCAGGTCCTACAACAAACATGCTGGCCTCGGTTATTAATTTCACACATCATTTCACTGATTGTTGTGTAGCAGGGAACTCTTAAACTGGTGGGAACTAGTGTTGGTTCTTGCTCGCAAAACAGCTGTAAAACTTCATCATAAATAAATTTTAAAATAGAAGGCTCGGTTATTTCAGTTTTCTGCCAGTTAATCATGTCAATGAAGTCCGTAACAGTGAAATTAAGTGGTGGAATTTTGAGTTGTCTTGTATAATAATTTTTGTTTTTCTCTTGTCGGGATTTAATTTAAGGACACGCCGCAGCCCTTGTTCTGGTATGTGTTTTCTCTCATCGCCAACAAAATATTTTCCGAATGGTTATTTCAAACATAGGTAAGTTACTTTTGTATTTTATGCTCACAAGATTGTAATGTGTGAATCTTATTGAACCTAAAAAGGGCTAAACGGGACTTTAAGACCTTAAAAAAACCTAAAACGTAGTTTTTAAAAATTGGTTAGTCTAAGTAAATCCATATTTTTTCTCCATTCATGTAGAGCTACCAGTTATTTGTAAAAATCGGCCGATTTTAATACAGATTGCATGTCACTTTGTTTACAACTGTTCACAACCGTTTTGGGGGCTGCTGATAGAATATGAAGGAATGGACTGCAATATTCTCTTATTCTCTGAAAAAATAATGGGATAGGATAGGCCATTACCCATTAACCTTTTACCAAGAAGATACTGAAAGGAACTTTAATTTTTGGGGGTTGGCCATGGTTTTACTTTTCGTCGCCTACCTGACATTCTTAAGGGTGCACCTTCAGCATCTTCCAGCCGCAATTCAACACTTGGAGTCTGCGTCCCTGCCACTGAAATATGTTATTGACATCATGGAGACGGTGCAGAATTATATAAACGAAACATCTGGATTTGCAGGCACAGCATGCACTTATAAATTAGTAAATATTCTGAAAAGGAATACCGGGTATGAAAAGATGAAAAAAGTGAGTTCATTTATTCAGGGGAATGAGTTCACAGTAGAATTACCTTGTAAAAATGGTAAATTATGTTTTATTTAACAACGGTTGCCATTGCCGAGGTTGTATCAGCGTCGCCAGTGTGTCGGAATTTTGTGCCGCAGGGGTTCTTTTACATGCCAGAAAAGCTACTGACCTGTAGCATTTAAGCATACTTAAATGCCATCGAACTGGGCCGGGATCGAACACGCAACCTCGGGTACAGAAGGGCATCACTATCGACTGCTCCACCCAGGCCGACAACTCCTTGGGGACCATGAGCAATGGCATCTATGAAATACGCAGCAATTACATTTTGCGTCGTAGAAAGGTCCTTCTCGGCCTACAAAAATGTGCTATGAGACTACAGAAAATGCTTCACACCCAGAAACTTAGAAATGTGGCCAATTGTATACAGCAACACTGCACAAATGTGAACTCCATTTTTATGTGAATGTTAGTACCACACATTGAAATCCATGATACACTTTTCATTATCTTAAAATGTAAAAGTGAAATAGTTGTGCTAATGTGAATTTCCTCAAGCTAGGGTTGTGAATATACCAGTGTATGAGCACAAATTTCATTGTCCTAAAAGCAATAAAAACTTAACATAATTATATCATGATGCAAATCGTCCTAATTATTTTGCTATGTAGTGCTTTTTATTGTAATATTTTTTATAACGCAGTTTTACTACTGGTTGAGTGTTAGAGAAGGCCGTATGGCCTTAACTCTGCCAGGTTAAATATTATTATTATTATTATTATTATTATTATTATTATTACTATTATATATGTCTCAATTATAGATTTGTCATACAATTTCTGTAAAAGACTAAAATAATTTTATAGAAACCTAAAAAAGGCTAACCTACGATAGTAAAAGACTAAAATTGCTTTCATAAAAACCTAAAATTTCGGGCCCTATTCGCTAATCACAAAATCAATGTTCTCAGCAAACATTTTTCTTGAAATCCGTTGGACCGTGAGAAAAGCGTGTTCATTTAAAGGCACTTTTTCGTATCTTTACTAACTTTCATTGGTAGAAATAGAAAAATCGCATTTTCAGGCGGCAATATCAAATAACTGAATTTTATAACTTTCTCTTGATGTTCTAAAATTTTCTTTGTATGTACCATTATATGCTAGGCACAGAATTTCCTGATAAAATGACTGGTAGATACTTAAGATGAACAAAATCTGTTCAGATAAAAACCACACTACAGACGGTATATTAAAAGCCAATTTTTCGGTAACATGGGTGCTGATAACGTGAATTTCCGTGAAAATCTCGAAATAGATTTTTTGAAGCATCACAGCACCAATATAAAACTTGCCGTACTGAAAGAGAATGCAAACATCAAAAGCATAGTTAAATGAATAAGTTAATTACATCGATTCATAATCCCGCGTAGTAGGTGCACGGTCTAAAGTGTCATGCCTTGGACTAGCGATACAGAATGAGTGCTGATTGTAGTTCTCATGGGAAAGAAATTGTCTCATGAAATTTCAACCAGTGTAAGGGACCAGTGCCCCCCAGCATCATGGAATTTGGGAAGCTACGATATGTACCGAAATCCGGTTTCGAAAACCAACTGGGGGATCATCGTTCTGACCACACGTGACCCCCGTTCTAGTTGGATAATCGTTCACCTCTGTCGAGGCCTTGGGCCTCTTTATGCTGTCGCACCATGTATTTATTTTGATATCAATTCATAAATGGTCCACCCCTGTCGAGTAATGATTAGCATGCCTGACCGTGAAACAAACGGTTTCGGTTTCAATTCCTGATTCGGATAAGTTACTTGATTGAGTTTTTATTCAGAGTTTTCCCTCAACCCATTAAGAGCAAATATTGTAACTTTCGGCGCTGGACCCTGGACTCACTTCGCTGGCATTATCACCTTCATCTCACTCAGGCGCTAGATAACCATCGCAGTTTATAAAGCGTCGTAAAATAACCAGTTAAAAGTTCATAAATGTGGTATAAAAATAGACTGAAACAAAACAAACATTTTTTTTCTTAGTAGACCTACTACAACTCTCGTTAGGTCCTTGTAGTTTAAATTCTTATCCAAACTTTATTTCGCCCTGACACTAGACCCGTACATAGTTGGACATTCATGAGGGGATTAGACACTGACGATTCCCTGTCTATGAGAACACTGGTTAGCGCATCAATAACAAACAAACAAACAAACAAACAAACAAACAAACTTCCATGACTCAGAAACCTACTGCCGTGGCTTTTACAGGGTGTTAGAACTGCTTCTTAGCAATTGCATGCACAGCGATCGGCAACTAAGGCAACAAATAATAAACGTTTAATCAAATTAAATACCCGTTTATTTTCAGAAGACCTAAAATCTTGTAAGATTACATTCAGCGTCTAAAGTTGATTTCTCTTCTAGTTACATAATTCAGTCTTCATAATGTCTCTTAAAAATATCAAAATATGACATGGTTATTAACTCTGTTCCTCTTGCCACCTGAATGAGCGGAATAACCATATAGCGAAGGGTTCGAATCCCACCGGAGGCATGATGTTCCTGAGCCCTTTTTATTACAACCATTCATACTCAGTGGTTTCCATTCCCCAACAAAGGGGCTAGACAGGGGTTAAACTACCCCATGCGGGTCCATTCAGTTCAATATTATGAACAGCTACCATAAAATTTGAGTTATAATAGAATAGTCTTAATAGAGACAATGAAGATAATGATACATTTTAACTCAACAGACAAGAGAGCTGTTGAGTTGTAAGCAAGGATGATTTCTTCAATAATTTTATACGAGCTGTTCAGGATCGCACTTAAATATTCTCCTTCACAGACCGTTGTCTATGCATTTATAATCATATAAGTAGATTTGTTTTGTATTTTTTAACGTAGTTGTATTTATTTTGGCCGTTTTCGGTGGTTTGGATTGGAATGGAATTTAACTGAGGGGGCGCACAGATGGCCCAGCACTGCGACCTATTGTGATCTATTGCGCTAAACCTCGATATGGAATGAGTTGCGTGCCACAGATCCCCTACGCGCATCGCCCTAAACACATGACTTCCTTAACGATTAGTCCATACAGCCGACAGAATCCATATACCATTCCTGCTTCGGCAACTTCCCCCAAGGCCCCACTGTCGGTCCGAGACGAAACTCCTCCCCCCGAGTAGGTCCGCCTCGGGTGCCATTGCAGAAGCCATCCAACGTCGCTTAACTACATTCCACGGAGGCCGGTCGAGAGAGTCAGCCGCTTCGGGAGGCCGCCTGTAGAGTGATCTGAAAAAACCAGAAACGGGATGATGAGGAAAGGATGGGGGGAGGAAAGGAATTGGCGAAGATGAGTGGGGGTCCAATCGCCTGATAAAGTTACCTGATATTCATCCATAGGAGTGCGGGAAAAACCTCACCCAGGCAACTCGTCCTGACCGGGAATCGAACCCGGAGTTAGACTCGCTAACCCCTCAGCCACAACGGTGGACTTTCGGTGGTTTGTGTTTACCATGTTTTCTAAGTCGGGAGTTCCCGAGTCAAAAATCGTAGAGACTTGGAAGATGTATTTTTACTCTGGCCTTGTTAATAGTTAACAGAGCTACAAAAACTATCGGCTACTTCCTCTACCCAGAGTTTTCTCCTTTGTAGACAGGTCTGTGCAGGCGTTACGAGATTGCAGCAGCAATATCCGTTCTTTCTGGAATCAAAAGAACAGAAGAATCTGTTCCTAAGCATCGTTGCGATGGTTCTGTAAACGTATACAACACTAAAGTAATGGAATTGAAATGTGTTATATATTAAAAGTAGTGTACGTGACTGGGAAGTTGTCACCCTTCCACCCTACAGCCCCGACTCATGCCAAAAAACAATATCTTAGATCTAAACCTAAAGCAGTGGTTCATGTCTCAATACTTTGAAAATGAACTGACAACGCGGTACTTAAGTGGCTAAACAGAACGACGTCGAACTTGATTCACAAGAATATAAGGAAGTTCGTACCAAAATACGTGGAGGTTAATGGTGACTACGTGTATGTAGATATTTTTTAGCATTTAATAAATCGCTTTTATCTCTCATATTACGTTACTTTTTAACCGGATCTTAATTTCGAGATACGCCTCGTACTTTAGCCGTCAGCTGCCTAAAGGCGAAATTGAAGCAACTGTGAAATGAGTCATGCAGTATAACTGAAGTACTTTTTTGAAAGCTGCTACTTTGTTAACAAAAATGTGATAGAAAATAGACTATTTGGGATCGAACTCCGTTCCACCTTGTGGAGAAGTTAGCTACTGTATTTACATAAAAATAATACAAATTGAGCTCTTTGAAGTGAAAATAGCAAGATAACCGAAGTACTGCACTTTTTGAAAACCTGACACTTCATCCACAACAAATCTCATAGGAGTTGTCTGCAATCGAATCTTGGTTCCTTTTGTGAAAAGCTCGAAACTATCTAGTTCAGCTACAGATGGTGAAAACTGAGCAATTTTGGGACGAAAATAATAGTGGAACCTAAGTACAGTACTTGGGAAAATCCTACAGTTTTATCCAACACAAAGCATTCAAACTTCCAAGTTGATTTATCTCAATACTATCTTTTTGGACAATACTTAATTCCGTATAAGCCCACGATATAATCTGTGTGGAAATGAAACTAGAGTGCGTTTGGAGAGAAGTCGTTAAACGAATGAGCAAATAATGACCAACAGAGATGTGATTGAATGATTTCGACAGGGAAAATATGTAAAACATTTCATGAAGTGGGGGCGGGGAAACATTTTTCCAAAAATAAAATGTTATAAAGTAAAGCAAAGTTCGCCTTTAAGGCGACAGGTGGTAAAATGAATCGTCACGTCACGGATTGGCAACGTGTTGGCAGAATGCACGGTGAATGTTGCAATATCACACATGCATCATGACGCATTGAGACTGCCACTTCGTTGCAAACAAGATAACGGGGAGATAAGACCTTACTTTAGATGCCAGCGCCGCTGTACCAACAAGCAATCTCTACTATCTGAATCACATGGGCAGGTGTGTGCAAGGGAATACTCTGCGTGCACTGAACGAGAGTCAATAATCACAAATGACTTCGAATATAAATAAAATACATGACTTTTAAATGAAGTGTCTAACAAAAAGATTAGTTATGATGATGATGATGATAATAATAATAATAATAATAATAATAATAATAATAATAATAATAATAATAATAATAATTATTATTATTATTATTATTATTATTATTATTATTATTATTTATTTTACCTGGCAGAGTTAAGGCCATGCGGCCTTCTCTAACACTCAACCAGGAGTAAAACTGCGTTACAAAAAACACTACAAATTTACAAAGTACACTACAATTTTACACACAAAACTGAATAACATAATAATAACATAATGTAAACAACAAGTAAGTAGAAATCAGACATAATATAGACTATAACATACAGAAAGAAAGGAAAAAGCATAATAAAATATGAACAGCAGGTCAAAATAAGTGAGATATACAAAGTATAAAAGAATAAGACAATTATTGATAATAATAATAATAATAATAATAATAATAATAATAATAATAATAATGATGATGAATAATAAGAATAGCAATAATAATAATAATACTAATAGTAGTAATAAAATAGAGCAGTACAAAGCATACAATGAATACAATATTTTTAGGTACACACATTAAGGAAAATTATGATTATATATAGCTCAAGTTATCACATTATAGATACTGTATACCAATATCGGGAAATATGAAAACAAAAAGATAAAATAAGTTAAATATCACTAGAACATAAAAAATATAAAAAAGTGAATACGTGAAAACATCCAATACAACACTTGTCATAATAGTAAGTTAGTTTGGCAACTCGTCATAAGATAATTTTCTAACTTTGATTTGAAAGATTTCAATGTTCGGCAGCCCTTCACTTCAGGCGGCAGAGAGTTCCAGTGACGAGAGGTAGCAATAGTGGGAGATGAGATGATGTGTGAAGTGGAATTTCTAGCGTGTTATCGCGTTGTGATCGAGTATTAATATTATGATAGCGAGAGAGAGTATGAAAAGGACGAATAAATAAGAGGGGGATGGAGTGTGCATAATTCGATATAAGAGAGAAAGTGAGTGCATATCTCTCCTCTCATGTAACCTAAGCTATGATATCTTCTCGAAAGAAGGTGAGATATGATCATAGTATCGAACATTATAAATGAAGCGGACTCACGCGTTATGAACACGCTGTAGTTTCTGAGCGGAATCAATCCTGAGATCACTGAACAAAACGTCGCAATAATCGAAGTGAGGTAGAATGAGTGCCTGTACCAGCGTCTGTTTTAATTTAGATGGATAATGATACAATCTTTTTAGTGAATGGAGAATAGAGACTGCCTTCTTACATGTATATTTAATATGCGTATCCCAATTGAGATTAGATTCGAAATGCACTCCGAGATTTTTTACGCTAGAGCTAAACGGGATGATTGTTTTATTCAGTTTCACAGGTGGAATATTCAGGTCGTTGACATCAGGAATTAATCTATGGTTCGCGAACAGAATAGTCTGTAATTTACATGCGTTTAGGGTAAGCCCAAATTGTTGAGACCAGGAACAGATGGAGTCGACCTGGTTGGCGAGTTGGTATAGCGCTGGCCTTCAATACCCAAGGTTGCGGGTTCGATCCCGGGCCAGGTCGATGGCATTTAAGTGTGCTTAAATGCGACAGGCTCATGTCAGTAGATTTACTGGCATGTAAAAGAACTCCTGCGGGACAAAATTCCGGCACATCCGGCGACGCTGATATAACCTCTGCAGTTGCGAGCGTCGTTAAATAAAACATAACATTTTAACAGATGGAATCAAGATCTTCATTAAGATTATTAATGCTGTCATTTAGTGCATCAGGACGGGCTGAAATTTACAATTGAACGTCGTTTGCATATATTTGATATCTACAGTGCTTAAATGATTTAGAAATTCCATTTATATAAATAGAGAAGAGCAAGGGGCCTAATACTGAACCCTGAGGAACTCCTGTGTCTACAGTACGCCAGGATGAGAAACGGTTATTAGTAGAGCAGTGCAAAAGGAGCAGTTATTCGACACACCGGCAACAGGGCAAGGTTGTAAATTCACCTTGTGTACCCGCAGAGGTCTGACTCTGCGGTACACAGGATAGCTGCAAGCAGTAGGTACAGCTTGGTAAAGGAAACGCCAGTACTGAAGAAAGAAAAGAACAGTTCGGTTCTAGTGTTACGATGCCTAAGGGGGAGAAAATTCGTTCGACAAAGTTTAAGGGTGCTATTCATAGACATTTCGCTAGCCCGCGCTACGAGCGTGCTAAACAGGATTCTTATCATATCATATCGCTGACACTGATTTATGAATACGAAAAAAGTTAGTTCGCTGATCATCCACCGAAAGCCCGCGCTAAGAATGTCTATGAATACGGCCCTAAGAGATTTCTTTCCGAATATGGTGATATTTTTTTCTTGCAACAAAGATAAACTATTCTGTAAATTGTGTAAAATATCAGTTTCAGTAACTAGAGCATATAATGTTCGAAGACATGTAAACAGGGATGTACACAAACGTGCTCTCATGAAGTTGAAAAAAAAGGCGAAACATGTGAGCAGGGTCACAGTTCTTCATCCGTGTTCCATGAAGAAATGTGTGATGCGTTTTGTTAAGCATTCAATAAGATATGTCCTGGTGTATCTCTTCCTCCTTCTCCTATACTTACTCGATGGGGTTCCTGGTTGAAGGCCTGCTTTATTACTGTAAATATTTCGACCAGGTCCAGAATGTTATTCAATCATTTGATGTGAAAGATGCATTTGTAATACCAATATCCCAACGTCTGTTGGTTGATTCAAGCATAAAACAACTATTGGAATACATTGAATCGAATTACGGGTTTATTTCTGATTGTGTAACAGCTTTAGAAAAGTCTGGTACAGAACTGGTTGATCAGATTTCCCAATTGCGAAATATCTGGAAGAAAGTGACTCAAGTAGACGATAAAATTTCTAAAATAATATCTGCGAAAATAACAAATATGTTGAAAAAATGGTGGATATTATAAACTTTGCAAGATTAGTGACAGTATTTCTGGAGATAAGGATTCCTTTGAAGAACTAACAGAAATTGAAAAAAATGTTGTACAGGATTTTACGTATGCCCCAGTTGTTTCAACAGACGTAGAAAGAAGCTTCTCCACATATTTTAAGGCCATGCTATCAGATAGACGATAATCGTTTTCTATTAATAACTTACAAATGTCATTTGTTGTGCACTGTAACAATATTTGGAAGAAAAGTGATGACGTATAACGTGTGCGTTAATAACTCACACTCATTATAAAGGAAAGAAAAAGACAAAAAACAATTGTTCAAGTGCTTTTGCGAATAGAATATCATGAACCCGTTACAAATAAACAGTGATTTTGTTTGCGTTCTGTATGAAATCATACATGTAAAATACATATTATTTGTTTAGGATGAAATGGTTAATTAGTTTTGTAATTTTGAAATCTTATTAAAGTATCTGTAGAAAATTAATTGCAGAAACGTTAGGGAACTGTGTTATTTCTATTGTGTCGTCTGTACGTCAACACATCGTGTATATGACCGTCGCTTGTACACAGGGAACACGCCGAGTAACGTCGGAACCTTTCCTATGATGCCATTCCGTCTGTCATATGCTCCGTCTGCACCGCTCTAGTTATTAGATATGATGCGCTGCTGGCGGCCAGTAAGTTAGGAGTACATCCAGGTGATAGCACTATCAGAAAGATGTAGCGTTTGTAGTTTAGTCAATAGTCAACAGTCAATAGTCGAAGTCAACAGAATCAAAGGCTTTGCTATAGTCCAATAAAACTAGTACAGTAGCCTGTCGTTTATCCATGGCTGCGCGTATGTCCTCCGTAACATTCAACAAAGCAGTAGAAGTGCTATGGCCATTTCTGAATCCTGATTGTAAAGGGTCTAAAAGATTAAATTCTGACAACTGCTTATGAATGATGCGTTCCAGGACTTTAGATAAAACAGGAAGAATGGAGATTGGCCTATAGTCTTTGGCAAACTTAGGTGAATTTGCTTTAGGAAGTGGACGTACCAAAGCTGTTTTCCAGAGTTGCGGATAAGCAGACGTGATAATTGAAGATTTGAAAATATGGGTTATTACGGGAAGCACGACATCGACTAACTTATTGATAAAGACTATGCTTATGTTATTAGTGCCTTGTGCTTTAGATTTAATGCTTTTAAGAGCCCTCCTTACTTCAGAATCAGTAATGTGCGAGAAGAAAAATAATAATAATAATAGGCCCTAATATGAGGCCACCGGCGTGGCTCAGTCGGTTAAGACGCCTGCCTGCCAGTCTGAAGTTGCGTTCGGGCGCGGGTTCGATGCCCGCTTGGGGTGATTACGTGGTTAGGTTTTTCCGAGGTTTTCTCCAACCTTTATGTGAATGCCAGGTAGACTAATCTATGGCGAATCCTCGGCTTCATCTCGCAAATACCATCTCGCTATCATCAATCTCATCGACTCTAAATAATAACCTCGTAATTGATACACCGTCATTAAATTAATAACTAAAATAATAATAATAATAATAATAATAATAATAATAATAATAATAATAATAATAATAATAATAATAATAATAAAGATGATGTAAAATAATATCCATAACCAACTTACCAATTAAGGTACTTTGGGTTTTTCTTTTTACTCAGCAGTGTTCTTTTGTTTAGTAACAAATATGAATGATACTCGGGAGGAAATTAAACACATAATAAATATGGGAAATGCGTGTTATTATTCGGTTGAGAAGCTTTTATCATCCAGTCTGCTGTCAAAAAATCTGAAAGTTAGAATTTATAAAACAGTTACTGTATATTACCGGTTGTTCTTTATGGTTGTGAAACTTGGACTTTCACTTTGAGAGAGGAATATAGGTTAAGGATGTTTAAGAATAAGGTGCTTAGGGAAATATTTGGGACTAAGAGGGATGAAGTTACAGGAGAATGAAGAAAGTTACACAACGCAGAACTGCACGCATTGTATTCATCTGACATAATTAGGAACATTAAGTCCAGACGTTTGAGATGGACAGGGCATGTAGCGCGTATGGGCGAATCCAGAAATGCATATAGAGTGTTAGTTTGGACGCCGGAGTGAAAAGGACCTTTGGGGAGGACGAGACGTAGATGGGAAGATAATATTAAAATGGATTTGAGGGAGGTGGGATATGATGATAGAGACTGGATTAATCTTGCTCAGGATAGAGAGCAATGGCGGGCTTATGTGATAGCGGCAATGAACCTCCGTGTTCCTTACAAGCCAGTAGGTAAATAAAGAGTACTGGTATATAAGGAGAAAGGAAAGGACAAAATACGATAGTAGGCTACAAAATTATATAATGTTTTCGAAGTGGTGCTATAGAGAGAATATGGAGAGAAAGAAAGGACAAAATGTGATGGTAAACACTGTTTTAATATTTCTGCAGTGACATAATAATGAGCATATAGGGAGAAAGGAAAGTACAAAATACCGTAGTAGGCAACAATATATAATATTTTCGGATTGGTGCAATAGAGAAAGGAAAGTACAAAATAGATGGTGCAAAATAATAAAATAAATGATAGCACTAAATTATATATTTTCGCAATGGTACAATTGAGAAAATATAGTGGGATTAAAGGACAAATATGACAGTGTAAAATTATATAATATTTTGGAATAGTGCAAAAAAGAGAATATAGAGAGAGAGAAAAAAAGGATAATATGTTATCACAAATTATATATGGTACAACTGGGATAATGTGAAGGGAAAAAAGGACAAATATGATAGTATAAAATTATATAATATTTTCGTAGTAGTGAAATAATGACAATAGCATAAATATGATAGAACATTATTTAATATTTCCACAGTTGTGCAATAGTTCTGAAATTGTTTACCCTCAGTGAACTTAAAAGGTGCATAAAACAGAATATCCACAAAAAATATGATGCTACATAGTAAGGACAATTGACGTAATAAATATAAATACAGTAATATCAGTGTAGCTATAGGTACATAGGCCATTTTGCTGCGAATAAAAAGTAACATAACATTGGAATTTCAAAAGGAGGCGTAATATAAGGAAATCTCGCAAGAGATGGGCGTCTGTATTTTTATTGCCTGGAAAGATCGTTTGGACCTAAAACTAGATGTTAATCTTATGACGATGACGACGACGATGAAAATGATGATAGTGATAATGATAATGATGATGATGGTGATGATGATTATGATATATATAAATGAAAATGGTGCAATAACTAAATTCCAGATACCTACTCTTCAGACTTCATTATTGACTACAATGGTGATGACGAGAATTAATGATGATGATTATTAAGAATATAAATCGTTTTATCTCATAAAAGATATTGTACTTGGCTTAAATTATTGGGTTAGAAAAGATTAGATTAGACCTAGGAGAGTGGTAGGTCAGCTCTGGGCACTTTAACTGCATGGTGTTCTCAACTCTTAAATCAGCTGAACAGTTCGAGCAGCTGTGTGAGGTCGCGTGTTATCGGTCAAAGCACATTCCCAGAGGACAATATTCCACGACCTTTGTTCTGAGCGGCTCGCGCTTCTCAGTTTCTTCTTGTTTTGACAGTACCGCATGCTTCGACATAAAATGTGGTTCTACGTTCGATAAAATTAATAAGCAAGACACATTTTCTTCCAGAAAAGTAATGATCTTTTTTGTTAAATTAATATACTTGCTTGAACTTCTTTTTCTTCTTTAGAGGACGTTCAATGACAACATTGCAAGAATTGTTAGAGTAACTATTTTTGCAGGAAATTTACGTTTCATCATTACGCCCAATATGACTAAAATTCATTTTCAGTTTTAAAACGCTGCAAAAAAAAAAAAAAAAAAAAAAAAAACAGAGCTGATTTCACACATTACTTTTGTGTACACCAATCAGCATTTTTAGCATCCATCTTATACATGGTTTTATGTAGCCTATTACAATCACATTAACAACTATGCTTGCAATTTTAGGAAATTTAAAGGCAAGACTTAACTTTTTAAAACGATGATTCCCACTAATTTTCTATTCTAAATTGCCTAACGCACTTAGGCGCTCACTGTTTTCATCATAGACATCGGTTTTCATCTCTCTCTTAAAACACCATTGCCTGAACTTATTTTTTTTAGTTGGTTATTTAACGACTGTATCAACTACGAGGTTATTTTTCGCCGATGAGATTGGTGATAGCGATATGGTATTTGGCGAGATGAGCCCGAGGATTCGCCATAGATTACCTGGCATTCACCATACGGTTGGAGAAAACCTCGGAATAAACCCAACCAGGTAATCAGCCCAAGCGGGGATCGAACCCCCGCCAACTTGTTATTATTCCATACATTACTCATTTAAGTATAGTAAAGTTCTCTGAATTTCTGCAGCACCATTGTGCTTTGGTAAGAAGAACTTTAGTACAGTAAAAATCTAGCAGCTGGTGGGATTATTTATATTGGTACCAACTTTTAGGGTATTTAATTAATAACAAGCCAATAGCTTCTCACGAAGGAGACTGTGTTTGATCACTACCAAAGCCTACGACATGTGTCGTGGACAAGACGGTATATTATTTTCGAGTGTTCAGTTGTTTTCGAAAGGGCTTGAAGTTTTATCTAGGTATAATAATGTCACAAGAGGTCTGAGATTTATTATGACTATTTCAAAATTAAAATTAAATAATATAGGCCTAAAATTCACTCACAAAATGTTAATAATTGTATATTTATGAATACTTAACTTATTCAGACATTGTGAAGTTGAAATACTCGTAGATGAGTAACGATTACTGCAATAAAGAAATTGGTTGTTTTCAGTAATGCCAATTGAGAAAAGCGAAATACAGCTTTAACAATGTTAATTACATGTAGTACTGCGCTTTTCTCTTGTTATTATAACAGAAATACATTTTATTATCTGCTGAAATCACAATTTAATTTAAACATTTTATAATATATATACAAATAATCTGATTTAATACATTAATTAAATGAACAATTGTTATGAAGGAGTGTCATTTTCTTTAGATACAATGGACATGGAATTAGAAGATGAAGATTAGATGTGGAAGTACGATTTCGCACTTTATTTAGCACAATGAATTCTTGCTTATCGATTTATGGGGAAACAGTTGGTGACACTGACTAAGCAAAAGAACGACCATGTGATAAATTGATAGTGATAAATCGAGCTGCAAAAATTATTGCGATGTATGACCGCGTTTGGTTGGAATTCAAAATGTTATTACACTTCATTGGCCGAAAATGGAATGACGTTATATAAACGAAATAGTCACGTCTCTAGAGATCTAATGACATTTGAGGAGCTTATTTTCAAAGCGACACTTACCATAACTTTGCGGAAAATCACGAAAAACGTTTTTAGGTATAACATTTCTTACCAGCTATGCAAGGGACACTATGAAACCGAAGAGGTTGGGTGCATTTAGAATCAAATGGGAGCATCAGACTCTTTTATTCCAAAGCTGGAACTAATATTTTGTCGCAATTTTAGCTGTTTACAAGAGTAAATTTGTTTCCAATAGTTAATTTAAACGCAAGATTTTAGTGGTTTAGAGGGCGTTCTGAAACCAAATCATGACATTTGTATGTAAGGTTATATTTGAAGAATGCATGGACAAGAAAGCTCATTTTCGTTATCGGGTGGACGTTTTAAAAATGAACTCATTTGTGGTGTACGAAAAAGCTGTGGACCAAATTTTGTGAACGACTTCGCCTTATCTACCATTCATAGCTTTATTATAAGTATAGCGAGAGGCTGGTCTAACCATTAAAAAAGCCTGGGTTCATTTTCAGACAGATTCTATCATATAGGCTACTAGGTGAACAAATCGATGTTGGGTAAAGTTTTATCAGAATAAGTAGGTTTTTCGCAATCATTTTTATTGCATTTCCACTTCGTTATCACAATTCCCAGCCCAGTTAATTAACTGACACTTCTATTAAGAGGGACTAAGGTTCGTATATGAGATTATATGAGATTTCTGGCAGATAAAATGGCTGAAATGAATATATTTTTTTCGAGTACTTAGGTTTCTCTTGTAATTGCTTCAGTATTAATTGATTATCACTTTTAATCATCTCATTGTGTTAAATGATCTCAGCATTTAAAAGGGATGTTCAATAAATAATAATCACAGTAAGTTTCAATTTTTTACCTGCTCTGGGTCAACTCACCTTAATCATAAACATTTTATTAAATAGTAAAACACATAAAATTACAATTCTAAGGACTTAGGTGTACCTCAGATAATTGACGATGACCCACCATAATCATGAAGTTCGATATCATATAGATTTTGTGGGACTAGCGATGGCTAAGAGGCATTAGGCTATTGATGCTGTACCCGGTATCCGGGCTAGAGGTATCTAAAACGTGTTCATATATGTTTTAACATCTATAAAGTTTTATCAAATTCTTTTTCCTGTGTGTATAGTGTAACTCAAAAATATTTATGTACAGTAGTGACAAAAAAAAAAAAAAAAAAAAAAAAAACCGGACCGACCTTTATAGCTGATTTCAGAGCCTTGTTCACTCAGAGCACGATAGACTGGTAACTAAGACTTTCGTGGTTCGAATCCTGCCTTGGAAGGAAACTTTTTTTGTTCTTTATTCAAATTTATTCCCAATACTTTTCGATTGCTGGTAAAATTCATGTTCTGGGAATAATAAGTTAATTAAGTAGTAAAATATCGTTACAATCGAATATAATAATAATAATAATAATAATAATAATAATAACAACAATAACAATGATAAAGTAAATCCTTCTCGGTTCAAATCCCTCGATCGACCAACCTGACTGTGGTTTTTACGTGGTTTTCCACAGTTACTTAGGCAAATTCCGGGTTGGAATTTTCCCTTCATCTTCCCTGTAGAAAAAGAATTCAGATTTCATATCATATCATTCATCTTCGTCATCTCATTCCATAAGCATATTCAGATCATGACGCATGTATTCGTTCGCTTGCAGGAGGGGCATCCTCTCCTAAACCATCTCTGAATTCCAAGCCTTTCGCAATATCTCTGCGAGGATTCATTCCTTAATAGCACTACCGAGGGCGCTTCGACACCTTAGAAGAGCTGCCGGAATTGAACCTGTGCTGCTTGGTCACCGTAGTGGTATGAACTTAAGGCGGGGGATGTAGGGGGGACATAGGGGGCTATTGGGTTAGCGGGTGAGTGGTCTCATGCGGTCGGTGGGCTAGTACACCTCATTCTCATTCATTCCATAATTCGGAGTGCACAATAGGCCATTGTCGAGCCGACGTGCTGAAGGGTCGTCCCTAACCTACCCCTAGTCACTCAATATTACTACTTACTACAACTACTACTATGAGCAGAAAGCCATACCCAGACAAGACAACAAACTAGCTATAGAACTATTCCATCTTATTATATAATATTGTCTTACAGACTTTACGAAAGTATGTAGGGCTATTTTAATTAATATTGCCGACCAGCCAGATCATTATATTAGTAAATTGAAAATATTTCGAAGTATATGTTTCGTTTACAATTATATACATATACATATACATATACGAGCTTGTGTCAGTCGAAGTCATTCCTATAATTATACCAGCAACTGGACTCATTAAGAAATTCAGAGATTTCATATAGAAAGATACAAGGGAAAGTCAAAAAGTAACCTTAATAATTGTTTTATCAATTGAATATGTTCAATAAGACTACAACACTTCATCACTTTTCAACATCGTTCTCCTCACTGCGTTCAATGCAAGTGTTCCTGTTATACTATGTTGAAAAGTGATAAAGTGTTGTAGTCTCATTGTACATATTCAATTAATAAAACAATTATTAAGGTTACTTTTTGACTCTCCCTAATATATCGGTTCTTGACCCCTACAAAATTATGTCAGAGCAAAAAATCAGTTTCATTTTAATCTTGTAGACTTGGCCACACTGTGTTGAACATATTAAGCAGCATGTGATAGGTGGCATTACAAATTCTGCATATCGAATAAAAACTCCGTAGAAACAGAAAATAACCATTGCTGCAGCATATCGACATCTTACTCTTAATAATACTTGTTGACTGACAACCTCGATCGCCTATCGTAACGTTTTCCAAGTAATCGGTGTCTCGATGTGTCGTAGCACTGTATGCTGGAAAATGAAGAAATGTGTGGAAGTGGATACAAGTACAGCACCTCTAATTGCCTTCTTTTGCTTCACTTTTGTTTCCACATGGAATGAAACCTCTCCATCCGTGAGATAAATAATTTTACGATTCTGTTCTTCCGGTTCGTCTATATCGCTTCTGTAAATGTTCGGTAAACTCGTAGAACACGATCGTTTGAAGGCGTCAGTGTGTCGTCACCTGCTAGATAGCACGTAGGCCGCGTTCCACTATAACACACAAAAGAAAATCGCTGCTAGAATTTGTAATCGCAGTATTATTGAAACTTGTTTCCGTGGTACAGAATTACAGTAGCTACATCTCAAACTAGCCGCCTTGGTATCTCAGCTGGTAGAGCACTGACCTACGACGATTGCGAACCCAAGTTCAAATCTCGGCGATTTCCCTTTTATTATCATCTCCGTCGGAAAAATTAATGCATCTCATGTATTTGCTTGAGCGTGATGATGAATTGGCCGTGCATGCTCCTTGCGGTTTGTCCAAAGATTTGTAGATGGCAGTGGTGGTGGTTGTAGACTACTCGTAGATCTGTGTAAGAGACCGGAGCCCCACAGGTTTTTGTTAGCCTGACTCATGTAGATTTTTGAGGCACGGCAGACCACCATCAGACGTATGGTATAGAGATATGATGGCTGGAGAGGAATGCATGATATCCGGTTTGGCCAGACAGCACAATCGGCACGCAACTCCTTCCATCACGGGTGCACAAAAAGCCTATTTGGACTGAAGTGCTTAGGGATGATGCATGTCCCGCGTGATAAACATCTCTATACCTGTAAATATCTAAGATCTGTGCTAGGCTATGGATATATAGTGCAATTAAAGTTAATTGCTATTCAGAAATGTTTAATTCTTATCTATTGCTGATGAAATATAAAAATTACAACTTTTGTGTTCAGGTAAAAGAGAGATTAGGATATTCCACTCGCACATAGGAATGTGAATTTACAATTTATAATGATCCTAACGAGAAGGAAGTCCTCGACTTTTTAAATTTGAAAGTGAAAGGATATGGTATCATAGTATGTGACTAGGATGTTGATTAACTCTATAGGATAATTAGAGCTGTTCGACAGAATATGAAACTAGAGAATAGGTCACATCTTTGTTAGGAGGTGAAATTATAGTACATGTCTGATTATAGCATAGATTATATATGTTACTAGATACCACATTACAACATAACTAGAACTCGTTGCTAAAGTAGGCCTATATATTCACAGTGCTGAATAGTCAGAATGCTTTAGCAGGCCTATTCAGTTCAATAATTAGTAATGGCTACTCAAACCGGAGACGGTTTTTGGCCTCATTCACTAAACATTTCTAGAGATTCCTGTCTTCTATTGCGTTTTGATGGCCTCTCAGTAGTTGTAGATCGTTGTTCACTAAAGTCTTTGTTTTTCTGAACCGACGCATGCAACTTGCGAAGTGCGAGGTCCGCCTCGCACAAATCCGGACTACACAAGAGATATTGAGTGGTTTCTATGGCCTCGCACCTCGTACGTCGCATGCGTCTGTTCAGAAGAACCAAGGCTTTAGTCTTCCCATTGTAGTTATGATCGAACTAGTAACCGTTTCTCTCTTGGATTCTTCTCCATTGCTCTTCTGTCGTGATTTGTCTGATCGTGACGTAGTTCGTAGTCTTCGTCTTTCCACCAGTGACATTATACAGGTTTTTCAATTCACAATTTTTCAGGATTCTCTAGAATGGGGTCAGCGGTCTTCCTCAAAATTTTGTTTTAGAATGTAATAAAAATATTTGCGGATTGTTTTGTTATAATCCGCGTTCCTGCTAAGTATACAACACAAGTAACATTACTGTTTTATAGACTCAGCTTTGTACAGTGCGTTCGTAGCTCGGCCGAACCTGACGGTAGTTACAGCGCTACTCTGGCGGCAGGCGCGACAATCTTCACCCAGTCCAAGGCCGCGGAACGGTCCGGCCGAGCTACGAACGCACTGTAGTTCTGAAGAGGAATTTGGACTCCAGAACTCTTTAGTATAGTACGGAATTATTAAGGATAAGTATTCAGAGCATTTAACTGGA